>NW_024066037.1:1200000-1800000 GCF_014898435.1 Botrytis sinoallii
GGAGAGGTTTGAAGATCCTGGGATCTGAGTTAGCATATCAATGAGTGATTAAATATAAAAGAGGACGTACCAGGCTAAGCAAGCGAACTTTGATTTGCTGAGTTTGTATGAAAGATGATGGATCTTAACACGTGTATCTTTCAAAGTAAGTATTTTCTCAAGTTTGTTGTGGCCGATTTCAACATCGAACTCGATATCGATACCCCTATCATCAAGTTCGAAAGAAGCGATTCCTTCATCGGCTAACCAAAACAAGCTTTTGTGTGCTCGGAGCCAGAATCCAACTTCATCTGCTCTAATTGACAGTCCTTGAATCTTGACTGTTACCACAGAAGTAACCTTTGAAAAGGTACGGAATCGAGCTTTTTGAATTGAGAGATCATTATAGGTTTGGATCTTGAGCCGATATGGTAGAAAACTGGTATGATTAATAGTTCTACCGGGTTCGAGGATGAGATTCTCAAGAAGAAGATCAATTTCTGGGACAGATATCTCGAGACGAGGAATTGGTACATATTGAATGGCGGAGATGAACATGGGTATTAATACGGTAGAGAGATCAGTGAAGAGCTCGGTGTTGGAGGTTTTATTGAGTGGGTTGAGAATGTTCCATATTTTCAACGTTGTGTGAACCAGTTTGGAAACGTCTTGATCATTCATTACTGAATCGAATGTTGTGCGTGCTTGTTTGAGCAAATTATCAATATCTTTTCGAATGGGAGACTCGGTGCCCACTTCCTTGGTTTTTTCTTTCAATTCCTCGACCTTATTGGCGGCAGCATCGAAGAATTCTGGATCGGAAAGCATTTGTTGAATTGATTTTGCCAATTCTCCCATGAGATTTTCGAATTCGGGATCTTTTTGAGAGTGCTCCATAACTTTGTTGAATCGCTTCTCAAGTTCTTTCCATGCATCCTTGTCACCAAAAGAACTCATTAAAGACCAACCATTCTTCACTGCACGATCAAGGGCTGGGTTTGGTTCAACATCATCCTGAACAGCGCTGATAGATTCATCCACAGCTCTAGAATAAGCTTTGGCGTATCTCTGAATGAGAAGACCAATTGTGTTGACTGAGTCCGAATAATCATTCCGTTTTGTCAATTTCGTAACCGCTTCCTTCAAACGATACCGTAAAGTCTCTCTCTGCTCTCCAGAAATGTTTTCCTTCAAGCTTTCACCTGCTTGTCTACCTGCCTTTTTGAAGCCATTCGTAACAACTTCGCCAATCTCACTTGCTTCAGCTTGAAGGTCTTCTTTGGGAATGGGCTCACTTCTTTCCTTTCCTGGCTTCTTCATTGCTTCATTTTCGACATCCGATGGCTCAATTTTATTCGCAGCATCTTCTGCGACATCTGATACCGTCTTTGCTGTGTCTGCAAAGACCTGTCGACCAATGGTATTGAGGTCTGAAAGGAATATTCGAAAATCGGAATTTGTCAATAGAAGACTACCAACAGTTTTGATACTTGCGTATGCTGTGACTGATCAGATATCAGGATATTATATATACCATAGACAATACTTACCAGCTGAGGCATCTGCTTTTGCTCTTGTGCTTGTGGCTCTTTCAATGAGATCTGATGTGTTGACAGAGATTCTTGAGTGTATCAAGAACCATATAAAGTCTTGGATCTGATCTCCGTCATTCTTATTTCTTAACAATTCAATGAACTCCGTAAGCCATTGCTTCGAGAATTTGATCAATCGTCTTCCACTATCTGTCAATTCTGGATTGTCCGGATTTAAAACATCTGATGCCAATAGAGTTCTCAAATTGATTATGGCTTGTTCAGTAGATGGCATAAATCCCTTGGATAAAGCTCTAATCATCTGATAAGTATGCAATTTCTGATGAACCGTTCTCTGTAATGAAGTATCATCCTCATATTGAGGTAACAATGGACGAGCATCGTCACCTTTCGACTTTCTTGAACCAAAACATGAAGACATTTCGGGATATGGTGATAGTGGAGAATTGGAGGTGGAGAATTGAGATTTAAGGGATCTGAAGTCTGAGGATGAGATGGGAATTTGAAGAATTGGATTGTTGACGAGATCAAGCTGCATACAATGTAGATCAACTCCACACTTACTCAATGGCTGCAATTGGTTAGAAAGGACTACTATCTTGATTTGTATTCCTTCAATTGATAATTATGTGTCAGAACTTAAAGGGAGCAAAGACTCCCGAGACTTCATTTCCTTGCTTTTGTTGTTTTTGTTGTTTGGTAACCAATGCCGATAACGCCTCTTCTGCTCAGCCAACTGAGGCTGGGGCCTAGAATAACCTACGTCATCAAGGGTGGTTGATGTCATGGATCGTTGGCGCTAGGATAAACTAAAGACCGGGCTGATCAAAGGATCACGTGGAGATAAGGAGTCAGCTCAGATGAGATTGAGGTCGTACGCAGGAGGCAGCGGACATTTTTAATTTTCGAGTACGTACTGTCGTCATTCCAAAACGTTCTTCTCATCGTTTGCTTTTTACTATTGAGCGGCATATACACTTACTAGCCAACCAACACTGAATAGAACTATTACCAAAATACTCATTCAGCAGTAAAGCGCGCACATTCTCAACTTCAAATAGTCATCCATCAACCCCCACCTCATACAAACGAATAGCTTTCGCATCGTCAAAATGGAAAAACGGAAGGAGGATATAACTAGAAGACCATTATACGGTAGGAATGCAATCTTTGGGCGCGAATTTCCAAGCTAACAAGCAATAGTCTATGACCTTCCACAAGATATTTTATCAACACTCGCGCGCAAAGACGATTCCAATGACGCCAGTGACGACACCTACCAACCAGATACCAATCCACCTACAGACACGACCGAGCGAGTTATACAAACCAAACCCGGAGATGTAGGATCAAAGTCCTGTTCGCTATGCAGTGTAACTTTTTATACTGTGGAAGACCAAAAGAGTCACGTACGATCGGATTTCCACAACTATAATTTAAAGCAAAAGATCCGAGGGGCAAAAGCTGTAACGGAAATTGAGTTCGAGAAGCTGGTAGGAGACCTCGACGAGAGTCTGTCAGGATCTGATTCATCAGATACCGAAGAAGATGAAGAGGATGGAGGGCGCAAAGAAACAACATTGAGCTCATTACTCAAGAAGCAAGCTGTTATAGCATCAACAAGCAATGAATTTGATGATAATCCTGGCTTAAGAAAAAGGACGAGAGGCTCTGGAAAGGCTCCAATGATATGGTTTACAACACCTACGATGCCGAAGAACACTTACCTTGGGATATACCGGGCGATTTTCACAAATGAAGAGCTAGAAAAGGAAACCCCAATGCACGAAATTGTTCAGCGAAAGCAACTCTCTCCGAAACCTCAGATCAAAGTACCAGTCAATAATGAAGGTGTTCCGTTTCCAGAATCTTACAAAGGACCTCATATTTTTATGTGTATGATAGGAGGTGGTCATTTTGCTGCCATGGTCGTATCTCTTGCCCCTAAACAGGTCAAGAACCCACAAGCAACGACTGGTCCATTGGCTAAAGAAGCAGTTGTACTCGCTCATAAAACATTTCATCGATACACGACCCGTCGCAAACAAGGAGGAGCTCAATCTGCCAATGATTCCGCAAAAGGAGCCGCTCATAGTGCAGGATCTAGTCTCCGTCGTTACAATGAACAAGCTCTACAAGATGAAGTACGTCAACTTCTCACTTCATGGAAAGGCATGATAGATACTTCTGAGTTACTGTTCATTCGTGCCACTGGTACCACTAATCGACGTACTCTATTCGGACCATATGACGACCAAGTATTAAAACAAAATGATCCTCGAATTCGTGGATTCCCATTTAGCACGAAAAGAGCCACGCAAAACGAACTTATGCGCTCCTTCGTTGAACTCACGCGTGTCAAAATTCTTGAAGTAGACGAAGAAGCCCTCGCAGCTAAACGTGCCGCCGTTCTCTCGGCACAACAATCCCTCGCCGCTAAAAAGGAAGCAGCAGCAGCATCAAAACCTCAACCCAAAAAGCTAACAGAAGAAGAAGAAACGGCACTTCTACATACATCACAACTACAATCCCTAATCCGTCGCTCAAAACTCCCTGCTCTATTATCTTACCTCCAAACAAACTCGGTATCTCCAAACTTCCATTTTCAGCCTGAAGAACAGAATTATCATGCTCCTACCCCCTTACACTTAGCCGCGAGTTTAAATTCTAGATTGTTAGTCGAGGGATTATTACTAAAGGGGAACGTGGACCCTACGATTAAAAATGGAGATGGGAAAACGGCTTTCGAATTATGTGGAGAGAGAGGTACGAGGGATGCTTTCCGAGTTTGTAGATACGAATTACCTTCTCCCAAAGGATATACTTGGGAAAACTCAAATGTTCCTTCAGGATTAAGTAGAGAGGAAGCGAGCAAAAGAGACGCGAGAGAAAAAGAAGAGGAGAATAAGAAGAAAATGGAAGAGAAAAGGATAGATGATGAGAGGTTAGCGAAAGAAGAGGAGGAGAGGGAGAGAGAGAGGAATCTTAAAGGAGGAGGAAAGTTTAGTAGTAGGGGAGGAAAGGGAAAGATTGTAGGAGCGGGCGTACAGGCTAGTGGACAGGAAAAGAGAGAGCAGGAAATGAGAGATATGACGCCGGAGATGAAGATGAGGGTTGAGAGGGAGAGGAGGGCGAGGGCCGCAGAGGAAAGAATGAAGAGGCTGGGGTAGGGGTTGGTGAGGTAGAGGTAGAGGTTGGGTAATTGTGTTTTTTGATGTAAATAACTATATTATATCTGCCAATCCACACCTGATACCGAAGACCTGCCTAATGTCTTGTCATTTCACACTACATACTATACCTAACCAGATCCCAAAATACCAACTTAGCTATCAAAAATCCATCAAGTCAAACATACCTAAGATACCCTCCTCATATCATCTTGTCTCGTACAATCCCCTTCTTCCTTTCCTTCCCTCCCCTTTCTCTTCCTCCATAATCTCAAACACATGTCACTCTATCACCACATCACCACATCATCCCCTGAAAAGAAGAACAATAAAAGTACTACGCTAAATAGGTTGATATAACACCTCCTCTCATTCTTATTAAAGTGGTCACTATCTACATAGTTCTAGGTAATTAGCAAACGACTGAAGTATCTCCCAGTTCGATTTAATTCGATCCATTTCAATCTGACTCAACCCCTCTCTCTCCCCCCCCCCCCCCCCTCCCACATCCTCCATCTCAAACGAAGGCTCTTCTCTTCTCTTCCCCTGTACTTAATACCCCGTATGAAAATGACCGAGTACCGAATCCGTTTCATTTCGTATCATCTCATAAATGCAATGTATGCACAATCTGATTCTCAGCTCTCCCTCCTCCATCCCATATTCACCACCCTCAAACTCCCTTCCAATGTATATCCCACCCTCCATTTAACCATAATAATCTTGATCTTAATCTTCCACAAAAATCCACCCCACTCCATCCTTCTATAAACTCAACCCATCCTATCCAAACTGCAAGACCAAACCCCATAATCAATTCTCAGCCACCAAAATATACACATGCAACCACTCCATCACATCCATACCACATCAATGACAGAACTCCACTTCAGTCACCTTCCATAATTACCGAATCTCAGATCTCAAATCTCAAATTTCGTATAAATCAAACCCCCTATAGCATCTTCAACACCTCTTCTTCGAAACGCATTATCATCGAATCATTAGTATGTATGTAAAAGAACGCCATCCCGACGAAGATCTGCCCAAGCCAGCCCGCGCATAACATAGGAAAGTCGACAAAGTGTCGTTGTGCAATGAATACCCAACTTCAGCTCCCCAGCTTCCAGTCCCTCCATTTGAACATTCGCTTGACAACCACTCTCTTGACATGCAATCCAGCTAAACAGTCAAGAGTTATTGACCGGTGATTCTGTATCTCAGTACTTCCCAACTCCCATTGGAATGTTTGCACATACCAATGCCACATTACATATCCGTACTACCGGGTAACCTAACCAATTTATGCCCATGATGTTCTTTGGGCGGTAAATGATTATGACCAACCACTCTATTCAAACTCCTATTACCTAAGCCTGAGTATTTACTAGCATCGATGATTGTAGTGGGTTCATCGTAACTATCAATCTGACAACACTCAACGTTCTTCATCCAACGATTTTTTGCCACATCTGCAATAGTCGCTCTTTGTTTGGGGTCGGGATTGAGCATTGTAAGAAGTAGGCGACGAAGAGCAGGTGGATTAATATGTTTGTCGAAAAATGAAACGTGAGGATAATCAGAGTCTGTTATGGAACAGTTGTTATGCTTGCAGTTCCATTTATCCCAGCCCCGGACGAGTTCGTCGTAATGGGGGGAAGTGTTGGGCTTGGCTCTTTCCCAAAGACAGCCACTGGCGGTCATGCAGAGCATGACAATAGCAGCACTCCATACATCTAGAGGCCTTGGGTCGTATTCACCTAGTGAGGTTGTTAGTATGGGACATAATGTAAAGCAAGATACGTGTTCACATACCTTGTTTCTCAAGAACCTCTGGGGCAATATAGGGAGGACTGCCACAGATGCCAGGGGCGCAAAGTCTGGTTTCAGTCATATCCTTTCCACATTCACCTCTGGCGGCTCTGAAACCAGGATGAATACCAGCAAAGACTTCGGAAACACCAAAGTCGGTGATCTTGAGCTTACTATCCTTGGTTATCAATAAATTCTCAGGCTTGATATCTCGATGAGCGATTCCGTTACTATGAAGAAATTGAATGCCTTGAATAAGTTGCTTGAATAAACATTGACGATCCTTTAGATGGTCCTCCTTGTTGAGGTACTTTTGATTAATGAGACTGAATAGATCTCCTTGTTCGCAGTACTCCATCACATGGTTCCACCGACCGTTGTGTGTACAAAGTCGAAAGGTCTGTACAATATTTGGGTGACGGGCGGCTTTTGCGATCGAGTATTCCGATTTGACTTTCTTTTCGTAGTCTTCTTCCTTTTCCGTCGTAGACTTACCACGGAATTCTTTCACAGCAAATATATTGCTTGTGCCATTCTTGACGACAAGTTTCACATGGGCTGTGGCACCTTTACCGACCTGTTTTCCACGACGTCCTATGAATGTAGTTTGCTGATGGTATTCTTCATCCAATTCTACGACATCAACAAGGAGGTCATCTGGTAGACTCATACTCATACGTCTTGATTTCAAACCAATTCCAGTCTCGGCTGGCATGGCCCAAGGCTCACGCAACATCTGCTGCACCCCTTCCGTGGCAAAGCCATTATTCAAATCCCAATCAACGCTTGTGGCACGTTGAGGAGCTTTGGATTTATCTTCTATTGCCGATGTATCAAAAACAATCTTGGGTCCATGATTCTGAAATACATTCATCAGGCTCATGCTTAGACCCGTCGAAGATCTTTGTTTCTTAGTCATATTGAGGTTCTCGCTTGGTCTTATATCTGAGAACAAGTTTTCTTGCGATGATTGCGTTTCTGAGGGAGCGCTAGGTGAAGGTGGTGTATTCGTACGGGAGGTAAGTGCTGTAGTAGAAGTTGATGCTCGTCCGATCGACATTCGACGATGCTCTTTGCCTAACATTGGATCGGAACCATTATTGTTTTTAAGGGTAGTCGGATTTGTAAGATTGGTCTGGTCATTCAAGACGGTTGTACTTAAAGTTCCAATTTGAGAATTTGACCTCTTGAAGAACTTCGAAACTTTACCTCTCAAACCCGAGTCTTTTGTAGTAAAAGTTGGTCTTTTCGAAAGCGGAGTTGGAGTAGAAGATGGGTCTGTGTTTCCTCTAATGGGTTGTAGGGAGGAGAATGGTGTCTGCGCGTTCGATCGAGGTAGAGGAGTCGCAATAGTACTGACTATTGTAGGAAGTTGAATTGAAGACGGCGGAAGCTTACGAATGAGATCATGAGTAATCTCACTTCCAGTGAGTGCTTTAGGATTTTGGTGAGGATTTTGGAACTCTGTAGGAGTTACTGGCTCATTAACAGCTTCACTGCTGGTCTCGTACTCGTATTCTTCGGGAATGGAATCGACTTGACGAGAATCTATCGAGGAAGGTCGACTCGATTCTGCAGAAGCAGAACTGAATTCAATATGAGGAGGATGATGTAATTGATTCGAGATATTAGGAAAAGCGGAAGACAACGTAGGGTGAGTAAGTGGTAAAGTAGTGGTCGCCATGATTGCTAATCTGGTGAGCTGACACTGTACTTTGAGACAAATCAACGAAAGAGTCAGGAAAGTACGAATGACGAGTAAAAGTTTGATGGTTCTGAATTCTGAAATTTGAAAGTTTGTGCCAGTGATCCAGTTACTAAAATATAAAATAGCGATTCAACTCGTGGGCTAGTTGAATCGAGTAGCGTGTTGAGAGGAGTAGTATAAAGTTTTTCTTGGGAGGGCTAGGTCTGGTTTCGGTCTGGTCAAGTGGGAGAAGCAGTATCTGTGAGACCGTTTAACTGTCTTGTAATCGTTCACTAGTAGTTCTGTAGATCTAGAACTTCTAATCTGCTTCAATTGTATTGTGGTATCTTCTTGAAGTGTATCTTCTCGGAAGTGTGAACAATGCGATAGGATTGACTGATTCCACTTTCTCTCCGGGAGGGATTAAATATAAATTATAGGAAAAGAAACATGATAAGAAGGATCGGAATGATCTCGTTGATGAGAGACAAAAGTAGCAATGATGTAGTTTTAGTCTGATTGAGAAATCAAATCCAAGGACTGGATGAATTCTTAGGAAGAGGCCGTTGGTTGACCGCGGTCAAAGGAGGGGAGAGAAATGGATCTGATAGGTTCTTGTTAATTGCGAAGACGAGGCTTGATGCATAGAAGGCTTGGTAGAAGAAATAAACCTGCAAACTTGTTGTTGAGAATTAAAAGAAGGGTGCGTAGGTATATATCTTACGTTTGAACGAATAGAGAGGCTTCAAGAAGATCTTGGTTGATGCGGAGCATGAGGAGGTGAATGGTGAAATATGGAACCGTGATACCTTGATTGAAAGGCAAAGGCAGAGATCAAGGTAGGCAGGGATGGCTTTGCATGTGCAGGCGTACGTATAAAATAGGAATAAGTAATACCTAGTACTGTGAAAATATGCGGGCTGATCGCAAATACTGTAATAATGATAATGCTTGCTGTCTTGGGGTCATACAAGAAGAATGTTGTTTTGCGAACAAAATCCCTAGTATTAGCTTTTGCTTGCGTGTCTACCGTGCTAGATAACGACGATGATGGCTTTTGGCTGGCTTTTTGGCGTTGGGCTTATGATTCTTCCCTTTTCAACATCCATTTTGATAGATTTCTATTACATGCTGGTAACATTGAATGGCGTATCAATATTTATATTTCTCATTTGCCTTTGATATGATGTACCTGTCGGTATAATAAAGATATCTATCTACCGACCGACCGACCAACCGGTATTTACGTATTGACTCTACCGGCTATAAATCGACGGAAAGACGTGATTCTATTGTTGAAATGACTTATTTTTATTTTTATTTTTCTTATCAATTATATCTCCGAAGTAAGAACAAAGGGATCTGCCATGGAAGTGAATCTAATTGGTCAATAATAGAGTGATAATATTCAATTACTCTTCAATGAGAAGAGACAAGAAAACGGCAACTCCATGCCGAGAGATTGGCCCATGAACTCTGTCGAGGAATGATGCAAAAGGGTTTTCTTCTAATTTCTCTACCAATTTTCTGATGGTATGAAGTGGGGCATTGAATGCTACATACTGCATGCAGATAATGCCAAATAGTACATTTTGATTGAGCTGAAAGATGTCTGGATTTGATATTGATATTCATGTTGATATTGTGATTGTTATCGATGGATCGAGACCATTTTAGAAAACCTCTTCGCTTATTTCCTTTCCTTTCGTTCCTTTCCTTCCTTTCCTCCCATTCCGCCTTGATTCCGCCCTTCAATGTGTAGGTAGGTACTTATACTTTAATACCTAGTTACATTACATGCATACTACCAATATCTTATCTCATTCTTTCAAACCCACTTGGGCACATACATTCAAATATGAAGTTATTCCAATCAATTCATCTACATCCCACGCAATGAATCCTACGAATCTTTCAGCTTCTAATTATTACAACACGGTCACTTACCTCACCGACCTTCCTTCCGAGTACAGTTATCTTTCTTCGAAGGCTGGTTACATTTGGAAGAATATTACCTTGATGCTACATTGTATGAGCCAAGCCAAAATACAACACTTAATAGTACAGTACACGAATGGTACTTCTCGTTTTCGAAGCTTACGGTACAATTGACTTTCACTCTTTGCTGGATGTTGAGTTGTTGAATCGCCAAGGCAGGTAATCTTCGATAATAGATCTCGAATCTGTCTCTTAATATGAAAGCCAAGAGAAAAGTAACCGTCGGTATTGCATTGCACGGAACGAACAGCGGATTGAGGGACGCCTTGTATACCTTTGCCAAGGCTTTATTGTCATCAAACGGATATCAGAAATGGAGCAGACGATATTATCACGAAAAGAGCCTGTCTCTGCAGATAGAATTGTCCAAGTGATGATACATTAGTTGTTATCTGAACTTTGAACAAACACTCAATCCATCTTCCTGGCAGCTGGTTTCGAATGTTACTTACACACGGTTCCGAGCACATCTAGACCTCCCCACCTAAACAGTCAAGCCACACGGAAGAATTATCTACATTAGATATAATGCCGAGAAGATCTTGTGCGTATGAGGTGGAGGAAATGAGGAACGCTAGAAAAGTTGGGGGTCGCCAAATTGTTCTATCTTCTATGAGGAACAAGGGATCATTTCATGCATGATGTGCATGCAATAGATTTCTAGCCTTTTGATGTCCGTCGCCATGTCTGAGGTCCGAGTCACCCGAAGAAGAATATGTGCTGTTGATCATTTTCATCTCTCGGTTCTTGAAGGAGTCACAGGTGCTTCACAATGTCGTGAAATTACAGTAACTCAACGAGTTACTACCGAGATTACTTGTCAGCCAGCGCCTGTACTCTAGGAGAAATGGAAAAGTTGTGTCCAGACAGGCAAGGAACAATATCATGTCCATTGAAGAGCCTCTCATAAGGCAGACGGAGCAGGCAAAAACTTGGTCACTATATGTTTCTAGATCTCCATGATTCATATATATTGACGCCTGCATCGATATCCTTGAAAGATCCGGCTTCTCAGATATCTCAGCAAGTCGCTACTTGACTTTTTTAAAGTTATATTCGGCCAAAAGACCTTGCGCATGGGGCGGCTATAATTATTGTGATACCGAAATCACTCTTCTTTTCAACAATCCTAATCGTCCTGCTTTGTTCTTACAACAGGTAACGGGTACAACTGATTCACAACATTAGTGGGCTCGAAAATCGCTCAAATGTAAGCCTCATTCGTTGTTACAACACGGGACGATCAAGGTTAAAATTAAGCAAAAGTCGGTCGCTCCTATGTAGAGTACATTTTGGTACTTTTATGGAAAGCGACAGTTACTTGCAGTTATGTATTTGACTTCGAATCACATTTTGGCGATGATGGCAAAATCCCAAGACCTGCAAGTAGGTCAAGTGAGGTATCACAAAAATGCTTCTATGCCAAGTGATTATCATCTTGCCCCTTGCCCCTTACACGTTTCCTTTAATCAATATCTAGTTGTGCGTGCTAATCTAATGAATCTTAGAAGATATGAGATTTTTAGATCTCACGATACTTGCACAAACGTTCATCCTTTAGTCTCAAGGACCCTTCCCCACAAATGTGATAGGGCGACAGTTCGACTTTAGACCTCAATTGGGATTAGTTGATTGTCAAACATCCTTGAGTACCGCCGATAACCCACTGAAGTATGCACGTACCATGGCGGGGTATCGACGACACCCCACCAACTGCACTGCAGTGTTGCCAACTGCCAACTGGTAGTGAGTGAAAGGGGACATCAAATGGAAACATGGAGCTTTGAATTCAAGACCGTTGGGTTACACACACCAAATATGATATGGAGCTGGATCTTAGAGGAGAACCTTGAAGCCTTCGCCAGATGTCATCCAATAGATTGATTACCGCACAAGTCGACACTTTGAACACCACGCGCCTTTTCTTATGACTTGTCAGCTTTCATTCCGGAGCAATCATTGAAGCTCGTGGGCATCTATATTACCTAGACAATCTTCAAGGCGATTGAACAACGTCTTTAATTCAGTACAATTTGAATTTACGTCCAGTCATGATCTTCAATCTTCAATGCCTAGGCTTAGCATTGTGATCAAGTACTGACGCCGATGGCTTGTCATGTACAACCACCATTCGAATTTCATTTTATCATTCAACGGACGTCTTTTTCCGAACCTTGGGAATTATTCCATTTCTGGAGCGATGACAGCCACATTCATCGCTCAATATCAATTTCATACTCATTGAATTCTACCGTCATATATTTTATTCTTGGCTTTCCTACCAATTTCTTATTTTTCCAAACAAGCTTTTTTCCCTAGGAGAATCTAGACACTCTAAATACTGTACCTGCACGATTCTGCATGTATCTGAATGTGGTCATATCGTGCATGTAAAGTCAACGAGGAGTATTACGATCTTATTTTACTCAACCTGTAGTTCTCAGCATGACTCAAGACAATCAAAATACGAGCATCTGCACAATTGCGCACTTATATTAGAATTATCTAGGTCTCAAGCTATTAACTCTCAGCTCGTTAACGTACAGTAAGTAGCTCTTACATTATCCAATGTCCTTGCGACACTTCATCCATACTCGGTTGAAAGCCTCAAAAAAATTATCAAGAAGCGGTCAACCGGAGTAAATTGGCCCAGAACCTCCATCTACACCGCAAATTTTAATAGCAACTCTTATATCCAATAAGGAAAACGTTAACGCGCGTCCAAATCCTTCCGTGAGGCATTTAAGCCGACCGCATTTTCCAGTACAGTCAATGTTGCTAGCCATACCTTCCCGTATTATCTAATCCATCTCCATTGGTGATTTCAGTTAACACACCTTAGGCTGATGGTGAAGCCCTTAAGCCTATCCGGAATCCACCTTCCCGGATGGCGAGAGAGAGGTGCATAAAGTTTATGCAGCTTTATGCGCATAAGTCGCGTGCCAAAACATATTTGGGAGACTTGGTATGACCGAACTAATAATCATCTGATCTTGTGGTCAAGAATATACGTCGGGAAAATCTTGGTAGCAGACTTTTCATGCGGTGAAAAATTTTCGCGATTCTTTGGCAGAGGAGAATTATTGGTTGAGCTTGAAAACTGAGCCTCTTACCTTTGCGCTTCCGTATTTTACCTATTTTGGGGGATCTATCGGTATGGAAAGCTCCTTTCTGCTAGATGATCTGCATTGAGCCGAGATCGGGCTGTTGCAGGATACTCGTGGGCATTATTAACGGACCTCGGGTCGTTGCTCCTATGCTCATAGCTTCATATTTGATTGCTTGACGTATATGCACCTGCTTTTGTCGTTTCTATCTATATGCGTTGTTCTTTGCAGAATGTTATCAGGTTTGTGAAACATGGATAAGGCTGGGCTTGAACTGCAAGATTCATCTCAGGTCGACGCGTGGGGGTGAGAGTGGGTGTTGAATCATTGAGATGCTCTATTGCTTGCGGGTTTTCACATCCATCAAAGTGTGTTGGTCTATTATCATGTCGGGATATACGTACAGCATAGTCATCTGCTTTTTCGATGTTCCTATATGTGTATACGCATCCCAACATTCAACAACATCCCTCATCTAATTGAAATAGTCGGTGAGTCTCTTCCTTCGAAGAGGTCCTGAAACGGGGTGGTTTCTTGATCACACGATCACTCACATCAATATTTAGCATGCGCGTTCACATCAGTTGTTCTAGTTATTATCTCTTGTTTTTTTACCAACCTTGATATCTTCACTGGCAAGAAAGTCAAGAAAGTCAATATTCTTGTTAGTTTCGACAATTTTTTATCTTGTTGCATGTCTGAATATTCAATTACACTTATAACTCATTCATTTCACTCTTTACGTTTGATTCACCTCACAAAATACTAATTTATCTTCCAACATTTTGAATATTAATGTTTGTAAAGAGGGTTTGAAAGCTTGACAGTGCTACGTCATGTCTATCAAGTTCTCCTCGAGGCTTTAGGAGAGACTTCGTTGACTTTGATTTCGTTCTTCAAAAAAAAATGTGTATTAGAACTCTTGATTTCTATTGGGAGTACGTACTAAGCACCGTGATAACAACTAATATAGTACTCTAGTAATATAATACACTTGATTCGTCTTCAATACCCATGAGAGAACGAAAGTAACTCATTACACTCTGATTCATATAGCATCTACCAGCATGGATTTTATATATGATTATAGCCAATCGTTCTGATTATATTTAGTATCGAAACGGAATGAGTTGAGTGTCTACTCTATTCCATCTAGTATGTTGTTATGAAGAAATGGCTATGTCTCGTAAAATTTCTAAATTGTACCGCATCTTATCTCATCTCATTCCATTCATTTGTCTCCTTGCGTTACTATATCGTATTAAAATAAAAAAGTTCTATTGATCTTTGACATTCTTCATTCCTTTATCCGAACTATCTAGCAAACTTCACGTCTGTTGGTTTGGACTAAGTCGGGTTCGCTAAGTAAGGATAATGAAATAGATATTATGGATGTCGATAAATCCTCCCCTTTTTTATTCTCCATTTCTACTTCTCGAAATCTTTTTAAATACTCCTTTCTTTTCCCTTCACCTTGGTTATCTCTCTCTCTTTCGGTCTCCTACCTAGTGGAGATCTTTCATTCATTCATCTATGTAGATACTTTTTTTCTTCAGATCTCAATCCATCAAAGCCTATTCATTCCTAAACTATTCTATCCTATCTATGAATTCAATACTCGAAAAAAAAAAACAGGCTACAGATACATCCGAAAGCCATCAATCATAAAACAAACTAAACCTTCCCCACCCCCCGCCAAAACTAAACTCCCACCCAAAAATCATTCCTGTCCTCGGAGAGACTCGAACTCTCGACCTTTGGATGGCACAGTAATTGTTATCAACTACCTCACGTAGAAATATGAGACCAACGCTCTAACCAACTGAGCCACGAAGACTTATTATGATTGATGCGGCGGATGGGATTATGTGGAAATATATTATACAGATTTGGGATCATGAAAAAATGGAGTAAATATTTATGGAATTTTTTTTTAAACTTTTTGCCGCATTGGTGGGTTTCGTTGGTGGAGAGGTGGAGTGCTTCGCTTCGGAGAATTTTGATGTGTGAGCGAGCACTGGGATTGTGGGTTGGATAAGGGAAGGGTACCGAGGGTACGTACTGAGGTGTCCGTTCGCTCCCCTTTTGACCCACTTGGATCCGGTTAAGGTTAGGGACCTCGAGGGAGATGTAGAGTTGTATATTTGTGTTTGTGTTTTGTGTTTGGTTGGGAAGAGATATATATGTAGGTGTGTGTATATATATGTGTGTACTTGTATGTACTTCAGATACTTGATATTTATACTTTGTATACGATGAGATGAGATGAGATGAAAATGAAGATGAAATGAAGATGAATGAAAATAAAAATATCATTATCTATATATATTTGATAATAATTATATTAATTATCATTAGATATTCTACTATTGAATAGATTATGGAATAGATTCTTTTGTATAGGAAATAGAGAGGAATGCTAGGGAGTGAAGATTTGGAATTGGAATTGGAATTGGAATTGGAATTGGAATTGGAATTGGAATTGGAATTGGAATTGGACTTGGAATTGGAATTGGAGTTGAATCTGTCTATTGGTATTTTGGAAGGGGAAATATGAAACTATAGAAGAGGAAAGATTGATTGATTGAATTATCAATCGATTGATTAATGAGAGTGAAAAGGGGGGGATTCTTACTCAAGTTAATAATACGATTTATTACTCCCGGAGTTATAAAGGTTGAGAGTTGATAGTTGAGAGGTTTATCTAGAAGGGGAGGAGAGAGATTTAGATTTAGATTTAGATATAATTTGGATTTAGATAGATCTTAAGGTATATAAGATATGATTTAAGAAAATAATAACGACAACAGAACCACAAAATATCTCTCGAGATCATATTATATTACTATTCCAAAAGAATAAAAGAAAAAAGGAAATAATCATAATCATAATCATATTACATTATATATCAAACTCAGGATCTCCATATATAACATCCAAATTCTGCTCCATCCTACCTCACTCTGATTTCTAATTCATCTTGATTTACCTATCCCTCTTGATCTTTGTGGTATTTATGGATATCATTCTTAGATTATTTATATATTATTAACAAACCATATATCGTCATCTCCATCATCATCTCCATCATCATCTCCATCATCATCTCCATCATCATCCTCATCATCATCTCCATCATCATCTCCAATCATCATCCCCATCCCACTCAGCAAAATCCCTCTCAAATCCCAAGTCTCAAGTCTCAAATCTCAAATCCCGAGTTTTCAAGATTCACATCTGCATCCTTGAAACTGTGGTATACATACAAATATACATACAAATACAAATACACATATCCATATCCATATCCATATCCACTAAGCCCGAACCAAATCCTAATCCGAATCATACATACATACATACATCACCGAAGCGAATCTGTGTCTTATTATCATTACCCTTCCTTCCTCTTTTCCTTCACTTCTTCATTCACTTCTCTCTCCATCCCCCACTACAACAATATATTCCCTCCCTCCTTCTCCTCTCCCTTCCCCCATATACCCCCCTAAAATACACACCAAGTATACCAAGCCCCCATCATAAATTCATTAGACATTAAATCCCTCTCCTCCCTCTCTCTCTCTCCCAACACAACTCTCCATCCCCAGCCTCATCCCCATCTTTATGAAAACAAACCCAGACCCAGCCGTCGAAAAAATAAATAAATAAATAGATAACACAACGAATAAACAAACAAACAATTCCGGAAACGAAATTCCTCATTAAGTATTAAGTATACACTCAATATACACTGACTGGAAAGAAAGAAAGAAAGGAAGAAAGAAGAAAGGAAGAAAGAAGAAAGGAAGAAAGAAGAAAGGAAGAAAGAAGAAAGGAAGAAAAGATGCAATAAGATGCAATAAGAATAAAAACAAAACAAAAATAAAAACAAAATATCAGAATACATTAATTCGTGCAAAAGAAGCCTGAATGAAGGAGGACGAGAGCATTATTCAAAACGCGTCGAAGATCCAAAAGATTATTACATTAAGGCCTGGAGGTAATTGTGCCGTACACATAGACTCTCTCGAGCTCTCAGCAAGCGAGTAAAACCATGATATGACCGCGCGAGCGATACATATCGCTATTGAATACGAACGATCCGCCGAATAAATTTCGTCTCGAATCTCGATGCTGAGATGAAAAAGTGAAAGAATGTCATCTCACTCAATCCTGATTCCATTCCAGATGTTCCCGAAACCGTCGTCTTGCAAACCCGACATTCCTGTTTCCCAGTTTGCAAGAATGGTAAACGTGAAATCTTCCACGACTTTCTCTTCAACCAACAATCCTTCTATTTAGGTGCTGCCCCTCTCAAACTCTGTCCCAAATGACTTGCGGCAATGCTACTCGCCGCCCTCTCACTTCTTCTTCTATTCGCACCACTAATCCTTTCACTTCCACTTCCAATCCCATTGATATTCTCAGCTTGTTTTCCATTCTCTCTCTTCCCCCTCGGAATCTCTCTCTTCCCCCTGGGCTTCAACCCCTCATTCCCCTTACTCTTCCCGCTACTAGCAGAATGTCTCTTCTCCCTGCTCCTCTCACTCACACTCCTCACCTCACTCGCTATACTGCTGAGACTCGAAATCCACGACGCGGTATCCCTCTCCTTACTGCCCAAACAACTTCCACCGCCTCGTTCCCTATCCACTCTCCCAATCCTCAATTTGCGCAAGATCCTCCGAATCGCTCCAATCGGCTCACACAGGTAAAAAATCCCCATGTCATCAAACAATGATATCCATTCCACGTTACATAATTCTAGGAGTGGTTTGCACAGCATCAAAATCCCCAAGTCATCTAGGAAATTAAGAAATTCGAGTGCAATGGGAGGCGCTTCAGTCGAAATGAGTGTGGAAGCGCTTGAAAAGGTTACTGGGTCTGAAATAGAGTATGGGGGAGAAGGAGGGAGACGAGTGGGAGCTGAAGCCTGAGGGGTAGGAAGGGCTATGGTGGAGGGGAAAGCAGCGGGGGAGCGGGAGTGCGAGACACGTTCATTGGATGTATTGTTTGTGGAGTGGGAGGGAGGACGGGCATGGCGGGATCGATGAGATCGATGTTGAGTTTGGTCAGCGAGTCGAGGTTTGCCCAAGGAATCGACGCTATCATTGGAGATTGGGGAGTGGAGGGTGGATGCTGTTGAAGGGCTGCGGGTAGAAGAATCATGATGGGTCTGTGTACGTGTGCGTCTACGTTCGCGCCTACGTTCTGGGTAGGCATAAAGTGATGGTGGTGGTGACATTGATGATTGGCTTAAGCCTGAATGTCTGAGGTATCGAATGGATTGTCTGGTAAAGGCACTGGCTGTATGTAAGGAAGATCGTGGTTGCGGTGTGGATTGGTCTTTAACAAGATATGCGATTGAATAAAAATGTATGATGAAGTGGCCACGCAGTGAAAATTTGAATAAAGAAGATAAGGAATATGCAAGTCAAGTCAAACGTTGGCAAGTGAGCAAGTAGAAAACACTTAATTGAAGAGATGTGGATTGACAAATATCAACCAATTCAAATACATACAAAGCAACACGAAATGAAAATGATTGAACAGAGAAAGGAGAACTTTCTGGACCTTTAAAAAGTCGAGAAACTATATAATACTCATCGACCACCGAGTTGCAAATCTCCATGTTACCATCGTAACAATTCCATCATCTCTATCACTTTTTCCAGAGAGAAGGATCCAAAACCAAGACATTGAGGCTCCATTTAGAAGATGATGGAAACGTGACTATTCATCGTTCGTTTCGTTTGGTTCTTTTGGAGGCGTATCTCTGCCCAAACTGCTGTGGCCCCTTCTCCCAATTACTCAATTCTATTACTGGCGACTTCGCTGGCAATTTGACCCTCCTAGACCTTTCCATTTTTGAAGATACCCACCTTGTTCACGAGGATGCACAGTAATTTATTTTTCTCGCCTCATGGATTTCCATTTGATATCGATCTCTCGTCCCTCGCATGCCTGTACACCGGACGATTGTCATTCAATCAGAACGATGTAAAACATGGGCGTGAAAGAGTTCGGAACGATTGGCAACACGTTCGTAAATTCGGGGGCGGGAAAATAATTGTGTACCTACCTAGGACCTATCGTATAGCTATCGGCTTTTCTTTCGATTTCGGCTTTGAGAGAAGATGCACTCAGGCATTCATACAGCCTTCTTTTGAGAAAAAAGAGAAAAGAGAGAAAAATGGAGAAGGGAATGAAGAAGTTATGGAGCTGACGGGCAAATCTGATTCTCGCTCGTGCCTTTCGTGCCTTGATAGAAAAGAGATGGATCGCTTGTGACGTGTTCAGGGGAGATTTCTTTGGGAATTCTTTGGTTTATAGTAAAGCGTGAAGAGAAGCTAAGGCCGAGCCCTGAAAATCCTTTCTTCCTCTTTGGGTCTCTGATCACTTTTTAAGGGTTAGGGATTGCAGGACATGGATGGGACATGGGCGAGATGGGGAAAAATAGGATTGACGGATTTATTATTTGAAATTGGATGTCTGATGTCTGGAAATGGTTACCTCATCAATGGGAAATGGAAAATGGAAAATGGTCAACGGGGAATGGTCAACGGGAATGGTCAACGGTCAATGGTCAATGGTCAATGGTACAAGGAGATCTCCCGGGAGATATATTAAAGTATCATTTGGATGGAGGATCCATCGATCTTGTGATGGGAAGAAAAAGGAGGGGGAGCATGGGGAGAATGGAGAAAAAGGGGAAATATGGAGAAAGGATATGGAGAAAGGGAGAGAGGGAGGCAAAAGGAAGAGAAGACAGGAAAAGGGAGAGAGGGAGGCAAAAAGGAAGAGAAGCCAGGAAAAGGGAGAGAGGGAGGCAAAAAGGAAGAGAAGACAGGAAAAGGGAGAGAGGGAGGCAAAAGGAAGAGAAGACAGGAAAAGGAAGAGAGACAAGAAAAAGAAAAAGAATCAATAATCATCCAAATATCCAAATATCACCTGCCGAAAATCAGAAAATTATGCCCATATTAGTACCGGTTTCACAAAGACCCTTTAATTCAAGCAATTATGATTCACGGACCGATCCGTCATTAATCATTAGTCCCAAGGGAACCAATCAATTTGACACATTTGATAGATGAAAGCCGAATGGAGTAACCGGAATAATGAATTTTATGCAGTAACAGCATTATTTGCATATGTCTCCCAGGTGGGATTTATTAGACAGCAAGGACAAATAAAATTGGATGTATAATGACAACACACCAGAATATATATCGGTATGGATGTGTGGTAGATGAGTAAATACAAGGTAGATAGATAGGTAGATGGAAAGTATGAAAGATTACGGAGTATATAAGAACTTTGATATATTATGTGAGGAGAGGATGCTAGGTAGTGGTGCTTTATTTATTTATTTGTTTGTTTATTTATTACTTTCTTACCCTCCCTCCTTTCACACCGATATTTGAATGGAGAGCAGCAGAGCAAAGGACGAGGAGAGAAGAAAGAAATCTATCAATGACTTTTGTTCGCAGGTGATAGGACGATGATCAGATAAGAAAGACATAAAAGAAAGCAAGAAAGAAGAATTTCTTTTTCTTTTTTCTCACTTCACTCTGACTTGATTAGGAAGTGGATCGTGCTCTTCCGTCATAATCCCGTCCCGAGGATAATTGCTGATTGCCAATTGCTACCTTACTCAAGTCACACACACACCCATACCACACACCCACACACCCATACACCCACACACCAGAAGGTGATCAGCCTGAGCCAGTATTAGATTTTGATATCAGCTTGCGACAAGTTTTACATTGACTTATAACTAATAAGTTACCACCACCTATACCGGTACTTAGGTAGCTGCTATATTGGATCATTTACTCCCATTTGAAATCCACTCAACCCACTCAATCCATTCTTTCAAACGATTTCAAACGATTCCATCACAAGAAATCTCCTGGGTATGACCTTATTCATAACCCATCTAATAACATTATACACTACCATATCATATCATACCATACCTTGCCATACCTACAATACAACCATCCCCAATTCAAATAAACAACACACAATTCACCTCTAAAACAACCTATCAATTCTTTCTTTCCTTCTCTTCTGCAACAAGTGCTCTAAATATGGCACATTTAATTCGATTACCACTCTCTCATTCCGGCTCTACAGTCAATTCGCCAATGGCCGGTCATCTACATCACCTTGGCCAAGCTCCCACCTCCTTCTTTCCTCCCAATACCTCTTCTCCAGCACAATACAAATATCACTCATCTCCCAGCGGTGGTCCGATTTCTCCTCCTCATACTCGATCTGCTTCGGCAGAAAATACTGCTGCCGAGTTGGTCGAAGACTTCAGAAGATATTCGCACAACTTGAGAGAACAATTCGAAGGGGAACGAGCGCACATCTTGGCAGACAGGCAGCGTGCAATTGAAGTTATAGCAGAAGAACGAGAACTATGGGATAAGGAGAGAGGAATCTTAATTGCTCGAATTCGTGAACTCGAAGCAAGATTGAAAGAAAAAGGGGATGTCGTATCACCAGCTGGAATCTTCAATCTGGAATTGGCAAATTTAGGGTTCAGCCCAGCAGCAAACGTATTCACTAGTCCACATGGTGTACCGATCATTAAAGGTCCTACGAAAGCAATCGCATCTCCAGGAAGCGGAAGTACAGAATCGAAAAAATCATCGCACGGTCACCCAGAAATAAAACAAGAAACAGGAAGAAATGCAGATGGATCCCCATTTTACGCACCAGCACCACAAAACCCCACGAGAACATTTTCAGCAGAATCTGAAGCTCTGAGAGTCGAAGACATTCATGCGCCCAGACAAACACCGATTCAAGTCATTCAGGAGTTGACTCCGTCTGATTTTGTTGGATCATCTCAATATGCATCACCGGAACTCTTACATCCATATCATTCTGCCGTACATTGGGAGAAGGCCGAAAGTAACAATGGTGATATCATAGGAGCGGATAGTATAGATATATCAAAAATCGCTCCACATCTCGAAGGTGTACCCATCAAAGCCAGCGCCGTAGATCCAGTATTCGTCGCACATGTTTTAAGTCCCAGGTCTGCCAGTCCGAGATTAAGTCCAAATGTGAAGCCGCCAGGAAGAGATGTTGGATCGAGCTTAGGAAAAGCACATTTGGAACCAGAAAATAAGAGATTAACGATGTATGCGGGCCACACACCTAATCATTCCATTTCACGCTTTTCCGATTTGGTCAAAGAGTCTCAAGAGGCAGAAGGGGATGAAACACCAAGAGGTTTTGATGGACTTGTTCATCGGGGTTCCCTAGCGCCAATTCCGGATGAAGACGAAAGAATCGCGCTCGATAGACTACTACCAGATGAAGACGATGAAGAAGTTTATGATCGCCCTCTAACAGGTCCATTATGTCTTACGAATGTTCCAGCCAGAGATGAATTATTCCTTGAAGCGCTTACCGAGAAATTGGAAGAAGTTAAAAACTCAAGACCGGGTAGTAAAGAAGTTAGTCCTACCGGTAGCGCAGGCACCTCGAGCCCGGTCTTGGAAATGAAAAAGGCGAGGAATAGGTCGATTGGTGGTGGAGGTGATGACGGGAGGGGTATGGAAGGAGAAGGACATGATTCTGAAGATGAAGATGAGGATGATGAACCAGGACCTGTTCTGCTGAAAATGAAGCCGAGTATGAATTTTGGAAGACCAATGGGACAGAGATGATTTTATCGTCGGATTTTAACAGTGGATAAGATTTTTCTGTTTGCTTTTTTCTTCCTACTGGAGTCAGATACTAGCTTCGAATTTACATTTGCATGGTCGGATGGTACGATTTCAGGAGCCTCAAAAATTGGAAACTGCCCCTTTCTTCTCTCTCATTTGGCGAAATTCGACGTCTTGGCGGCCAGATAGGATCCGATCCGATGGAACTCGGATTCAAACCCGAACCCCAAGATTAGATGGATGGAAACCCCGCATCAAATTCACCATTAGCAGATGACGGATAATATCTCATGATCGTACAGAATGGACAGGACGCCTAGAATGGTTGCAGCAGGAAGATACTTATACGAATGATTGATCGCATGGATGGAAAGATACCCCCCCTTTACAAGATTTCTTTTGTCAATAGAACAGAAACAAAACACTTGATTCGAAAGTTCTCGCATTCACATTTCAGATGGTGATGCGTGCAGACAATTATAGATATAGCATAGCATAAAATAGCGTAGCGTCGTGCAGCGTATTCGGATATACCTGTGGAAATTTGGGTATAGCATGGTATTACAGGTATCGCAGGCATGGCGAACAAATGGGCATAGCGAAAGCATAGTATACCCTTTGAATTGAATTATTTTTTTGGCCTTTTTCGGAAGTGTGGTTTCTTCGCTATTTTGATGTAAATGTATGTGATGGCCAAATGACCCATTTCCATTGCAATCTCACTCGGAGGTTCATTCTCATTTCAATGTCGTCAAACTTGAGTGACCATTAGTATAATATAGGTAGGTGGTATAAAAAGGTTTATTGAATCGATTTGTCCATCCATTTCATCCATCCAGGAGACCAAACTCCGTCCATATATTTTTGAGCTAGGTGGTTAGATACCTGTGATTCTCTCATAACATAGCATAGAGCAAGCATACCGTCCTTCTTTCAGGCGATTCTTGCCATAACTCCCACGCGCTCCAGCGACTCAGCCCGAATATGCACTCCCACTTCGCGCCCAGGCCACTAAGCACTCTTACAATAATTGGCTGGAAAGCTCCCTTTCACCCCCCTTAACTCTCCATCCCACCAATCGTCTGTACTTCCTGTTTTCTTCGTAACCTTAATCCTATCACCTTCTTTAAAACTCAAATCTCCTTGTCCTTGGCCCTCAAAATCATAAAGCGCTACCACAAAAACGCCTCCATGAGAAGAACCCAGTCTCTTTGGGGGAGGGGGAGGAGGTTTCTTCTTTCCGATTGCAGAATTCACTGCTACGCCTTCATTGGTTGACCCGCGCTGAAAATAATCCAGAGATGGGCCTGCAGGAGCATAAGAGGAGGAATGCGTAGAGACAGGTGTGAGATGGTTGGAGTAGTCGCTAGGAGTTGGGGTTTGAATAGGCTCATTGTAGTCGTTGTCAGAGGTTGTAGGTGGTGAGAAAACGGGGACTGTATGTTGGGTTGATGGAATACGAGGACGAGAGGTAGAACGAATAGGGGGTGGACGATCGGGCCTAGGAGATCGCGCGTCGGAATATGTGGTTGAGATGCTTGGATTGGGAGATGGATCGCGGTTTGTGCTCATAGATTGGTTCGAGGGACGACGGGAAAATCCATTGCGGACATTGAGACCGGTTATGGATTTTGAATTTGAGCTTGGATTTGCACTTTCGTCGCTGACGTTCATGGGTTGGTGAACGGCTTTGCCGCGGCGGATACAATCTATGAGTTCGACTTCTTGTTTTATAGGGTGATAGTCTTGATTCCAGACTGCGATGACATCTTCCATCGGGGGTGGAGGAGAAGGGAGGCCTACATCTTCGCAGTAGTTGTGCAATGCTGTGTAGTATTGGGCGAGCAGCGTATTCTGAATCATAATTTGTACGGCAAGTAAATGTGGTAGGATCGAAAAAGCTGCAGCGATTATAGGTGGTAACGTTTCTCTGAGATGAGCGTCTGCATCTTTAAATGCCTGGATATCAATTAGTACTACTCTCATTCGTTGACAATGTCCCTGCAATGGTCGGGAGGGGCAATTCTCTTGAGGACCCATTCTTAAGTATTGGTGTGATGATTGTGTTGGTGCATATTTGAAGCCTCAAAAAACTGTCCCTCCGGCGATGGAAGGGTTATTCAGGTACCAACCTCTGCTGCCCTGCCTTGTTCCTCTTCAGCCTTTGCCAAAGCGGCGTTTTCTCGATCAGTTCTCTTCATCTTAGCAGACCCTTTATTGACCTTATCTATATATCTTTCCCAGTCTAATCTTTTGTTTTCTCGTTTCTTGATCGTCTTTCGAATAGGTTGTAGAAAGTCCTTTGCTTCCGTAGCTGGTTTTGTAACTCGAGAATCCATCATCATAACTTCTTCCAGTAGATCTGTTTTTAGTTCCGTATATGTTTCCTTCAATTTGATAGTTCGCTCCATTTGTTGGCGAGGGGTAACTGCTGGATTGTCTCGATGAGCATCGCTGGTGCCTACAATGGGCTGATATAACTCCTCGAAACTTAGAGCTGTATTTAATTGAGAGGAAAGTATAGACACCCATGCGTCTCTCCATGCTTTCGAAGCTTCAATTATCTACTTATGTATATCAGTAATGTACTACATAGCGATAACATATGGCGCGACGTTCAGGCAACTTACCATGTTGAGCATTTTATTCGCATCTTCGTAATCGCTCAAAAGTACAGATACTTTGGCAGTATCACCAGGACCTTTGTGCCTGATCTTGCCAATCTGCCGGTGCATAGAATTCATTTTGTGTGTGAAAGAATGTATCAATGAGATAGTAGTTGTCAATACGTGCCACTTATCCCCACAAGATAGAGAAATGAATGAATTCCACTCAGTTGATTTTCGGGTGATTAAGAAGATGTTCAATGTTGATACCTCGCAGTAGGGACAGCTGTCAATAAATCAATTGATGAGATTTGCAACATTCAAACACAGCCCCGTTAATGGATTAAAGAAAGTTTAGTGGAGTGAGTGTCTCTAATAATGATCTTTTTTGGAGTTGTATCGTAGGATTTCATTTGGAAAATACTACCCAGGCTCGCCAGGTAAGCAGCACCAAAAAGATGTACTGAAACTCCAACCGGTTCGCGGGGTTGAGATGAATGGCCTGTGCCTCCTTAAACAGAAACCAGCCTCCCGACTTGGAGTGACATAATTTGGTTGCCCAGAGAGTACCTAGGTAGTCCCCTCCTATCAGGTATTCATACGAGTGTAATTACAGTACGTTTACGTTATAACAATGATACAGGTACGTGTCTATAGGGGTTTCTTTTCCAGAGTGATTAAGATTGCTGAATCAACCTTCAATCCTTATCCCAATACGGTATTTAAAGTTCAAAACCTCAATGTTCGACCCCATCTGGACTTCGAATGAGAATCTCCATTTCAGCACTGTTGAATGTAAAAGCGGCTTGCTATATTTCTTGTTTCAAGGACAATGAGCCTCCTGGATCACGTCAGATATCTTAATTGATCCATGAAATTAATAATTTGTTAAAGATTCTTCCTTCCTTTTCTAGCAAGTACATACTAGGTAGGTACCTAGGTATCCATATCTAAAACGAATCTATAAACAGCTCGTATGAAAGTCACAAACCCTCACAATGTTCCGGTCGAAACATAGTGAAGCGATCATAACATACGATATGAACTATCTTTATAATACTAGTCTGGACTCTGGAACGACCCGTCATATTTTTGGACCATGGATTAGTGGATTAGGGGGCTATCATTATATAAGCTAGTGGGTACCATTTTTCGGGTCTATCCCCATCCAACGACTATTTATTAGTCGGTTGCTTAGTGAATATTCTTCATCGAACGTCCTTGGTCCGGCTTTTTCTTAGGGGTTTACATATTGGAATACAAGCAGTAAGGTATCGATTATCCTTTTAACATAGTCTGAACCCAAGCAGCAGCGGTGATATCCCAATTTTGAGGATATACAAGATGAGCTGTAAGATTAGTACCGCTAGCACATACTGGATCGTCAACATTGCAGTAGTCTGCAATCTTTGAAGCATATTGGTTTTCGAAGACCGAAATCTGTGAAGCAGTTCATGGATATTTCTAGGAATTGGTCAGTACTTCTTTTGCTCATATTTTTTCCGGCTTCTAGACCATGATATGCCGTGGCTCTGTCAGCGTTACTTACGCCAGTTACATTGTTGTTCCCGACATCAAAGCTCTCGTTGGGGATGTGTCTTGGATCACCATAAAGGACTAAAGCTGTCATGCGGTCCCCAACTCTCGAGTTAATGGGGAGTGATCCATTTCCAGCACCGAGAATCTCATCTCCGCCTCCACCAGCTAGCATGTCTCCAACAACCATAGCACCCTCTTCGAATTAGCCTAGATTTAACATCTTATAGAAAGATAACGCACTTGAGAGTAGGCTAGGAAGATAATTTTCGAATCTTCACATGACTCTGCATAAGCAGTAAACTGGTCCTGAGCAGCTACAAGCCCTTCAGCATAGCTGTTTGTGGAAGTCTCGTCCGTAGCAGGATAGATAACACTTTCGTAATCAGTGCCTGGATTGGCATCGGTAATCAACCCGGCCAAGCTCTCGAGAGTCCCAGGGTAGCTCTCAGTCGTTCCACGGGCGATAATCAAATGGACTGGAGCACACACAGTGCTATTGACAAGAGCTCGAGATTGATGTGCCACGCGAGCGGTTGCCAGAGCTGGCAGGAGCAGCATAAGCGACGAGGCAAAAGGGGTCAACATAATGAAAGTATAGATGAGCGATAGAATTTCAAGCAAGTATCCAAACTTTTATCCAGGGGGTCTTTGGACTTAAGTACATTTAAACAACTCTTCTACAATTTAAATTGTGGACCATTCAATACCTTAAATGGCAGTTGAAACGCGTGGCAACATAACGATTGGGTAGATAGTATACACAGTTCAAGAACTCGGTGCCGACATGAAGATATCATCCAGGGGAATAGCCCATGATTTTCACCTCGAGATTCATCGCCGCTCATGAAATACACAAACATTAATGTTCAACTAAATCCAAGATTTCCAGACTTCAAATTCAATCTCAAACAATGAAGTTCCAATACACATTTATGGTTTTCATCCTTTTGCCCCTCTGATCGTGTCGATAGGATAGGGCTATAGTTTGAAATGAGTTCTTCTTCTTATTAATTAGATTGTCATTATTTGTATAAAAGACCCCATTTCCCAATTCAACTTTTAATGCCTATTATTTTAAGTCTTGATATTTACACCTAGTCACCAGTTATATAATCTGCAAATTTTAATTCAATGACTGACACCAATATAACAGATCCGTTATCGGGAATTCCAGTTATCAGCACGTGTTAGCGGGGAGTCGGCGCGTTAGATCAGAGTGACATTGCCAGGTTTCGCGTCACGTAAGGAAACAACGAAATCCAAAGATTGATTTTCAGGCACGAGAGGGACTTTTCCCTTAAAAGTTACCTACTGCTTGACAATCCTCTTGACACTATGAGTCATATCGATTATTCTCAACTCTCCAAAAATGACGGCCTCCGCCAATGTTGCCATGTCTATGGACGTTCCCCCAGATCAAAATACCGCTCCAGTCCTCGAATTTCGTTGCCTCTATACAGCTGATACCCGTCGAAAACAGAAGCGTTGGCAAGATGGGCGACTCAAATATCACACTTTCAATAAGCGTGTTATGGTGTTTGACGAAAGATCGAATTTGGTAGGAGATGCACATTGGCGCGAAAAAGCTCCACTTGACGAAGGGGCCGAGTTGGAGTTGGAAAGAAATGGAATATTGGTCGAAGTGTCGGAGTTTATGGAGAAGAAGGACCAAGATCTTACCGAGCTCATTGACAAAAGAGTTAAAGAAAGGGAGGAGAGATTTATTGCAAGAAACGGAGACTCATCACCGGCACGATCCGCAGCATCTGTCATTCGATCGCAAACTATTGCTGCAGCTCATTCAAAGCCGAAACCACTCAACTCTATACTCGGCACACCTTCCGGTCATTATGGAAAGGCACTTGTGTCAAAGACGTCTCCATTCGAACAACGGCAGATGTTAAATGCCATAAATGCCAGCGAAACCGAAAGTCCTAGGCCTACGAAAAGAAGAAAGGTAAATGAGCCGCCACCCAAAAATGGATTTGCGCAAAATCTCATGGGGGCTACTTTGTCATTTACGCCGACACCATCGAGCGCGGGACCTATAAGATATGAGTCCTTGAAGCTGAAGACAGTCCAACGACCAGATGTTAACGATATTAAAGAAAATGTGGATCATGATGAAGACATCCTGTCAAGCGGAAGACAAGGTCTGGCAGGTCACATCACTAGGGATGTAATTTCCTCTAAAGTTCGAATGCAAGCAAGAAAGAGAGATAAGCCCGAGAAAAGTGGATATGCTAGCAATCTCACCGGAGCATCTCTATCACTTTCGTCTTTTCGTGAAGCTACGCCTAGAAATACAGAAAGGCATGTAGTCGTGCAGAAGAAGCAACCGAAAACAATCGACTTGTCAATGGATACAAGCTCTGACGAAGATGGCCGCTCAATTTCAGTAGCAAAGCCGAGGGAAGTTGCCCGGAAGAAGAAGGAATCTCTACCCAACATATCTGAGCAGACACCGCGATTATTATCCTCGCCATCAGCAATTACACCAGTACCTAAACAAGTAGCAAAAGTATCGAGTACAAAGCTGGAGTCTCAAAACAATGCTTCACCACTGAACAAGCCACAAGAAAGATCTCATTCGTCTCTACGTATCAAGTCTCGCCCACGCAATAAGATGTTGATGTGTATGGATCAACTCGGCTCTCGATCTTCTCCGTCAGAATTACAGGGAGTCAGCGGATCAAGCAAGTTAGATTCTGTGATTCGCCCAGCGATACCATCTTCCAGCACCCAATCTATTCAATTGTCACTAGAACAAGAGACCACCAGATATACCGAGCTAAAGCATGTCTTGCCAATAGTGAGATCATCTTCGCCTCGCAGGCCGGCGATTGATAATGATCTAGGAAACAATTCGGTCAATGATGATGGAACCGATGGACCGCAAATCTCACAATGTCAGGACAGTCTAAGATTTAGTGATCTCGAAGAGCCTCTGTCCTCTCCAGGGAACATTGGTATCAACCATCAAACAATAGATGCTATTCTGTGTCGTACTCGTCCTCCAGAGGCTCAGGAATCTATACCTATAGTCGCGCCGGCCACGAGAGAAGACCAAGAATATTCAGTATCCAAAAAACAATGTCAATCGGAGAACATTGAAGAGAGGTCTGGGCAGTCTGGCTTAGAACATCTCACGACCCTGAATGAGAAGATTCCTCAGGTAATCGAACAGAAAACTCAAGATCGTGAACCTATTTTACAAACATCACCTAAAACTCTACCCGAGACGTCAATAACTACCCAGAAACAATCCAGAAATTTTACTGGCCTGCATAAAGGTACTGCTTCGGACCGGGCTTCAACGACTGAAAATGTCGAGACGCGTCTAGAATCCAATGTGCCACCTTTAGTTACAGAAACAGACACGACAGCAATTTCTAACTCTACCTATAATCCTCATCTCCCTAATAACGATTCTCTCATAATACCAAACCCTGCAAAAAAGATAACCTCTGCACCATGTGCCCTCCAACAAAACTTGGCACTTCCAAAAACTACGACACATCCCAATTCCGACATTGCGAGCAAAAACGATTCCACTATTTTGGCATCAAAAACAGTCACAGTATCACCAAATGCTGCTGTTGCAACTTGTATGCACTCGAACGTTGTCGACTCAGATAAGATCTTGGTAGGCATGACATCTAATGGTTCTACTTTTAATGCGACTGGCTGCTTCATGACCAAATTAGTACCGACACGGAATCAGCATCAAGTGGAGAAATCCCTGATCAAGACGAGTTCTAGTCTGATTGACCAAACTGCGGCTTCTTTCACAGTGGCACAATCTTCCAAAAATGTCGAAATTAAGCAGTCACCAAGCTCAATTCCAGACAGTTTTTCCGTCGAAGAAACAAGAAATGATGAAACCAGTGGATTCATGTCAGCAAATCAGATAGCAGAGAAAGAATCACAAAATCGTACTTCAGAGGCCTTCACTTCTGGAGATCAGGGTCCTTCACGGCCTAGAATCATGAACCCCGCAACTCGTGGAATGTCAATTCAAAAGACTGCCAAGAGAACCCTGCACGCACTATCTCCACCTGTCAATCAAATGGGTCCACCCGCGGCCATTCTTGGAGGCCTCGGAAGCGGAAGGAACACTACAAACGACATAACAGGGAATTTAGGGAATTTAGGGAATGAACGAGACGTCAAAGGGCCATGGAGCAGAGAATCCTTTGATTTGTTTGGACCATGGAGGCCGCCTATACAACAGTCGTGAAGAACTATGCTATGCTATGCTATCCGCGCCTTATCGCTCGCCCCACCAGACTATTTGGATTATCTACTTATCTAATGAACCCATGGAGTAGCCACTTCATCCTGACGTCAAGTTCCGATTGTCAAATGAGAACAGTCTTTATCAAACTATGAGCTCCTATCGGCCAACCGCATTCAAGAGATTACCTCCAGCCGTGAAGAGCCGAGGAAGTCGCAAAAGCTCGTATTACTTGGGAACTCTTGGGCATTGGTGCTTTAAGGGCGTTGATAGGGCGGGCTTCTGCGTTTCAGAATGCACAATCGTCGTGTCTTTCCTCCACAAATAATCAATTACTTCGCCACACAAGTAGTCGCCGCCGCTTTTTTGAACAATCGCTACATGTAGCAAGTATCGTAATGCTGCCTCGTACCTAGGAATCGGACTGAGACTTAGCTATTTTACGGCTGAATTGTAATAGGAGGTTCTTTGGTGTACCAAATGTTACTGTTTTCACAATGATAGCAGAATATACCTTGTCTCTCAAAGTACAGATTGAACCAGCCACACTTCCAGAACATCTCTTATCTCCACTCCAATTTCGCTAGTAATCAGAACGAGCAAGCACTTGCACCGCCTTCATTTGCGAAGCAAGCTTTCACCGTCCCTTGGCAGCTCGTCCCATTGTTATTCAAACGTCAACATCATTTGATTGATTCGTGACAATGTGTTTTTATATGTTCAATGTCAATATCCTCTTCATTGACTAGCGTTAACGTCGCATACTTCACCGAAATCCCTGTAGTAGTGGATAGGTTCGTTTAAAATGCTTGGGGCGCTGGATCAATTGAGTACCGCGTGGCCAGCCTCATCTCACACTGAATACTTATCCAGCATGCACCCCCCTTCTATTGACAGCTGTGTATAGATTTTTTCATCTGCGAACTGTGTCCTGTCAGTTTCTTCATTGTTTGGCTACTCCTTCATAATATACGGTTACCAGCACAGGAACATCATTGTGCCCGGTTCTGTTCTTGTATCCTTTCCGATCCAATCTTTTAGGCTTCAGCCTTACTTTAATTCAACATTTACCACCCAAGAGTCACAACCAACGGTTGAAGTCATTTACTCCTGATCAGCCCACAAAAATGTTTCGTGGAGGATTACCATCATATCCATATCTGCGGCCACCTTCGCCTGGGCCTCGATCTCATCGGAAAAGAGTATCGGTGAACACCTCATCAAGCCAGACATCGTCTCCTTCTTCATCTACCCATGCTGCCAGTGTCGAAAAGAAACCTATACCTCCGGAGAAATTCCAAAGTGCTCTGAAGCTATATAGCGAGTTTCGGATGAAAGAAGGATTGGCGCAACGATCCCCGGACCCAAACGCGACATCGCCAAGTAGCATTGTGTCATTTGGTGCTCCTGGACCTCTCACCAATGCCTCTCGGTCATCTCAGTCTAAAACTGCACATTCGTTTGATGCAGCCCCTTCGGATTGGTCTTCGGTGATATCATTCGATACCAGCAGTCAGCATTCGGTCAAGTCTGGAGCAAAGAATAAAGCAATCTCTTATAAAGGCAAAGCAGTATCACAACGGAAAAGGAAAAGATTCCCCCCTGTGCCGAAAGCCGAAACGGCCTTAATTCGACATTTAGGGGCTTGCGAGAAATGTAGAGGTCGTAATGTCAAAGTATGTGGTAGCAGCCTCTTTTTATTGATACTTTGTCTGATTCCGCGTTTTAGTGTCCCTTGGAACATCACGATATCGAAAGCCTAGACCGTGCCCTCCAATCAAGTCCTAGCAAACAAGAATTCGACTCACAGTGCTACAACTCGACTTCCCCTATAAACGAGTCTCAAACTGCAAAAACCCCTTCTGGACAAGCTACACCAGTCAATTCGCAAGTACAATATGAACTGCAGGGTATCGGTGAGAAGTTTGATGTCGCGCCTGACATATCCCTCGATCACGATTTGATCCTTTCGCCCATAATTGATCTGGAGACCAGCCAAAGCCAAAGTGAAAACAGCTTATCGACCTCCATAAGTCTTGAGACCCGTGTTGCGAACCACTATTCCCCCTTCCGACATGGTGGTCAGTTTCCTCTTGGCGTTTGGGATGGTTCGACTTATAAATGTTACTTTCTTGATGACGAATGTCTGCACTCCTTCGTTGATGAAGAATCTTTACAGGCACATTTTGAGGACAGCCACTTCGAGTTTACCCGCATTGATCCTTGTCTTAGATTGATTTGCACTGAATGCTTTTGTGTGACCACCTCTCACTCTTGCGGCTGTGGTGGCACAGTGAAACTGTTCATCTGTGGGAATTACATACCAACTGGACAATATCCTTCCGAACCGCCGCCTAGAACATCCTATTCCTATACTGGATTCAACATACCCACAATACTTTCAGATGATTCTTATACAAATACAGCTTTTGGACAAGGGCTTGGCTTTCATACCAACGGGACTCAGAACTTCGGTAGTAACGCTAACAGCATCTTTTATGGCGATGGCAGTAATATGTACCCAAGTCCTAATTCCTCCACGTATGGCTCCTACAATTATGATTCTACACAACCCGGTGGGAATCGATATAATGGATATGCATGGGCGCTGACTCTGGGAGCAAAGAATGCTACTGAAACTCCTGTACCCTATTGCGTGATGAAGTTCAGACAAACTTCGAGGCATCAAAAGATATTAGTATATGTATCACTTTCCTTGATATTTATCTTCACTGGCTTTCAACTCTTCCCCTGGATTATATCTACCATCTCGAAAATCGAACAGTTTCTACCTAGTATCCCAACTCTAGGATTCATAGGATTTCTGATTTCTTTTGCTACAAGTTGGGCTACGAGACATGTTCATTCTACTCGCAAAGCTAAGCAATGCAAAATGGTAAGTGCTGATGACTGCTTAGCCATTCCTTTAGCTTAGAGGATAGGCTCTAACGATTGTCGTTTTTACAGCGTCGATGCCCCCTTCATACTCTTACACCCCTCAACCCCCAATACGGCCAAAGAGTAATTCCTGTCTTGATACATGCGAGTGTTTCATGAGTTGATGGGTTACGTACCTCGATAATTCTTACGCGCAACGCAAATGATCATTAGCTCTGGGACCCAGGGAACAACAATCATCACGACTAATGATTCACCTTACCAACCTCCTTCACAATCACGCTCCTCTCATGCCATTTGACGTAATGATATTTCCTATGTTCTATAATTTTGGGTTTAGCATGGGACAGAATGGGTGTATATTGTCCTCTTTCTTTCCTATCTTTGCATTGGATTAAACGTGTCGCGCTCAAAGCACAGAACGTTTACGCAAAATTTACTCGCACTTCTCATCTCTCTTTTTCTTATTGCTCATGTTTATGGGAAATACGGCTGCGTGATTGGTACATGGATTGGGAAAAGGGACACTTCTCTATTACCAAGGAGTATAAAACAGGACATGAAAGATATGGATGAATGAACAGATATGATAAATGAACGGATATGTTTGCAGGATTTTAAGCTAGCGAAATTTATACTATCTTGGGTTTTATTTGATATATTTCTTTGTCGCATCTTCACTTTAATTGAATTCGCCGGCAAGTCAGCGGGGTTGATCTCATTTACACAGCGACTGCTTCCTCATCCCTACATATCGCACAACTCCGCCGAATTGTGCATCAATCCAAGTCTTTTGATTTACAGCTGACGTTGGATTTTTCGATCTGATTCTTTTTTAATGAAATGCAATCAATCTATCTAGTACTCAAAGCAATTCAGCTTGTTGAAATCGGTCCACTTTTGGAGTTACAACGCACTGAGGACTTGTGTAACACGTGATTACCAACATCACAAGCCGTCCCCTCCTCCGTGGTGGGGCGATGAGGGGTTGATTACAAACCCAATTGTTTTAGCTCGCTAACTTACACAATGTTGCAGCTTTGGCGGCTGAAAAGGGGTGAACATGTGCTCATCATGAATAGATTGGTAATAATCTGATTGGCATGGAAGAAGGTAGAATGTAAAATACGAGTGGAAACTGAAGGCGGGGACGGGGACGGACTTGGAACTGAAGCACAGGTAGAAATGTGGAGATATTTGTTGTACCTGTGTTATCACCCACCCACCTTGGTATCTATAAAACGGAAGAACGTCCTTCGGTGACATGTAATTTTTAAACCTTAACTAACTAGTCCTCTTCTCTTCTCTTCTCTCTGCCCTTTTACAAACAATTCAACCTCAAAGTTACACACAAAGTACTCACACTCACAAACGTACATTCAATCATTCATCTAAAATGGCTCTCTCACTCTACGATATCTCAGTTGTCCCTTTCATCAAGAGCCTCAAGACATTATCAAGTCAGTCTTTCCTATCTCATTCGCTATATCTCTCCTCCCATTTCCCTTTGTACATTGATTAACAGCGTCTCCACAAAACTCCTCGCAAAAGGACAAGCACACTTTGAAGATGAATCTAAAATTATCAACGCAAAACTGATTGATGATATGGGAGATTTGATTTACCAGATCCAAAGAGCTTCTGACGCTGCTAAGGGATTGGCAGTCCGGGTTGCTGGTGCAGAAAGTGTTGCTTTGGAGGACAACGAGAAGGATGTGAGTTTAAGTTTGGGTTTACTTTTTTCCTTTTGGAGTATAAATGAGGGCAATTGGGCTTGCAGGAAACAAAGTAATTCATCGAGTGATGAACATGCATCTTTGTGATCACCCATGTTTGGGTAGAAGTATATCAATTGAGATCTGGCATTCGACAAAAGTCTAGAGTTAGGGTGGGGGTAGAAGAGCTTGTGTAGGCACATGGCCTCCACTCACAGTCCGAAGCTTCTTGACTTTTGCCTACCACATCTCATTTTCTCTATGCTGTTTATCCCTCAAACCTTCGACCATACAAGATTCCATCATTCTAACAACCTCTACAGTTCGCCGCTCTCTATACCCGTATCAACCGCACAATCGAGATTCTCGAAGCCCTTCCCTCTACCTCTACAGATGGCAAGGAAGATACCGAGGTAGTATTGAAGCTCCCTAGTGGAGACCTGAAATTCACTGCCAAGGACTATGTTCTTAACTTTGCAGTTCCAAACTTCTACTTCCATATCGTTACTGCTTATAACATTTTGAGGTATGTTTCAATATATCTAATTTCCCTGAAGATAGAAAGATGACTAGGCGGAGGAGTTTCGACAAGACATTTGGAAGATAAGCTAACGCGGATGTGTGTACAGAAAGGAAGGCGTACCGGTTGGAAAGTTTGATTACCTTGGAAGAGGTAATTGATAATACTGTAGATGACGGAGTAAGGAAATGGTGTTTTATTACCATGGTGCAGGTTGGGAATTCATCCACGGCATTTATTTTAGCTCCACGACCAATGAAAATTTACATTCTTAAGACAGTTCCTTACATACGCCATATACTTATGAGCGCTTTTCCAGTCTCCTGATTTCTTACTATGCAAGTGTTATATATCAGCTTAAGCGATTACAGATATTTTAGTAATCATCATGTCATACTCGTCATATCATACTCATCGTGGCGTGCTCAACATTAACCTTCCCCTTAGGGCTGAGAGCAAAACGATAATTCACTTTCACAATAACTAGTGTCTTCTAATCAACACTAGCGTACCCTCTCAACAACTAGCTCCCTCGAAATCTCAAAAATCCTTTGCGCTCGTCTTTTCATTGGTTCCCATGATACAATGACGTCAATTTCGAGATCGTTCAGATATGCAACAAATTGCAGTTGGGACTCTAGAACGGGATCTAAATCGACCGGATTCACTTGTGCTAGGGTTCGGGAATACTAGTTCCTATTTACTAGTGTCCAGTGAATACATTAACTTGGTACGCAGTTCGGACTGAGATATCTCATTTCTTTGCGCGAGGAAATCTATTGGTTCTGCGGATGCGGTGACGTCAATTTCGAGATGGAGCAGATGTGCAACAAATGGGTTGTTGGGGGGCTAGGGACTAGGGCTGAGTGGGTTTAAATTCACTTTTGTTTGTTTGTGGGATGATAGTGTGTTCTCGTTTTTTTAAATTTAGATGAGAGTTTAATTTGGAGGGGTTTGGTATTGAAGGAGAGAGAACTTTGCAACCAGTATGTGAGGTGTAGGTAGTATGTGAAGTTTATGATAGTACTAGTGTTAAGCTCGTTATTTCTGAGAAAGAAAATGCTGTGTCGAAAAGTTATATAGAATCAAGATTCTTTCTCTTGTAATATGTCATGATGATTTCCTTATGTTGGTTGTTGTTTTGCATACAGAAATCGAGATCATTCTCCAGAGAGGGGCGTTTGTCTCTTGGGGCCGTTGGATGATCTCTCTTTTGTTGTTATGGTTCTTGGTATATAGCATCATAGAATTTCCATAATCAAATGCGGTGTTGGGAGGTGAAACAAGTGAAGGCTAGTCCTGGTCTGGATCTGTTTTAGCTTTCTAGCTCTAGACTCGAATCAAGCGAAAGATTACCAGATCTAAAACGAGATTGGTAGACTGGGAAATTCCCCTAGAATAGTTACTAAGCATGAGTATTTCCCCCGTTGATGTTCTACGGGGGTTTCTATAATCAATATTGTAGTTCAATGGTGGGGGATTCTCAATACCTAAACATATTTAGGACCTCTAGTTCGTTGGGAAAGACTTCACTCCCTTGGAATATATACTCGTCTTGAATGATTAGTTTCTTTGGAAACCATCAATCAATGCACCAATTTGAGTTTAGAGAAATGTCAATCTGTATTCAGAAACTCATAATATCCTGAGCTTCGCCGTCTAGTCTGTGTGCTAATTTGACACTTTGGAATGTGGGATACATCATCATCTTGAGCGTACAAGTTGGAGTGAAATATGTGACGAGATATTTGAGCTAAACATGAATACTAAAGATGGACGGTAGAGGTTAAAGTCAAACTAGCGATCCGGCATCAAGGAGCATCTTTAGATTATGGTATGACACCATAGGGCGAGCGATGACCTGCAAACAAAATGGCTCCATAAACGCCATTTTTAGCGAAGCCATGACGACGTAGAGTCACGGAATCATGGCATCATGCACTCAGATGAACAAATGAATTTCCTCTGCCTATCTTCAACCTTTATTTCTCTTCAACTATACATCTTCATCAACCAACCCAACCAGATAGATTATATTAATCGATGATTTTTTTGAAGTAGCAATCAAATCTTCATGCCACCACCATCAGAGTTTTTATTCAAGTTGCAACTACGCATGTATGCTGACATCTCTCTAATGAATGTAATTGGAGTATTTACCAGCGCATTCATGACAAGTCTTGACATTCCCAAGCAGTCCATTTCTCGCCTGTAGTACTAGTGCCCAAAGCGAGCATGTAGCGATATTTCTAGAAACAACAAATCCACAACTGTCTCCTAAGGAATTCTGTAGAGGCTTTGCAACCAGCAACAGAATGAAGAACCATCCTCACTTTATTACTATTTCGACACATGCTTGTCGCAATCCATTCAACACCATCATTTCTGTGCTTTTACAAACAAGAAGAAAGCTCACTCAAATCGCAAAACGTAAAGCTAAATGCCTGTGCTAAACCTACGACACGGACAGACCACTTGATCTCTTCTCACTTCGTTCAGACCATGCAGGAAATCAATCTGACCTTCATCGTTCCTCAAAAATGAGGTGCTAACGATATCGAACTCCACTTCTCACATATACACTCCTCCAAATCTATAAATCTACCGCTTAAACTCCACCCCTATCTTCAATACCCTTCAGCAAAACCACACTCCCATATCCATTATCCATCCTTCAATCTTAAATGCCATCCTCAAATTTCCCCTTCAGAAGAAATACAACACTTACCCAATTGGAAACACAAACGAATACATTCCCCCCTCTCAGAAAGTGTATTCAGAATACCAGCATACAATACATACCCTCCCTATCATCTGACACATAATTGCGAGCAGTTCAGAAGTTGAGGGAAGTCGAGTAGCACAAGATACTTGAGCCAACATTCACATTCGTAGAGAACATTGAGTATTGTATTATTATCTTTATATTCTTCATAAGTATTACAATCGTTCTATAATATGCACATGCTAGGTATCGTTCCAGCATTCATTTTGGATCAAGATATCCTCATCCCAAACATCAAGTCCAGTGCCGTAGTAAGAGAAAAGCTTCAGTCAATATATGTCTTATATATGACCAGTAGCTCGTATGAGGGATCACAAACACGTAAGTTCATGATCACTCAACCCATCCCAAATCCAATCAAACGCCCCAACCTTATGCCAAAGGCTTTCTTGCAACCATCAAATACATAGGGGTGAACAAATCTTCCCTAGCACCAGCAACCAAACAATCAGCAGCCAACGCCAATGAATCAGCTGTCTTTTGTGTTCCGTGTGGTGCTAACTTCATGTACTCCAAAGCACCGACAAATTTGTGGACTAATCCTCGACCAACCTTGGTCATACGGGCAATAGTGAAGAAATCTCCAATGGTACCCATGTGCTTGAATTCACCAGCCAAAGGATAATACCATGGAGTAGCATCTGGTCTCTTGGCCAAATCCTCATTGAGTACGAGTTCGAACCCAGCGGCTTTGATGGCGGCGATACCCTCAGAAATCTTGACCATGTTGGAGATTCCGTCACCTTGCTCAATACCGAGACGAATCTCACGGTGATGTTCATTGTCGTTATCGTAGTTATCGGTCATGAGCCATTCGTAGACACCGAAAGTTCCACCTGGCTTGAGAACCTTGAAAATTTGGGAGTAAACACCCTCGAGGGATGGGGCGTGAACAGTTGCTTCAATTGCATAAACAGCATCGAAAGAGTTTTCTGGGAAAGACATTTGCTACAAAACTGTTAGTCATGGTCCAAGAGAGGAGGCGTGCGAATGAAGATATGTGAAGTCTTTGTCAGTGCATATGGTGAAAATTGTCTCATGGCTTGATCTCTCAAGCTCTGAAGTAGCAAATACTTTAAAATTGCGTAGCATCATATAGAATCCACACATCTCCGTGGCTTGAAATCAAGAAAAGTTGAACATACCATGAAATCTCCCTTGACAAATTTCAATTGATCAGACATGCCCTCCTTTGCCGCATATCGAGTCGCACGCTCAATTTGATAATCGTTGTTGTTCAAACCAGTAATGTGTGCTCCAGTGAACTTGGCAATCTCTCTTGCTGGTCCACCGACACCGCATCCAACGTCTAAAACTTTGTCACCATCCTTGATACCAATTTTGGCTGCGAGGTAATGTTCGTGACGAGCAATGGCTTGGTAAAAAGGCTCCCCGTATGCGAAACGACAGAAATGGAAAGATTGTCCCCATCCATATTCGTAAAGATCGGTTGCGAGATTGTAGTAACTATACATATATTAGTATTCAGTTTTGCTTGAGATCAACGGAACAACTCACTGTCTGGTCAAAGTAGCATATTCTGCAACGCGTGCATCTCTGTCTTCCTTGGTCTCATTCTTAGCAGCCTTGTCATCCCAATGCTTGAAGTATTCATCAACAGCAGCCTTTTGAGCTGAAGAGTCCTTTCCCATCATAGCACGGAAACCGCCCTCGGCACTGGATGAATCCTTATGCATTGCTTTGTTGAAAGCAGCATCGCGGGAGTGATCCTCGTTCTCGAGCTTGGTTGGAGCCATTGTATATATTGAATGAATTCGTAAATTAGAAGACGTATTATTTTAAAGAAAGCGGTATTCGAGTTGATCGAATTTTGAAGAATTAAATGAAGGTAAAGTAAAGTTAAGTGGAATGGTGAAAGTTTAGGACATTGAAGAAAGGGGAATTTCTGATAGATATTTATCAACACCATTGAAATTATGGCCAGGGTAATTTAGTTACCCCTAGTCGTATAGCGAATCGTATTCGTGTACTAGGCCCGAAGTGATAAATGTAAGGGGTCTCAAGCCTCCAATTGGTCATTGAGCCTCAACCATGAATGGGGAATTTTCGATAGGCGGCGGGACAGCAAATTGTGCAGATTAGACTCGAAAGGCTGGGCAATAAAATCGTTGGCATTTTTGGATACACCGGTAGTGAGAAGAAACGGTGAATGAAGGATCAGAGTGAGGATTTCTATCACGGTGCACCGAGGTCTCAGAATCCTTCAAATCATTCACATGTAATAAAGACTGGGAAATAGATTGAAAGGTATACATCATTGAGGAAGCCGGAAAGATAATATTTGCTAGGTAGGAAAAGGCAAAGAAGCCCATTGTTTTGATTTGTAAGGCTATCTATCAGCCTTATCACGTGTACCCATGCGCAACTGCATTAGTCAAATTCCTGATTTTGAATTTCTTCGCCTCTTCTTCAGCCTTTCCTAGCTTCTATCATCAAGCCAACAAAATATCAGCGTCACTTTGTCGCAAAAGACACACTAAAACACACGATATCGACACCGTTATCCTACAAATATCATAACAACATATAAATTCCTTAATCATGCCACCACAAATCAAACAAGATCTCAATCGCTCCGGATGGGAAACCACCGACTTCCCCTCCGTCTGCGAAAATTGTCTTCCCGATAACCCTTTCGTACAAATGATTAAACAAGACCACGGCGAAGAATGCAAACTTTGCACACGACCTTTCACCGTCTTCCAATGGAAAGCCGATCGCACAGCTCGTAGTAAACGCACAAATATCTGTCTCACATGCGCGCGATTGAAGAATTGTTGTCAATGCTGTATGTTAGATTTGAGTTTCGGTTTACCGATAGTGGTTAGAGATGCGGCGTTGAAGATGATTGCACCGGGACCGCAGAGCGAGGTCAACAGAGAATACTATGCGCAGAATCATGAGAAGGAAATCGAGGAGGGAAAGGGAATGGAAGAGTATGAGAAGACGGATGAGAAGGCTAGAGAGCTTTTGAGGAGGTTGGCGAACAGTCAGCCTTATTTCAGAAAGGGGAGAAAGATGATTACGGATGGGGAAGGTAGTGGTAGCGGTGCTGCAAATGGAAGTCAAAGTGAGAAGGGAATAGCATTGGCAACCAAGGGACCAGGGCCGATCCGAACACGAGATGGACAACCGAGCAGGGGTGCAGGTCGGGGTGGTAGAGGCGGGGCCAGAGGAGGGAGAGCTTTCCCTAGTGCGGCGCAATTACCACCAGGGCCTCAAGATATCTTACCACCTTCCGACAAATCAATCACTTCGCTTTTTATTACTGGTGTTGAAGACGACTTACCAGAATATAAGATTAGGGATTTTTTCTCGCCATATGGGAAATTAAGATCATTGGTCTGTTCGCACATGTCACATTGCGCATTCATTAATTATGCGACAAGAGAAGGAGCCGAAGCTGCAGCAGAAGCCTTACAAGGAAAAGCTATAATTGCGGGTTGCCCATTGAGAGTACAGTGGGGAAGACCCAGACCCATTGGTACGATGGATAAGGATGAGCGCATAGCTACCGGCAGGGAAGGACGATCCGCGTTTTCGAGTTCGGGTTCGGGTTCACAGAGAAGAGCGATTGAGGGTGGTGCTTCACAAGCTGCAGCTCCACGGGATGATTTGGCTAGTATGTCGGCAGTTCCTGCTCCACCTGGTGCAGGCGACGTGCAATATGCCAGTTTGGCCGGTAATTAGGGGGTTTGATAAACGGAAATTGTTCTTTCGGGTGTTTGGGAGTTGGGAAGCCAAAGGCTCTGGGAAGTGGAGTGATCTTTGTATGTCTAGAAATACATTGCATATAATGACAATTGTGGCCTTTATGGTCACGACGTATACCTATTTTGCTTTGTGTCAATCTGTCTGTAAAACGTCCTCGCTATGCATGTCACCCTTTTGACCCTCTCAATACCGGCCTCGATGTCCTATATTTACATATCCACTTTTCTGCCCCCAACTCTCATTGTCTTCAGAAACCAATGTAACCTCAGATAACCTAGTCCTTACACGTCTTCCCGTCAATAGTAACGTTCTTGCCATTCGGCATCTTGATCGTATCATTATCTCCCCGTTCTGTATCTTCGTGAATGTTTAACTCTGTGATCTGTTAGCTTGATTTTGATCTTTCCATTATGTGAAGATTTTGACCTACTATACTTTTCATCCCCCTCTGCTTTCTGTCCCTGCACCACATTTCGCCTCAAGAATTGCGCAACATCTTCTGCATGCGCAATGGCAGCTATAGATTCTGGTGATTCGGGAGCGAGAGATCGGTTGGCGAGGAAAGTGCTACGGGCTTGTTTGCGCGCGGAAGTGAGAACCGCGATATCTTCTATGAGGGGGTTAGATACTGGTTGCTCTTGCAATTCTCGTTGTGAGATGGACAGGAAAGCACGAACCATTGAATGCGACTCGAGTCGCACGGAGAAGATGTCTGTAGGCTGCTAACGCCATGGCTTTTGATGTCTGTGAAACTACATAGCATATTTTGGTCAGCATACTTCTATCCTTTGAAAAAATAAAACGACAGCGATATATCATTTTATTAGGACTTCCTTTTAGGCGACGATGACTACCCCAAAGAGCAATTTCAAATGGAACTGTTGCCACACCCTGCTTTGTGTCGAAAACCAGGCATCCTGCGACTTCTATCTATGGATCAGATGAGATAGATGAAAGGAGGTCAACAGTACTACCCAAAGCAGACTATAGTGCAGCCTTCGAAACCATGGAGGTTAGGAGATGCTTTGGAAAGATAAACGAGGCACATAGCCAAGTTAATAACACAAGAATATTTCCAACTACATGGGTATATCCAGACTATAAGGGTTGCAGTAGAACTGCAACTTCCCCAGGGCTTTTCACATTACCCATGGCATGGAACAGCGACACGATAGACAGTGGGGATCAAAGACAAAGCAACAGGCGGAATTTTAGCACAAGAGATATCTCGTATAGAAAAAACGAGAGCCCGAGAAAAACCCACGCTCCTAGAAAAAGTCATGTTTGAGGCTATTGATAGACTGTATATGCGCCCCAAGAAAAACATCCAACGACCTTGAAGAGCAGGTATTCACGTCTACAGCGCCCAGCCCGGTTTCTCAGGCCTCTCAAATCACGGTTATAGCGCGAGACAGATGAAGGCGCATGCACGACTTGCTCAAGTCATTCATCTGAAAGCCCAAATTTGAATTCAAGAAGCTCAACTCCTCTAGCAGAATGCGAATTCGTCGAAGAACACAATGAAACTGAATCGCACTTCCCAATGAATTGTCAAGCAACATCAAGCTGTTCAGCAGAAGTCGAAAGCTTTGAGAAATCTAGTCCAACTATGGTACTGGAGAGCCCCAAGCCATACCGTCTACAACTTGGGCAGGCCTTGATGAAGAAGTCCGTTCAAAACGCGCCCGAAAATAGAGTCTCCAAAAAAAACCTTGAAGAGGGTGAAAACAACAAGCGAGAACAAAAAGCCGAAGGAGGAGAAGGGGAAGAGACCTGAGCTAGACCACGCACCTTAAAGCTTTGGCGGAAGTTCGTTAAGCAGAGCCTACGGCTACAAACGAGAGTGAGGAGAGAACTGAGGTTGATCAAATACTAGCGGGAGACTCAAAAGATTGGCCTCAATAAGAATTATCTTCTATGAGAATGGGAGACTAAATTCAAACACTGTGAGGAGGGTGAAAAGACTGGAATCTCTGTTAAGAATCGCAAGGAAAGTGATGCAGCGTGATTTCAATACAGCGCAGGAATTCCGTTCAAGCACATTAGTAAAGATGTCTTGGTGAAAGACTTTGGTCTGCTTAGCTAAGCATCCTTTTAGCCCACCAGGTCATTTGAAGTGGCATTGAATATTCGACGCAGGTGGTGTGATATTCCAACGGTCTATATGGTTTACAATACAATCAATCAAGTCAATTTTCCAAATTCTTTTTCATCTGAGATCTGAGAGTAACATGTAATTTGGCATTGAAGTTGCTGGTTGAGCACCCTCGGCCGTAGCCAATAATGTACAGTGAAGATTCTTACATGATTGGAGTCGCAAGCAAGTGTTATCTACAAGCGGCTGCGCGGCATAAAATAAGGGCGGTGAATTTAGCGAACAATTTTTTCGATCCTAGCATTCTAGCCTTTTCTTTCTCCCCTCCAACTTGTAAATAAAGCATTCAATAATTAAAAATGGCGTCTCATACTCAAGTCGCTTTACCTCTCCCTGTCCTTCCAGAAGGATGGTCCGCCGAGAAGGATTTCAACGCCGTTGGCAGCGTTTCTGCTGCAACTCAACGAAGCCTTGAGCCTGTTGGTCCTCACTTTCTCGCTCACGCCCGCAGAGCTCGTCACAAGCGTACCTTCTCTGAGGATGACCGTCTCGAAGCCCAGAACAACGTCAAGAAAATCGAAGATGATGACCTTGGCGAGATCAGCGAAGCTGAAGACCCAATGATGTTGTCCAGAGATGCTAAGGACTGGAAGGTAAATTTAAATATCTGCCAACCCCACTATACTTTTGCTAATGCTCAATTAATAGAACCAAGATCACTATGCTGTTCTCGGGCTCAGCAAATACAGATACAAGGCTACAGAAGATCAAATCAAGAAGGCACACAGAAAGAAGGTCTTGAAGCATCACCCTGATAAGAGAGCTGCCACCGGTGCCACCGAAGATGACAACTTCTTCAAGTGCATTCAAAAGGCCACCGATCTCCTCCTTGATCCCGTCAAGCGTCGCCAATTCGATTCCGTTGATGAAGCCGCCGATGTTGCACCACCATCCAAGAAAGACCAAAAGGACCAGAAACTCTTTTACAAGAAGTGGAACTCATGTTTCAAGGCCGAGGGTCGTTTCTCCAAGGTGCAGCCAGTCCCCAAGTTTGGTGATATCAACAGCTCCAAGGAGGAGGTCGAGAATTTCTACAACTTCTTCTACAACTTCGATTCATGGAGATCGTTTGAATACCAAGATGAGGACGTTCCAGATGATAACGAGAACCGTGATCAAAAAAGACACATGGAGCGTAAGAACAACAACGCACGTAAGAAGAAGAAGACCGAGGATTCTGCTCGTCTAAGAAAATTGTTGGATGATGCTTCCGCTGCTGATGAGCGTATCAAGCGTTTCAGACAAGAAGCAAGCAAGGAGAAGAACAAGAAGAAGTTCGAGAGAGAGGAAGCTGAGGCCAAGGCCAAGGCTGAGAAGGAAGCTCAAAAATTGGCCGCCGAGAAGGAAGCCAAGGAAGCCGAGGAGAAGGCTAAGGCCGACAAGGAGCAAGGAAAGAAGGCCAAGGAAGCCGCTAAGGCAGCTGTCAAGAAGAACAGACGTATCTTGAAGGGCAGTGTCAAGGATGCCAACTACTTTGTCGGAAGTGGAGATGCACCAGCATCTGCTATTGACGGTGTCTTGAACGATGTTGAGTTGGTTCAAGGCAAGATCGATCCCGATGAGTGCGCTGCTTTGGCTGGCAAGCTCAACGGCTTGAAGATCGCCGATGAGATCAAGAGTGTCTGGAGCGAGGAGGTCAAGAGATTGGTTGGTGCTGGTAAGCTCAAGGAGGGTGATGCCAAGAACCTTGCTTAGAGTTTAGAATCTTGTACTTGTACATGATGGGGCGTAGTGGTAGAAATAATTAGATATAGAATGATACTTCATGACCTTTCTAGTAATTTTCGACTTATCTTGTGTGCTTGTATGTGCTTCTACATGCTATACATTCTACAGATTTCACATTCAGGGGCGAATCAACCGAACTAGCTACTTCTCAGAATCTTCATATTATCGTAATCCCAGCTTACATCAACGTTTACACCAATATTTCGAATGAAATTTCTGTGAAACATTCCCTTCCCCCCCTTTTTTTGGAGTATGCCTGATGCACAATAAACTCCCATCATACCTCTTCTAAACCATACTTTCCTCTTCCCGGAATTCCTTCACATTCACAGAGTGGCGTTTACATCATACATAACCTCGCTTACATTATATCATATTGCGTATATCATCATCGGATATCACATAGGCAGCAAGATTGATGTTTATCAATTTTCAATTAGCAGCTAGATAACTAAAGAACCAAGGAAATCAAGAAAAGTAGCAAGGAAAATGATTTAAGATCATGCCTGTCTTCATCTGCCAGCGCAGATCTGGAATAAGAATGTAAATATGAAACTGTGAATATTCGTCTGTCTGCTGTCTGATATTGCTGTTGAATGCCTGATCCAAAGATCTGGAGATAACGTAATGTTCTGGGAATAGAAGATATTGATACTGCGATTTGTTGTTCGTAAGGCCGTAAATTTCGTAACTTTGTGAGATAATGGATATTTGATAATTGGGTGCTGATAAATGTGTGTGAATGCATAGCGGAGCGAAATGGCAGTTTTCGATCTTCTGATAAGAAGTGTACTAGCCGGCAAGGAAGCTCGGCTGATGCAGAGCAATGCGAAATAGGGGAGCAGATGAAAAATACGCTGTGGACGCAAGATCGAGGGCTGCGGAATGGGCAAACACTTTAAGCTCCTGGAACGTAATCGCCATCCTTTACATCATCCTCGACATCGCTGATGTCGGAGACAACAAAGGTGTCTTCTTCCATACCCTTCTCTGCCTTAAACTCAGATATGTCGATCTCCTCTTCTTCGGGCTCTTCTTCCTCCTCCACAACTGCTTCTGCAGCCTCTTCACCCCAGGCAGAGTGCAGAGTCGCGAAACTTAAGTTTAGCGCATCCCGCAACTTGACCTTGGATGGACAAACCCCACCAACTCCGCCTGTAAGGGTAGTATCCTTAATGGTATGGTTATCCATCATCATGCTGAACTCTTCCTTGATCTTAGCGGTTGCTGTGTCAGTACTCTTAGAGAATTCGTCCGGAAGCGTGGTACCAAGCTTTTGAAAAGCCCCACGAATTGCTTTGGAGCATTTCTTATACATGGGTCGAACCGTTTTTCTGAATGAAATCAACGTGGGTCTCAATGTTTGCGCTTGAAGTGACCTTTGCCTTGAAGAGTATCTTCGTGTTAGCGTCGTTCCATGCTGGTGCTAATGAAAACATGTTTAACATACCAAATTCTCACCACACTTTTCGTAGATGGGTAACCATATTTCTCGGATCTTTGGAACAATAAGCTGATGTGCATCAGTAGCTGTAGATTTGATCTTGGTCTGGAAAATTTCCTCGGCGTTATCCTTCAATGGTTTAGCACCTTTCATGACACTCTGCTTCCAAAGACCCAAAGGCTCAGCAACTTGAGGACAGATGGCTGTAGCTGCGCTCACAACACGATCAACGAATACGTTGATGACAACGCCGACAGAGTGGTTGTACTTTTGATGAAAATCAGGTAAAGTCTTGTGAACTGTTTTGCGCCAGTGCTTGATCATGTAGTCATCGAGGTACAAGGCACCTCTGCTTGAGGTTAGAAGAGTAACATGATCCGAGACTTAAACACTTACAAATCATCATTCCAATGATGTACTGTACCAGTATTGCTCTTCCAATCTCCCTGATTGCGATTACAAGCTCGGTGAGTTCCCCATGCCATTGGTCGCTGGGCCCAACCTCTGACGGCAATCTCACCATTTGCAACAGCTTTCTTCTCTGTTAATGGCATATGCTTAAAGATACCATTCTCAAAATGCTTCTCAATCTGATCGACTGTGCGCGTATTAAGCTCTCTTAACTTCTGTAAGTCTGAAGTCAGTATCAATCATTGCACTATCAAAGTAGCCACACATGCCTTGCATAGAATATCTACTTGCTCATCAAAAGCGTTTTCGATTTCATCTTTTTGAGCGGCGGGCAGCTTATACTCAACAGTCGTATCAGCGGCCCACAATCGCAACGAAGTTTCTAGACTCTCAATATCCGCCAAGAATGATTCAGCATTTCGGCTACGAGTGCCCAATGTAGCATTGATCAGCCATGCTCGCAAGGCTGGAATTCCAGTGTCCTTCACTGTGAAAAACCCTTGATTCGATCTCTGTCCCATCATAAGGTCGAAAAATGCCATAGAAGAGACACAGAAGACTTGCAAAGGCTTTTCTGCCTTCTTCTCCCCCATTTGCTTCCTGACGGCCTCGAAATCATCTCGTAACGCTGTAGTGGAAACTGCATTTCGGTTTTGAATACACGCTCGCACCTTTTTTGAATCAAGTATCCACTGTGTACCACGCAACTTTGTTAATGTTTGCTGAGCTTTAAGAAGCCAGCTTTCATGATCTTTGATCTTATTCTGAATCTCCTGAGCTTCCTTCTGCATTTCAAAATAATGCTTTTTGTTTTGTTTGTTCTCCGCCGCCAATGCAGGCGCAATGGGAGCTATCGAAAACACACACACACACCAATTAGCATCGCCCCAACCTTGATTGTGGAATAATGGAACATACCTGTATCGTCACGCTTGCGCTTCAACTTGGCAGTATTAATATGTGCTCCGAGTTCCTTCATCTGTTTATTGCGTTCAGCCAAGTCTTGCTTATACTCCTTTATGCTCTGTTTATATGTAGCCTCGGAGGCACTAATACATTCAATGCCTTCTTGATTTCTGGCTTCTTTCTCGTGAACATCGGTGAGTTGTTTGCTGACTTCCGGATGGGTCCTAATGTATCGGGCCACACTAAGAGATGAATCAATCTTGGTAACGATGAAGCATAGATGGTCGCTTGAAAACTGATCCTCTAATTGCAAGTAACGCTTTGTGATAGACCCAAGTAAATCTTGAGCCTTGAGAAAATCATTAGCATATATGTACTCCAGGGAGGGGAAAGGGAAAAGTGACTAACTGGCTTGTCTGAAGCTGCTCTGCTCGTTGGCGAAACAACACAGCTGAGAGTCAAGTTTTTTGTATAAGTTGCAGCAAGGGCCCCACGAGCTGCATTGGTGTCCAGTGAACCTGGAAGATCGACAAGAACGATGCCAGTCTTGAGAACTTCGGCCTTGATTTGGAGGCGAACAAGCTTAACAAGAGGCCATTGAGCGAATTCATAGGTACCATTATCTTCCTTGGAATTGCTGCTATCAATGTAGGGCTTGATAGAATCGGCAAATTTTAAAAGATTATCGCTCTTAATAGTTTTGCTCTGACCCAGGATATCTCGGACATTACAATGGTTCATGAGAGTGGCAACAGTTTGACGTTGCAATGCCTCGAGACTTTTGATGGAAGGATAGACACACTTAACTTTGCCGAAAGCAGCCTTGATCCGCTCGTCTCGCTCGAGATCTGGCTCTTCACTATCTCCATCCTTGTTAGATATCTTATCGGCAAGGTCCCGAAAAAGATTTTCAAGCTCAGACTCCCAGTCCTCCTTATTGATGCGATCAATAATAGCCACATAGGCAGCAGCTGGGTCATTTCTAGGGTTCCATGAAATTTCACAGATGACGGCGGTGCAAGCCTTTTCATCATCGGCAGGTAAAAGATCCTCAAGCCCAAGAACGGAGTTGATGAGGGTTGATTTTCCGGCCCCAATAACTCCGAGGAATCCGATCAGAACTCGGCACTCTTTCTTAGCTGCTCGTATTGCCGCTATGAAAATTGTCAGCGACAACACATTGTACGAGAAGAACCCGAGAAAATCATAGCTTACCAATACGTTCCAGCCACTTGGTGGAACTCCAAACTTCTGGGTGATGCTGAAGAGCAGCTTCTAATTCTCTGAGTGTAGTGAGACCATTTTTAACGGCTTCTTCCTTGATATCAACTTGGGTCAGCCTGTCAAGATTGCCACATCGCTGCCATGTTGGAATGACATGATTGGGAGCCTTGTCTGCGAATGAGGGAGTAGGTGATGGTGAGGGATTGCGCCTGGGAGAGTCAGCAGTAAATGTAAACGGAGATGCGCTACGTCGAGTGTGATTCTCATCGTCGCCTACGAAGACTGGACTGTCTTTAGGTGAAGGCGATTGCTCGGCCTCAAGCTTGACACGGAAGTCTGCCATCTTGAGGTCTCGAAGATTGTCTCGGTATACGAGCAAAGCAGTGACAAATACTTTGGATAGGTTGACCAGGTGTAGCAAAGAGTTTAAAGGGCTGAGCTTTGAGGATAATAAATGGAGGTTGCAGATAATAATTGAAGTTTCGTTGAAGGAGTAGAGGTGCAAGACAAAGTGAGATGAAGAGGCTCACACTAGCGCGCTAGCACTAGCGTCTAAGTTCAAATGCAAAAGAGTGAATTTGAACAATCAAAGGTGAGAGTGATACCATGAAGCAATGGCGATCGATCTGAGATGCTGGTGTGAAGCGAAAGATCGATAGCAGTAAGCTTGGCTTTCTGGAAAGAAAGCAAAGAGGAGCTGTTGTGGAGCTCAATGAAGTTCTGATATAGCAAAAGGTAAATGATTGAGAATTGAAGGAGAAGGTACAAAGTTGGAGGAGACAAGTGTTGATTAAGAAGTTTGCAAGGAGATGGATAAAGGGGAAACTTCTCCGCACGTGGGCTGAGTCGAAAATGTTGGCGAAGTGAATTCTAATTCATCCCATTATAGTAATCCTAGATCGATAGAGAAACTTGATGATGACGTTGCAGCACTTTTCGAAATCTTGTCCAACCATGAGCTGCCATTGCAAGAGAATTTCTTTCTCGTCATGATACCAAATTACGCCTCATGTAATTGGAATAAGATACAGAGCAAACAAAGACACCATGGGTATTGGAAGAAGTGCAGTTTGATTCTCAACACTATATACATGTATTTTCCTAATAGCGCCTCACCTCCGCTGAAATACGATGCCACATGAATAACTCATGGGCCGTAGTGTGCGTAAATTTGTCTTTTACGTAGATGCACAGGGGTTTCGCCTGCGGGGGTATCTGGAATAACCTTCTCGATTTTCTATGCACGACCCATATGATTAGTCGCTGCTCTTCATTGTAAATTATGTGAAATGACATACCAGATTGTCAAAGACACATTTGTTGAGCTTCCACTCCTGTGGTCGACATTGCCATAGTTGCTGGTTGTTGTTATCGAGGCATTTCCTACAACATTATTAGATATGACTAATTCAATCACATCCGGAGTTCGTAGAGTGTAACTTACCAGTGTTTTCCTGAACTCCTCAAGGCAGTGTTTGTTCACATCTTCAATTCTATGATTGGCGATTAGCCTAGAGTTCTACTGGTAAAATCAAAGTATCCAGCCAGGGTTTGCTCCAAATCACAAATCCCTTCATCGATGTTTGAAGTTCCACATCTGCAACCTCTTAAGGAGTAGCACTTACACGCTCCTCGCACACCTGGTAACTCTTCGGCCTTCTTTCAAACAATCAATCTCTCCCTTTCCAGGATTGTCATTCTTGCATTGCATGAAATCGTCATTGTAGGGTCTGCATCTTGCGCCGATAAAGAAACTCGCGGACAATAATGGCGCCGAACTGCTACCAATCTCTGTGACGGGCGGAATGTCCGCAGGTAATGGGGTAGTGTCAATCAAGACTTGCTGATTGAATCTGTGATCGCGGTTAGCATCAGGTAGAAGTATGGTAATCTGCAAGCTTAGAAACATACCTGGGTTGACGGGCGGCCATTTTGAAATATGTTGTGAGGAGATACTGGGTTCGCAAAGCCCGTAATTGAGTGTTTTGGAGGTTCAATGCAGTATGAAGCTTTAAGGTCAAGTCAAAAACGCGGAAGTTGATTGGCTCATCAGCCGACCTCTCAGCAGTCGCGACCGATCAAAAGAGCTTCGTCCCGACAACGAATTTATGTTCCAGCAAAATAAGAATTCAATTCACTCTCTATACCTTTCACCCTGTGAAAAATATTGTATCAGCTTCAACATTGAACAGTATCTCGTCAATTAAATTCTATTGTTCATGTTTTAGCTTAGAAAAACTAAATTGCCGCAACGTATATCCGATAAAATATTACAATCCCAATAATATATTATCAAGCGCGTTCGCAAGGTCAACATTTTCTTAAATAGCTGCAATTATCCATTGTACCACAATCTCCTCGAGGCTACTTGCATCTTCCTTCAGTGATTCTATTTCGGCACTTCTATAATCCCGGACGCATAGAAGAACAGCTATGTTTGGAAGTACTTTCGGTCAAAGCCAGCCAGCTGGCGGAGGTTTATTCGGGTCAACAAATACCGCACAACCTTCAGGTGGTTTATTTGGATCTACAAATACCGCGCAAAAGCCAGGAGGATTATTTGGCTCGACCACAACTACAGGAGCTCAAAACCAGGGAGGAGGGCTCTTCGGCGGCGCAGGGCAAAATACTCAACAAAATCAACAACAGACTGGCGGACTTTTCGGTGGAGGACTAGGAACAAGCACTCAACAGAACCAGCCTCAAGCGGGAGGATTATTTGGAGCAAATGCACAACAGCCACAGCAGCAACAACCGGGAGGTTTATTCTCTGGACAGACTATGGGAGCGCAGCAGCAAAACACAATCCTGGGAGGATCACAGCAACAGACTGGTTTATTTGGACAGACGCAATCGTCGCAAGCTTTGGGCCAGTCACAAGGACAATTTGGAAATTCTTTGTTTACAAATACAAGTGGACTGAAACCTCGTACGTACCTATCGAGACTCATTCAAAGCGCGAACTAATTTTGATGCAGGAGAAAAGAGTGTGATAGACCAGATTGAAACAGTTGTGGGTAAATGGGATACAGGAAGCAAGGACTGTGCCTTCCAATATTTCTTCTATAATAATGTTGGTGTGGACGAAGCACCATTCTATCAACCACAACCCAACGAAGACCCAAGAGCTTGGGAAGAAGCCCTTTCGAAAAAGCCAGGACCTGGATATATTCCAGTCGCATGCATCGGTTTCCAAATGATGGGCGACAGGATCAAAGCCCAGCAAAACCATCTTGCAGCATTCAATATTCGGTTACATGATATCAATGCTAGCTTGTCGAACCTACTTCAAAATCACGACACGAGGACTAGTATACGGGCAATGGATGCGAGAAGGAAACATGTGGTCTTAAAACAACGATGCATAGCATTGGCGACTAAAGTGCAGGTCCTAAGAAACAGAGGCTATGCTCTTAGTGGAGACGAGGAGGACCTGAAAGCTAAACTTATTAAGATAGAAAAGGGGGCTAGCGATCCAGCACTGGGTGCCAGAGCAGAAGAGATCTGGGCTCGAATGATCAACGTTCAAGAGCGAGGTCGGTTATTGAGGACGGAACTGGAGAAGGTTGGGCAAGAAAATGGAGAGATTTTGGACGACACCATGACCGCGCGATGCAAGAAGGTAATTGTCACAGTTTCTACCGAAGTAATGATACGATGCTGACTCACAAACTAGATTCTCGAAGACTATCAAACTCAATTAGCACATTTAAAAAAGGAGTTGGATAGGGTACACAAGGATTATGTCGAATGGGAAAAAGAGCAGCCACCACAAATGGCAGCGAGGACAAGATTTGGCCGATGATTGATGCGAAATACCCATGGTTAGTTTGATCGGAAGTGCTTTAGACTTCATGGAGTTGGTTGGGATGTAAAAAAAGGATAGACATTGTATAATATGGAAGCTTAATTACAGACTAATAGTAGTAATTTCTCTTTCACTTCAAATTGATCGCAAATAACTGCCTATAATGTATTGATCTTGAAAGATAGGCTTATGCACATGTCATAATTACGCCCTTATCATTTCTCTCAATGGGGCCAAGTGACTCATAGCCTAAGATCAACCTCCTATAAAGATAAGAGACTCATTTGATGCCGAAATTCAAAAGTCTTCATCTGTACTATCAAGCGACCAATTGATTTTCGCAAACTTTTCGTTCAAAATGACACCACCCCCAATCCCACCCGTCTCCCTCTACCCCGCCGACTTCGAGACCTCCTTCCCGACCGTCTCCCCAAATTCCCCTCCCTTCCCCTCTCTAATCCCCATTTCCCATACCACAAATCGCATTTCCCTCGTTCCGCTCTCTGCAGACCACATCCCCAACCTCTGGAAACACGTCGGCGGAGCGGAAAAATATGTGCTCTACAAATATATGCCCGGCGGACCCTTTAACACCATTGAAGACTTCACAGCATATCTCACGTGGCTTGTTAATTACTCTGAATCTAGCTTCGTTAATTGGGCAATCATCTTACCAAGTGGAGAAGCCGTGGGAATCATAAGTCTGTTGAATATTGTACCAGATCAGAGGAGAATTGAGGTTGGACATGTGTTATTCTCGAAGGTACTGCAGAGGACCACAGAGGCGACGGAAGCTTGTTTTCTTTTGATGGATTACTGTTTTAAGTTGGGGTATGAGAGGGTGGAGTGGAAATGTAATGCGGAGAATATGGGAAGTAAGAGGGCGGCGGAGAGATTGGGGTTTGTGGCGGAGGGGCTTTTCAGGAGACACATGGTCGTGAGGGGACGGAGGAGGGATAGTTGGTATGCGAGTGTGATTTTGGATGAGTGGGAGGGGGTCAGGGGGGCACTAGTAGAGTGGTTGGAGCTGGAGAATTTTGATGAGAAGGGGGGGCAGAAAAGGAAAGTGGAGGAGATCAGGGAGGAATTGCTGAGGAAGTTTGACTAGAAAGTCTATGGAGCGGGCGAGACTGGTGCTGGTGCTGGTAGGAGAAGGGGAGAAGAGGTCGAGAACTTCTGTTGCATATAGACTTGATTTGACAGATGCATAGAAACATGATCTTGTATGACGTATGTAGCAGCAGTGTTCCGGATATTACAAAAAGCGTTCTTGTTCATATGCAACTTCGTTTTGATAGCCTCTCTATCTTTGGCTGCGATGCCCTGAAGAGCAGAGTTACGCTGCTAGAGCTTTTTATAGAGTATATGTATGATCCCCTCTCGATCCTCGCGATTTTTACTCTCTAGCACGAAAGAAATATAAGTGACAATGCCAGCAATTTATATATGCAGCGCTTGTACATTATATCCATGCATATTCCCATTCTATTGTACACCTCCTCGATCTTCTCATGCGCTTATGTTGTACAGGTCATGATGCATTATTCGTTTGCAATCCTAGATGAGGTTTTGAATGCTCTTGACGGCGAAAGGTGCTATCGTAAAGTCAGTACAGATAGGGTACTAATAGAAAAGAGTAAAACATACAAAGATAAAGAAGAATAGACCATGTAATGACTCGTTGTACGGTAAGGGTAGCTTCTTCCTCTTGAGCCTTAAGCTCGGCTGCCGATGGTGGTGGTGGTGCTAGAATTGAAGTTAGAAAAGTTCGCAGATATGATTTAGAGATGTCACCTACGTCCTCCGAACATTTTTGTGGTGTAAAATTGTAGATGTGTTGAAGTATTAAGGTCGACGATGAGTTGATGTTTTACACACTACAATTATGAATTTTAATCTTTCTTCCCGTCACATTTGCTTACTACTTCCATGTGCGTAATTAGAACATTTAAGGTTTCGTGGTAACTACACTAAACTGAAAACGGTTTCGTGGCCCATCAATCACTGTTTTGAGTGAATCTTTTTTCGGCTTGACTGAACTTATCTTGTCATGAATCCTTATCCCGCCTCTAGTTCTATCATATTAGAAAAAAAGTCACTAGTCGGATAATCTTTAGATTTCATATAAAATAGACTCATCTCTCATCTTTTCATTTATTATACTCACTGTCGTTTTCCTTTATTGTTTCATAAATCTCATATCTCACTCATATCTGATAGTATCTCTATCTCTATCATCTTATCTGAATGTGGGGTTTATGACAGTCGGTGCACTCACAATCCTAGCTGTTCCTAATATTCCCGGACCTCTCCCCAGAATTTAACTTTCTCATACAGCTCACTCCTAAAATCACCGACCCTCTTTCTTGATAAGTTTCGCAACCAAACCTTCAGGTTCAAGAGCTTCGCGGGTTTCTGCAAACTCAAGAACAATGGTTGCCTCAAGTCTTGCACTTCGTGCGAGATTTGCTCGAGTGGCGCTTCAATCGAGAAGTTCTTCTTTGAGAAGCTCAAACATCACACGACCATGGAGCTCTGGTCAATCTCCATGCTCTGCCATGGTTTTGAAGCCAATTGGACGACGAACTTTCTACAAAAGCTCTGCAAAGGATGAGACAATCAATTCGCCTTCGACTTTAAGTTCTACGGGAGTATATGCTCCTTTGGATACCTTCGCGCGCCGACACATTGGTCCTGATGCGGATTCTACAGAACAAATGTTGAAAGCTTTGAATCCACCAGTCAAGAGTTTGGATGAGTTTGTGCAGCAAGTTTTACCTCGCGGCATCTTGTCTTCTAAAGATCTCAAAATCGACGCCGAATCGGAATCGTCACAAGAAGGGTTCACGGAATCTCAATTGCTTGCGAGACTAAAGTCGATTGCGTCCGAAAATACGATCATGCGAAGTTACATTGGATGTGGATATGCCGGAACCCGAGTTCCGGAGGTTATCAAGAGAAATGTGTTGGAAAGTCCAGGATGGTACACTAGCTACACGCCATATCAACCTGAGATTAGTCAAGGTCGGTTAGAATCGCTTTTAAATTTCCAAACACTTGTCTCCGATTTGACGGCTTTACCAATTTCCAATGCCTCGCTACTCGATGAATCTACCGCCGCTGCCGAAGCCATGACCTTGTCAATGAATGCCCTTCCACTTACTAGGCAGAAAAACAAGAATAAGACATTTTTTGTTAGTCATTTAGTCCATCCACAGACATTAGCAGTTTTACAAAGCCGAGCAGATGGATTTGATATAAAGATTGAAGTTGGAGATGTCCTTGCAGATGGTGGAGCTCGCCTCAAGGAACTTGGAAATGATCTCATTGGAGCTTTGGTACAATACCCTGATACCGAGGGTGGCGTAGAAGACTTCCGTGGTCTAGCAGACGTCATCCATGCTCAAGGCGCAACTTTCAGTGTTGCTACTGATCTTTTAGCTCTTACTGTTCTCACACCGCCTGGTGAGTTTGGTGCCGATATTGCTTTCGGAAACGCTCAGCGTTTTGGTGTTCCATTTGGTTATGGTGGTCCACATGCCGCTTTCTTCGCCGTCAGTGACAAATATAAGAGAAAGATTCCTGGACGTCTCATTGGTGTATCGAAAGATAGGCTGGGGGACAAAGCAATGAGATTGGCTTTGCAAACTAGAGAACAGCATATCCGCAGAGAAAAAGCTACTAGCAATGTGTGCACGGCTCAAGCGTTATTGGCTAACATGAGTGCATTCTATGCAGTCTACCATGGTCCAGAAGGTCTCAAGGCTATTGCTGAGAGAGCTATTCAAGGAGCTCGATTTGTTCAGGATGGACTCAAGAGCCTTGGATTTGAGACCAACTCCAGGGGAACGGGCTCCGACGGAAAAGTTCTCTTTGACACGGTCGTGGTTGATGTTGGACAGGGTAAATCTGATGAAGTCCTCAACTATGCCACCGAGACTTTCAAGATCAATCTAAGAAAGTTCGATGATAGCCGACTTGGTATCACTATTGACGAAACGGTTGACATCAAGGACCTTGAAGATATCATATCTGTGTTTGCCAAATTTTCCAAGACAGGATCTGTATCTTTCAAGAACACTACTGAGTTGCAAACCTCTTTTGATAGTTCGATTCCTGCAGAATTGAAGAGATCATCGCAATACCTCACTCATCCAGTTTTCAACACACACCACTCCGAAACCGAGATTCTCCGTTACATTCACCACCTCCAATCAAAGGATCTGTCCCTGACACATTCCATGATACCCCTGGGCTCCTGTACAATGAAACTCAATGCCACTACCGAGATGGCTCCAATTACATGGCCGGAATTCTCCTCAATTCATCCCTTTGTTCCTACTAATCAGGCGACTGGTTACAAGACTATGATTGATGAGCTTGAGGCTGATCTGGCTACTATCACTGGATTTGATGCAGTATCTCTGCAACCAAATTCAGGTGCACAAGGAGAATTTACTGGGTTACGTGTAATTCGCAAGTTCCAAGAACAACAGCCTGGAAAGAAGCGTGATATTTGCTTGATTCCTGTTTCTGCCCATGGTACCAACCCTGCATCAGCTGCTATGGCAGGTATGCGCGTTGTTACTGTGAAATGTGACATCAAGTCTGGTAACCTCGACATGGCAGATCTCAAAGCAAAATGTGAGAAATATAGCGAAGAACTTGGAGCTATTATGATCACATATCCAAGTACATTTGGTGTTTTTGAGCCAGAAATCAAGGCTGCATGTGGTATTGTTCATCAACATGGAGGTCAAGTATATATGGACGGCGCCAACATGAATGCTCAAATTGGATTGTGTTCACCTGGAGAGATCGGTGCCGATGTATGCCATCTTAACCTCCACAAGACATTCTGTATTCCTCACGGTGGTGGTGGTCCAGGTGTTGGTCCAATCGGTGTTAAATCTCATTTGGCACCATTCCTACCCGGCCATCCATTGGTAAAGACTGGTGGTGAGAATGCCATTGCCCCAGTCAGCGGTGCTCCTTTCGGAAGTGCAAGCATCTTGCCAATTAGTTGGGCTTATGTGAAGATGATGGGCGGTAAAGGATTGACTCATGCTACCAAGATCACTCTTTTGAATGCCAACTACATCATGTCTCGTCTCCGACCTCACTACCCAATCCTGTACACTAACGCCAATTCTCGATGTGCTCACGAGTTCATCCTCGATGTTCGTGGTTTCAAAGAGTCGGCAGGTGTTGAGGCTATTGATATTGCCAAGCGTCTTCAGGATTATGGTTTCCATGCTCCAACTATGAGTTGGCCAGTCGCTAACACCCTTATGATCGAGCCCACTGAGTCTGAAAGTAAGGAAGAACTTGACCGCTTCATTGACGCATTGATATCAATTCGTAAGGAAATTCAAGCCGTGGAAGATGGCACCATTCCAAAGGCAGGCAACGTCTTGAAGAATTCGCCACACACTCAGAAGGATCTTCTTATTGGAGAATGGAATCGCCCATACACTCGAGAGCAGGCGGCATACCCATTGCCTTATCTCAAGGAGAAGAAATTCTGGCCATCCGTCACCAGACTTGATGATGGTAAGCTTCTCTATTTTCATGTGAAATTTCATTTGCTAACATACCTTCAGCCTACGGCGATACCAATCTCTTCTGTACATGCGGACCCGTGGAAGCAACTGAAGATGCTGAAAACGGCATCACGGGTGTTTCGGCTCCACAACCCACATAATTGCATTTTAGCATTTTGTTTTGCACATTTTAACATTTAGCGAGCATATGGTTAACCTTTTTTTTCGGGTGGGAAAGGAAAGGTTAATATCAAAAGGGATTTCAACATGAATAATTCAACATTGGGAGGAGTTGTGGGTATCTATCTATCGTGTATTATGATATGATGTGATGTGATCATGACTTGGGATGCACAAGGCGTTTGAGAATACACATATATAGAGGGTTCCTTGGCTTCAACCGCCAGGGGGGGATTGGGACTCATGAATGGATGGATCCATAGATGGTTACTCATACGGTTTATATTTTGCTTTGATGTTTATAGATCAATCGCTTTGGGGAGAAGCGTGATTGTGTGGATGAATGGGGGAACTTTCAGATATGAAATTGCGAAATATATAAGCAATGATATCTCGTACATTTTTGGCCCTCACGTGGTTGTGATTGATTCATCCTGCTGAGACATTCGATGTCTAAATTCAAGGTCCCAAAGTGAAATAAAACATTCACATTCTCAGTCATTACAACTATGGGACGAGTGTCCCTCCTGCACGCATTCAAATCCCAAAAGATCTCGTACCTTCGGGGGCAGGGGACTAGCTTGTCATTTGGATCGTTCAAAGTGTAGCCTGTGAAGTAGATGCTTCAGAATCTTCTAGTATAGAGCAGACGAAAATTCATAGGCAATGTTCTCCCCAAAACAAATCGATCGAGCATCGGCGACAGCAATCTTGAAAGATTTAGACTGCCATCTCAAGGATCAGTTCATTGCGTTTTTGTTTATTCTCTTTAATCTGAATTCAATTTCTTCTCATCCAAATCCTTCAATCATCACTGTCATTATCGTCGCCAACTTCTCACCAATCACCTCCACCATGTTCATGACAAACTTATCCTTCCGACAGTTGCTACACAAGGTTAAGCAGTCACAACTGTGGCGTCTATGAACGTAATCATGGCGGCGTGTAATAGCCATTCCAAGAAATGTGAACATTAGCCGCTTTGCAAGCCTCAAATATCTCAGCACAGCCTTCCTCACCTTCGAAAAAATAGATATTCTTGCGCCAAGCCATAGCATCCTCAAATATAATTGAACGTAGTCCCGTGTATCGCATATTCCTATTCTTCACAATTTCACAGACGAAACTGCTCAGCTCCCCTGGTCTAAGATTTGTATCTCCATCGAAAGGTGGAGAAAGCATCTCATTAATTGGAATGAGAGAGAAAAGGTTCAGCCAATGCCATTCGTAATCTATCCCAAAGCGCAGTTCCTCAAGAGCAGGTGGAAGAATTTGCGAGATTGCCGTGGCGGAATTGGAGATACCATAATAGCTCGCGTCTGACTGGGAGATGAACAGAAAGTTAAGTGGAAGCCGAACGTATTTTAAATTGGTTGAATGAATGAAGATCGATAAGTTGCCTTGGATCAAAGTTAGGCCCATTACCCGTGGTGCAGCCTTCGATGAAGAGTTCTTTGAGGCTATGTTCTTGCGGTTGCAGTGCGACGCTGAATTCTCTTGCCGATAAAACGAATCTATCTGGGTAAGGAGAACTTTCGAACTGTCTACGACCACGGATCTCGGAAAGCGCGAGCTCGTAACGGAGAGACTTTAGAGCCTTTGGCCACGATAAAAGCTTCGTCAAGCCTCGATCTGCTGGCACCGTGTTGGTGAGGGATAAGGATGTAATGTTTTGAGGCACCTCGATCTATCGGGGCTATTCTGCATGAATAAATCCCAATCTCGAACGCCAGATAGAGCGATTAATTTCATGCCAGGGAAATCAAAAGATGAAAGGATTAATTCCTTGTACGTAACGTTTTGAAGATCTCTTGTTTGGTTATCAATATCCTTTCTTTCTGATATTTCAACTTCCAAGCAGTTGGCAAGAGATAAGAATGCTCTGTTTCGGAACATTGTGTCCAATGCGCACTTTAGATGAAGATATGTAAGAGAGGGTCGCAGAAGTTGGACTACCGAACATATGGATTCTTCTTGATTTGATTGATAAGTGATAGAAGCACCAACAACATAGGAACGTATCACTTCGGATTCGGTGACGGTACGGAGGAAGAGGTCCAGATCAAAAATACGTGCAGTGCATATATTTGATCCGTGTCATAATAAGGGTGATGATATTAAGTGCTGATATCTGCTCCTCCAATCCGGAAAGCTGGGAGGATTATAACTGCTTATCCAATCCAGAAAGCTGGGAGCGTAACAAGTGCTTTCACCAAACTCCCACAGATATAAATATCGATATAGTTGTGGAGTTGAACATCGATTAAAGGCCCTTGACACAAGAGAGAGAGAACGGAGAGTGCCGCTAGGAACCAATGAAACAATAATCGAAAGAAGCTCCTCGGGCAACGCTGCGAATCCCCCCATGCTGAATCTTCAGTAATGAGGGCTTCAGAATGTAATACCAGTCATGAAATTTTCTGATGGTGAGTGGTTGAAGAATTTTTGATTGCGTTAAAAATGGGAAGAGTGGATTTTTAGGCAGTGAAGTTATGGCGTAGAAAGAGCAAGCGAGATGGTGTGCGATTAAAGGATGCGCACTAATGATACAAACCTCTGTGCTATTAATGCTTTGCAAAAGGTCCAAGGGGATAAGCTTCAGAACAAGTTGCCAATCGGCCATGATCGGGCCTCTAGCTCCAGCTCCGCGATTGGTATTGACCATATAGTAAGGGAACCTGCCTTGAATTTCCACCCGCATCTTCATAAGAAACTCATTCCTATATGGTGAGTTCTATAGCTGACATCGAGTCGTGCTTTATGCAGATGAACAGTCTTTCATTAAAGACTTTTTCGGCTCCGTGTTTATGAGCAAGACAACCCACGCAGCCAGCCTTTTCTCGGAAAGATTTTTCAGCAAATCAAATATACTGTTCTTCTGCATCTCGGCAACAAACAGCAAACAAGCCTTCAAAACGCCATTTTTCCATACACCAAACAAAGAAAATGGAGCCTGGACAAGAAGTCCAAACGCTTTCAAGGGCAATCTCCTGAACCCATGTCTTCAAGGTATACAGATCGTTGAAATAGATAATGCTTATGCAACGGATAAGAACCTTGAACTTGTGGAACGACACTTGAGTCCATTGAAACTCAACTCGTGAATCAAAAATACTCACATATGCTATAGAGCCACAGTATTTTTGGTATCAAAATCCCAATATCTCAAGTTAAATTCGAGTAAGACAATAGTGACGCATATTGAGGCTTGTGAGTTCATTCCTCAAGCCTACGATAGTCCAGGTTGCAGTTGTATGTGAGAAGCTTTCGATTCCAGAATCTATCTGGGACATCAAGAGTGTTGCAAACATTGAAGGATTTTCAAACATTGAGTCCCCTTCAATTTTGAGGTATTTCTCGACACTGAGATGTATTCCGACATGGGAATGCTTTTAAACATCGAAACCCTGCACTTTCTCTGCTGTACTGGATGCCCTATATGTCCCCTCTTTCTACTTTAACAGACTAAAAGAATCATGACGTAGCTTTGCTGCAGACAAACTACAGTCCTCCGAGCCTGATAACCTCAAGGGAGTCAACAATGGCGTATTTTCACAGAGGTGGGCAGCCGCCTATCAAAATTGGATAGCGAATTACCTTAGTCAAAGACAAGATAAAACCATAAATATGTCGCCTCCATTACTGTCGCCATTCAGGCTACTCCCAGTACTACATAGAGCCAGGCGAGCAGGTCAAGAATAAATACGTAGAGGCGTTCGACACTTTGGCTGGAGCGTCCACAGTAGACTTCGACCAGCTTGACGTGGACGCTCCGTTGGATTTCTCCGGCGATCCAATAGAACAAATACAAAAGCGCGACGGTAACATCATCGGTTTTACTGCCTGTTCGACCACCAGTACAAGTACCCGCCTTTTCTTACCGATTTGCCCAAGCTTTCCAAGACTAGTGCTTCGGCAGCCAGTACCTCAACGCCTAGTTTTTCAAAGCCAGCATTCACGCCGCCACAGCCACCTGCTTACAATGGGGGATGTCGTCCAGATTATCAATTGCAGCGCATGGACATAAACATGGGTGGAATTAGGTCAGTCGATCGACGGGTCGCCCTCCGTACATTAACGCAGGCTGTGGACCTGTAAATACCCGACATGCAATAACATAGTCGAGGTATCGAGAACTGGATATCAAGATGGAGATCAATCTAAGCCTAGTCAGTATATCTATATGACATAAAAATTCGGTGATGGTCATAATGTATGCCACCTTCTTCGCCCCGATCCAAATCTCCCGAGTCCGTTGATTCCATATAGTGAGGAAGTGGCTCTCAAGTCTTCTTAAATCGAAAACAAAGTTAAACGATTGCTCCACAACGCAGCAACCTCCCTTCTGTTCTGCAAATAGTCCTTCCCAAAATTTGACTGGGATATTCCAGAAACAGCTACGAGAGATGTAGACAATTAATATGTCTCCTTGGAATCGGAACACAGCTTTGTTGTTCTTAGAAGCAGCATGCTGGTCATCACTGGTGATGGATGATCATTTGGGTAGATAGACAAAGTCGGAATATGGCTGCTGCTATCAAAAATACGGAATCGTCGTTGTCCTCTGCGTGTGATGATGAATTGATTTTTATTGCTGTCAATTATAATCATGTCAATATGTACAAGGCTTGCGAGAAGAGTGTGCTTGCCTTGCAGCGGTAAGCGACACATAGGTTACTCCTGACATTCAAGACTTCTGATGATTAGCGAGTTTTAACCCCTAACGAGTTTCTTTGTTCACGATTTTTAGTTTCCCGGTAAGATTGACTTATATACATGGACACTGAGCCTATTTTGAAGAATGTGCTCTCTGGATCTTAGATTTACCACTCAGTTACTAAAAACAGAGAACCAATACACGGGATCTCAACTATTCAATTCAAACCGTATATACAACCACATAGATCCAACTAGAACTTAATAAGTAGCAGCCAATCTCTGTACCAAATACTCTCCCGAATTAATCCCCTCATACTTTCTCTCCCCGAGCTCCCCTCCATACGTCCCCTCAATTGCCTCAATCATTCGATCGAAGTTTGGATTACAAAAGTACGCAATACTATATCTCGCCGGATAGATACCCTCTTCCGGAACCTCTTGCCCCTCCTTAGGAGGCGGTTCCACAACCCTATGCAATGTACTCCTAATAAAATCATTGCTCCACCTTGCCAACAAATCTCCTGCATTAACTACCACAGTTCCCGGCACTGGCGTCGCATCAACAAATGTTCCTTTGGGACTCTTTACTTGGAGTCCTCCTCTATCATCTTGGAAAAGAAGTGTGATACTCCCATAATCTGTATGCTCCCCAGCTCTAACTTGCAATTTATTTTCCTTAAATACACTTGCTTTCGCAGGTGGATAATGTAGTAAACGAAGTGTATTATCACCCGCACTTGTGAATCCATCGAAATAGGATTCGGGAAGCGACATTCCAAGAGCAATGGCCCGCATGACATTTATATGAAGCTCCTTGCACAAATCATGGAACTTCAACATCGTCTCTTTGAACTCTTTGGCATCGGGGTCTGAGGGAGTAATAGCAGGCCAATTATTAGGCAGCTGTTCTTGACCTTCTCGTCCAATCTCAAAACTCTCTTTCAAATCTGGGGCTTGGGCTTTCAATTTCTCAACCTCTTCTTTATCTGTGAGTGTGGTGGTTTTCTCGCGACCATGAGCTACATATCCGCGGTTTGCGAGGGGTGTGGTCCAGGCTAATGGATCTTTTTCAGAAGAGGGACGAGCGAAGAATTTGGCGGATGTGGAAAAGGTGTGGGATAGGATGGGTGGGGGAATAGGGTGGTGGGAAAGGTAGATGAATCCTGCGGTGCGGAAACCGTGGAGAATGGATTGAGCAGTTTGGAGACGTTGCGAGGGAGTGCCAGTGAGGAAGTGGGAGAAGTTTATTATCTGTGAAGGAATATTGTTAGCATCAGGGTAAGTGTGGATGTGTGTCGAGAGGAAGAGAAGAGTGAACGCGGATCGAAATGACGGGAGATTTACAGGTATGACGAGATTATCGACATCCACAGCCTTTTTTACTTCTATCGACATCTTGTCTGATGCTGTTTCTTCAATATTCACAATATCGTCGTCGGTGCCAAATTTAATAACCAGACAAAATTACGTTTCTACTAAGAAAGTTTATATCACCTAAACCCCTCACTTAAAAACGCCGCACGCGGCCAAAGCCGTTCTCCGCATTCGGTCCAATGCAAGATAGTATGTATCTACTCTCCAAAAAGGGCAGGTAATTGATTCAAAAGGGAAGAGTTCTGATAAGCATTTATGATTCAATGATAAGATAGGGTTGTGATCGGGATTTTAAATAGGAGGTGGGGTTGCTGGACAGGGGAGTACTGTTGCGGGGTAGGTTGATCTCCAGCTATCTTGATCTTGTCATGCATTTTATTACATACTAGATTGAATAACCATTGTATGATTGATCAAGTGATTTCAAAACATGTGTTCTCACGAAGAGAGAACTTCGCTTCTTTATGTTTAAAATCTTCTACAAGATCTTTTCGTGAATTTGTCTCATATTCTATTCCTCGTCCTTTCTTCTAACCTTATTCCACTGTTTCCTCTACGCCGAAGATTGCTCAAAAATCACCATCAAAATGTCCTCCTCGGTCCCGATAGTAGATATTCACACTCACATCTATCCGCCGTCTTATATTGAGCTTCTCAAATCGCGCGATGAGATCCCTTATATAAGACAATTTCCTCCGGCGAAAGAACATCGACTGGTTATCTTACCAGCAGAGGATACACCGAGTACAAGTAGGGGACGACCGATTGGGTCTGAATAGTAAGTTAGAGTGTTTCATTTTATATATCTTACTATTTTGAGGAATCTTAATAGTAAAGTCAAAGAGACGGGGAGAGGCAAATTGACGGGGTCAATGAGATGAGGAATGTATGTGTTGTGGCAGAGGAGAAGACTGGCGAGAGGTCGAGGTCAAGTGACCAGCCTCCTAAATGGCATATCTAGCTATATAATTTCAAAGTATTGAACTTTATGTTGGACAAACAATCGATTCGAGATTTATTTCTCGTAGTCTACATAAGACAAAAGCTCTTCAAGAAACCTCACTGCCTCCTGTTCTTCCTACCTCAGCATCATCCGCAATGAAACTCTGAAACTTCCAATTTTCCGAACTAATCCTCTAAACATCTAGCTATGACATCTCCGAAAGAATTGACTTCATGAACACCCACTCTATCCGCACCTCGATAATCTCCCTCGCAAACCCCTGGCTCGACTGGCTTCCCTCCACCACCGCCCTCCAAACCGCATTATCAATCAACACCGAAATCAACTCCCTCTGCGCCCTCCACCCCACGCGTCTCTATTTCTTCGGCACGCTCCCCCTATCCGCCCCTCTATCCTCCATCCTCGAAAGCATCGCCCACCTCAAAACCCTCCCCTACTGCCGCGGCATCATCCTCGGCACCAGCGGACTCGGCTCCGGACTCGACGATCCCGCTCTCCTCCCCATCTTCAAAGAATTGGCCGCCACCAACTTCCCCATCTTTCTGCATCCGCACTACGGACTCCCAACCTCGGTTTTCGGCCCCAGAGGAAATGATTACGGTCATGTTCTTCCTCTCGCTCTTGGTTTCCCAATGGAAACCACCATCGCGGTTACCCGCATGATTCTCTCCTCAGTATTTACTTCCGTGCCGGATTTACAAGTCATTCTAGCGCATAGCGGTGGCACCCTTCCATTTTTAGCAGGGAGAATAGAAAGTTGCGTGCTGCATGATGCGCATCTAAAGGCGGAAGGAAAATTAGCCGAGAGCAGGAAAACCATCTGGGAAATCTTGAAGAAGAATATCTGGTTAGACGCGGTAGTTTATGGAGATGTGGGGGTTCGAGGAGCAGTTGGGGTGAGTGGTGCGGATAGAGTAATGTTCGGAACCGACGCGCCGTTTTTCCCACCCTTGGATGAGGAGGAGGAAGGGAAAGGAGAAGAGCCTAAGCAGTGGCTAAGTGTTTCCATGAATAAAGATGCTATAAGTAGCGCGTGCGGCGCGGGAAGTGAGGAGGAAAAGGCTATTCTGGGAGGTAATGCGATTCGACTTTTTGGGTTGGATTTGGATGCTTCTGGGTAGGTTAGCTCGGCATGGATTGGCATCGCATGTCGTACATTAATATATCGTATATTAAAAGCTCATAGCATAGTTTAGAAGAGCATAGCATAGCATAACAGAAATAAAAGTACAATTTGAAGTTTCCAAAAAGCAGAATTATGTCACACGTCCCATTTTTGCTATACATCCCATATACTTCTACATAATATCGAGGTAGTCAAGCTCAATTGCTCAAAAGTAAATAAAGTGAGATAATGCAATAGATAAAGAGATATTCATATCTATTTTCTATCTCAACCTCATCACACACCAATATCCATATCATCCCTCCCCCTTCTTCTCAATCCACCTCATCGCACCTAGCACCAATCTGCATGCTGCATCGTCATCTCCAGCTCCATCGCCATATCCATTCCTATCTTTATCTTCATCTTTATCTTCATTTTATCTCTATTTCTATATCTATCTATATTTCTATCTCTATCCCTATTTTTGTTTTATTTCTATCTTTATTCTTATCCCCATCTCCATCCTTATTCTCATTCTTATCCCTATCCTTATCCCTATTTCTATCCTCATCCTCATCCCCATCCCCACCCTCATCCTCACCCTCATCCTCATCCTCACTCCCAACCACAACCCCAATCACCACCCCAATCACCACCCCTACCCCCTCCACATAATCCTCCTCAATCTCTCTCTATCCTCCTCCCCCCCAAAAATCGTCTCAATCCCACTTCTCGCCAGCTTACAAATCGCATTTCTGTCAAGATGGAAATGTTTCGCTACAAGTGCATATTCATCTGAAAGTTTACTTCCAAAGACTCCCACGTCGTCGGTCTGCGAGATTGGTTGCTCGTTAGTAGGTAGTTTTCCATAGAAAATAGAAACTTTTCTTCGAGGTTTCTAATACCATATTTCCCACCCCATCCATCCCATCCCATACTACTTAGTCCAGCTCTCTACGCCTCCTTCGTCCTAGAAACGGTCGGATGAAGTAAAACGAAATGAAATAATCAAAAGAGAAATCTGAAGAAGAAAGTAAAGGAAAACTAGACACATACACACAAAATCACTTTCGTGCCTCTCGCCCACCACTCCCCAAAATGATGATCTTCATACGTGCCTACGATCATTTTCGCATGAACATTACAACTCAAGCAGAGTTCCAATCCTACTCCCATCTTCTCGATTTCCGGTTTGAGATTTTCGGGTACGTGGATTACATGTCCTATTCTATGCGGTTGATACGACAGAAGTGTTTTGAGTTCCATGCTAGTAGGCGCTTGTGCCACTTCTGCGAAATGGATTGTGATTTTGAGGCTGTATTTTTGAGCTTGGAGGAAAGCGCGTTCGAAGATAGATACATCGCCTACAGATGGGTCGCCACAGAGATCGATTCCTACGACTCCTTTGTCGTGGTATTTGTATGCTAGTTCCACGACATCCACAGCTGTTTGAGCATCATTTCGGCGGTCGATAGAGAGGATCAGGTTTGTTTTCATGGAACCGTTGGAGTTGTTGTGTTGGGCGATGCAGTCGAGGATTGTTTGGACGTAGATTTCTTTGGTGATACCTGCGGAAGGGATGGCTCGAGGTGTGGTACGGAGTTCAAGATAGATGACGCCATCTGCTTGAAAATCTGAAAGAACGGAGTTCGTGGTATAGATCAAGGAGGCAAGGTCGTTGACGAGAGCGTAAATATATTTGGAGAATAATGGAAAGAATCTAGAAAGACATGAAATGAGATATGGAAGGGTTGCACGAGGTTAAAAGTGAAGTATCCATGGTTCGAATCAATAAATTGAATCCAATCTTCTGGTGCTTGAATAGCTTGTAGTGCTTGAAAAGCCAGAAATTCTCAAGAACGGTTTTGATGAGGCAAGTGGATTCAACACTTCGAATAATTTCAACACCTCGGAGAATTTGAACCTTCAGTCAAACGCAGGACAATTGAAAAGAATCACGGCTAAATAGCAATCCGGAATATCGTCAACCTGTAAGGCTACTATGGCCTGCATTTACGGTGTCCACAAATTCTTGAATGCTCCTAAAAGCAGTGGTTTGTTTGTCCCAGTATGCTCGGGGCGGAAAGTAGTAAATAGAATAGAAAAACAACTCACGTCTCAAGATCATAATCAAATTTATCAACTGGCATCTCAACCAATGGATCTTGCATTGTAGTCTCACCCTTTTCCCATTTCTGAAGCCATACTTCATGAAGACATTGTCGACTGATACTTCCACTTAGATGAGCATGTAACTATGTAAGAAGTATCTTTCAGCCTTATGTCAATCTGATTCATGCAGCCGTTAGGGTACCAAAATCCGGTGGGATTTGACGGACATTAAATCACATGTACGAAGTATGTACAGTATGAATATGCATGTAACCTTTAAGACTTACCTCAATTTTTGGCAAGGATGTGAAATCAATAACTTCCGAGCTTGATGAATCCATTGCGCGAGAGTGGCTCCTTGATAATCTGTCTCGAATGGATGAAGAAGATGAAACTGCTGCGTACTGCGTAGAGTTACAATCTAGTTTTGACTTTTGTCGATATAGTGTTTGTGTTGTCCTGGTCCTACGGATGTTTGTTTCCCTGAATCTGGAAGAGTTGATTGCTGCATGCACTTTTCTCATGCAGCAATAATTTAATGGTGCTAACCTTGAAAGTGGTAGGATTCCTTGATGACCAATTTTATTTCTGACGAATCAAATTCCATCAATGACTGTCAAACTTAACTTCGGGAGATCTTCCAATCTGAGAATCGGTAGATACTGAATTTGTGCGTATAAACTCCCCACTCCACTTTGCATAACGGGAAAGTACTCCAAATGGATATCGTGAAAGAATTGTGGACTGGCTATTCGCCCAATAGGAAGGATAGAAAATGTTTCATCCGTTCTTTTAAGAATAATTCCTGGTAGAAGCTCAAGCAAAGATGCAATTAAAGATACCTACCTATACCTGCTGGCCCAGTGCTAGGTAGTCCGTACATTGTAGAAACCAAGAGCGGCGATGACCACTTGCCTGCTGCATAGAGCTTGCAAGTTACAACTGCCAGAGCTCGATAGAGCTTGATTAATCTTCAATAACCGGGTCTCGAAATGATCTTGGGCCTTGAGGTCGTCGTGGTCCCCGTGCAGTGTCGCGGCAGATGAAGGGGTAACAGACTCAATTGCGCGATATCGTACCATTAAATTTGATGTCCAGATGGGAAAAATGGATAGATGGATACGATGATAAAGAGAAATAGAATGGATCAGATTACCGGAAAGTCTTTCCTGTTCTTGCGCCAAACAAAAAGGGACTCCTTATATGTTTCGACGGGATCTGTGGGATTCCCGAGAACGCTTAAGAGTTCCCAAACGATGATTTGATTACCTATCGATAATCATTTGCAGAGAAGTAGGGTGGGTATATTATGAAAGACGGAGTAGAACCTGCCTCAGCCTGCCATCCCAATCCCCGTCGATCCCAATAGTAAAATACCCGACCCTGATTCTTCTGATGCTTGACCCAATTTGAAATCAAGTCCCCGATATTTATCCCGGTCGAAATTTAAAGAAACGGGAACCAAAGGGATTCCCCACGGCGTAGGTAGGTACTAGGTAGTACTTGGTACGGAGCAGTTGGGAGTCGGTACGCAATCGAGAGCCAAGTTTGCGGACTAATTGGTAAAACAAGTGACCCGTTACCCATCGTTGAAATCAATATATCAATATATCGATATATATCGATGCAATTGAAAGAAGAAGAAAAGAAGGAAACAATAATATGGGATGGGGTAGTAGATATGACAAATGATGCATCTTCATGTGCGCTCTCAATCTCATAGGCCAACCTTTCGGATTGATTGACAGCAGGCTAAGCAAATTGGAGACCGAATAGATAATTGGATATGTACATACTACATACGACTAGAAGCAATTTACCATTTGGTGCCCTGCTGATCAATATGCATCTGTAATGGAAAGAAAAAGTCCCACCGATAGAACCATGTTGCGACGTGCAGGATGCAAGCAAGATAATACCGTAAAGGGCTTTCAAAGTTGAGATCCTCTTTCTTCTGCCCCTTCTTCAACTTCTCTTTGCGTGGAATTGGACATTCTACATGATATAATCCAAGACCAAGAGGAGAAATGATATATACTTCTCTTTCTTGTGCTTGCGAGTTGAGAGTGATATTCATAAATGATATCAATATGAGATAGGCAGGTCGAGCGAGATGATGATAAGAAGTCAGGCGGTGGATCTTCCAAGTTCCAACTATTGTTTTATGGAATGCCGCTGCAAGCAGATAGGACGGTAGTGAAAGCAGGTACAAGTTACAAGTCAGTCCAAGCAATCGAGTGAGTGGTGTACAGTATCGGTACTCTGTAGTCTGTATCGTAGTCTGTACATATTTGAACAATCATGTTGGCAATAATACTTGCGCATCCTCCACCTTGATGCTGAAAGAAGGGGGAAAGCGCTCCGCTAGGGATAATTACCTACCTACCTAGTATTACCTACCTAGTATTACCAACCGACTTATTAATTGCCTACCTCGGCGTTCTTGTAGCTGATTTGGAAATTATATCATCCTTCATTCATTCACTCAATCCACTTTGTATCAACACACACTGACAGAGAGTGAATAATTATTAAGCAAAGAGATACCTAGGTATACTCGTATACTAGCTAGTCACTTTATTTAATTTCCCCATTCTCCTTTTCTTTTTTCATGTTACCCAATAGATAGTCGTGATATGCAGAATACCAATCGCGATGTATATAAAAATTCTCCTAGAGGAATCTGAGAGTCCGTAAATTGAATTGATATCCTTAAACAGTACATCCCTAGTAGGTAGGTAGCTTGCGATGGATTCGATCTACAGCCTTGATTGGTTTATTCTTCAGGAGAGAAAGAAGTTAATCGCCTTTGCTTTGATCTTGTGAAAGTTGAGGCTTGACCTGGCGAGCCTGGTTGCTTTTATCTTACTTTTCTTCACATAATTCATTAAACGGGGGAGGGGGGGGGGCTAATTTTCTATATTCACTGACCTGACAATCTCTGACAATCCATGGAATCACTGATAATCACTTGAGCGCCTCATTCATCCTCATACCTGTCTAGGTGCTTACCTACTACTTACCTAGGTCTCCTCTCGATTTTCCATCTACTGACTTGTGTACATACTACTCCTCTCCTATTCTTCTTTCTCCCCTACTATCACCAATAGTAATCAATTCCTCTCAGACTCTTCCTCTCTCTCTTTCCTCTCCCCCCTTCCTCGCCCGTTATTAAATTTGATTTCCACTAAACCCAAATCTTACCACTTCCCACCGGCTTCCTTCTCCCCTCTGATTTTAGCCCAGACCGAAAAGAGAGCTACAGCCCAGTAAAACTAGTCCCATCTCGGCCAATTAGCCGAGAAAAAGCAAGCAGCAACGCAAAATAACTGGGGGTTACTTGCACTGCACTACTGTACCTTCTAAATCAATCAATCATCCTTCTCCATTCCGTCAAGATTGCCTCTGCCTCAACTTTCTTCAACTCATCAGATCTGAGCGAAAGGAAACTCTTCCATACAAGCCTTGTTCCACAATTGAAGAAGGAGAAGACAGACTTGGTCTTCTTGTACTTTGATATACTTCATTTTAATCATTTCAACAAAGAAGAGAAAGATCTTTGCACTAATACCCGGCAATTGCCATAAACAATCACTCTCTCAAAACAGCACCATTCGATCTATACCATACTACACCACCAATCCAATCCAATCCAAATCAGCGAAAAGATTCCTCAATACCTCCGATAGCTGAATTGCTTACATTCAGCCAATTCCAAATCTCCGTCAACCAACACATTCGGGAAGAAGCTATCATCCACTTGGTCGCAACCCCCTACAGCCTCATCAACAATTGAAACAATAACGATAATTATCAAGCTGAGATTCAATTGAATTCATAACTCACCCATCCATCAATCCGACCGAGATGTCGTCAAACTCGAACGATGTATCGCCAGAGGCGATGCAGTCGCGTATTCAACAAGCCCGTCGTGAAGCAGAGTCATTAAAAGATAGGATAAAGCGCAAGAAGGATGATTTGGCAGATGCAACGCGTAAGTAACAATTGTCTTTCAGCTCTCACAACAATATCCAATTTCATCACCTTGGTGTTGTTGATCTCTGCGATTGCATACTAATTAATAATGTTACAGTGATGAACCTTGCGAGGGCTCAACAAGAAGCTTTACCAAAGAATCAAATGATGAAGACTCGAAAGACATTAAAAGGACATCTCGCAAAGATTTATGCAATGCACTGGTCAACTGATAGGAGACATTTGGTATCAGCATCGCAAGACGGTAAATTAATTATTTGGGATGCATACACAACCAACAAGGTCCATGCTATTCCTCTACGATCTTCGTGGGTCATGACCTGTGCCTATGCACCAAGTGGTAATTACGTCGCATGTGGTGGATTGGATAACATTTGTTCGATCTACAACCTAAACTCAAACCGTGACGGACCTACAAGAGTTGCTCGGGAACTTTCTGGACATTCCGGTTACCTTTCGTGTTGTCGATTCATCAATGACCGAAGTATCCTTACGTCTTCAGGAGACATGACTTGTATGAAGTGGGATGTCGAAACAGGATCAAAAGTTACCGAGTTCGCAGACCATTTGGGTGATGTTATGAGCATCAGTATTAATCCAACTAACCAAAATACATTTGTTTCAGGCGCTTGTGATGCCTTTGCGAAACTTTGGGACGTTCGTGCAGGCAAAGCTGTTCAAACTTTCGCAGGACATGAATCAGACATCAACGCCATTCAATTCTTCCCAGATGGACATTCCTTCGTCACCGGTTCCGATGATGCTACCTGCAGACTTTTTGATATCCGTGCTGATAGAGAGCTTAATCAATATGAGTACGTTTTCACCTTCTAGATTTCCTGAACTTTTCACTAACAACATCTAGCATGAATCTATTCTCTGTGGTATCACATCTGTGGCCTGCTCTGTGTCTGGCAGACTTTTATTCGCTGGTTATGATGATTTGAGTGCAAGGTAAGCTATTATCAAGCTAACCATTGTCAAAAAGAAGTTTGATATTAACCTCTTGCCTAGGTATGGGATATCACTCGCGCCGAGAAGGTCGGATCATTGGTTGGACATGACAACCGTGTCAGTTGTCTGGGTGTTAGTAATGACGGGATGAGTTTGTGCACTGGATCATGGGATTCATTGGTAAGTTGCGATAGCTTTCTGTTCTTTTTCCCTTCCCATTATCTCAAACTAACTTTTCCATTTCTCCCTTCAGCTCAAACTCTGGTCCACATAACTTACACTATTTTACTCCCACTTCAGCTCAAGGTTTGGGCCATGTAGATCTGGTCTATTATTTCGACGATAACGAATTTTCGTCGCATGCGGTGTCATTCTTCATTTGGCAATCCCATTTTTACTTAATCGCCCTCCCAAATACGACTTCTTAATATTCATGGCTTTCGGCATAGATTGGTCGAAGTCTTTACAGCAGTATCCATCATACTTCAGCGACAGATGGCCCTTTCCGATCGATTACTTCCGATACAGTAAAATAGCGGGCCCAACCAGTTGCGCATATAAGATTCTGTGCACAATAATTCTTCATTTCGATGTTCTTGTTTCTATGGGAGGTCCTATTGCATTGCTTTTTCATCAGCGTTCTTAAGCACTGGGACTTTGCGACGATATCCTACAGAGACACTTGTTCTTTAACTTTACACTCTCAACACACGACATCTTCCAATTTTCTTCCGTGTCTTTTTCTTTTTTTTTTTAACTTTTATCAAGATCTCCGAGGGGCAGTTAAATGATTGCGGTGGGGGAACAGGAGGAGAATAAATACAGGGGGGGATGGGTGACGAATTGCGAAGTCGACAGAAAGTTTCTCACAACTATTTTGTGTGTGGTATCTGATAAACTGAGTTGGTATCTCGAAAGTGAACCTCCAGATCATACATTTGGTATATGCAATTGTTAAGTTGGTCAGGATGGAAGATGAAGAGAGGAGTTTCCAAGGGGGGACAGGACTCATAACTAGGCTCTGTAATGCATCGGCATGTGAAGTACCACTGCAGCATAAGTTTAACAATTATTGAATCTGGCGTCGGTTCCATACAAAGCTTGTATTATAGTCTAATAATGCCCTTGATAGATATGTCTTTTCTATTACTTTTTCTTTCTTCTCTTTGCATGGTGATGAAGTGTCTTTTATTTGCCGGGGCTTGGTGTAGGACTGGAGAATAGGAGTCTGGATGGAACCGAACTGACACTTGAAAGGGGAATTAGTTGAAGTGGTATTATGTTAATCGAGTCTTTGTTGGAAAAGTTTTTGTAGAATAGTAGGCTAGGTGAAGAATCGAATTGACTGAATTTAATTGGATTGAATCGATAAATAATGATGATTATTAGGAGAGTGTGTTGGGTGTGTTGGGTGTGCTGGGTGTGCTGATTTTCTTGAATTTTGTGATTTTGTGATTTTGCTTTTAGGTTTTGGGGAGAGGGGGTTGGGGGAGAGGGGGGAGGGGATATGGGGTTGGGTGATGTGGGAGAGAAGGGGAAGGGAGAGAAGAGGAAGGGAGGTATGAGTGGGGAGGGTTGTGTATGGGTTGATAGTTGATGAGCATTTTGAGAAGCTTGAAATTGCCTTTCTACTTTATTTTTTGTTGATTTTGGGGGGGAGTGGAGGAGGAAGGGCAGGAAAGGGTGGGAGAGAGGGTGGTAGAGAGGAAAGAGAGGGAGAGAGGAAGAGAGAGGAAGAGAGAGGAAGAGAGAGGAAGAGAGAGGAAGAGAGAGGAGAGAGAGGAAGAGAGAGGGGAGAGAGAGGAAGAGAGAGGAAAAGAGGAGAGGAGAGAGAGGAGGAAGAGAGAGGGGAGAGAGAGATGTAGATAGGTAGATGGATATGATGGATATGATGGTTGAGTGAGTGGTTATGTGTTTGTATTGCGGTTTTGGGTTTGTTTTTTTATTGAATGGAGAATGGAAAGTTGATTAAGGGGGGGGGGGTTGGTGATGGTGATGGTGATGGTGATGGTGAGATCTGAAGTGGATATTTGAAGTGGAGATTTGAAGTAGAGGGTTCCTTGTGTATGTCGAGTGATGAGTGAGTGATGGAGTGATGGGAGTGATGGGAGTACTATAGTGTAAATGTCGTGGGTAGGGAAGAAATAAGGAGGCTCGCTTAGAATTAAAATGCGGTTCTTGAGAAGGGGAATGAGAGGGTGATAGGTAAGGTAATTAAGCTAGTATGATATGGGTGGGAAGGTGGGAAGGTGGTAGTAGTGGTTGTTTGGGTTGAGATTCGGAGGGGTTTATGAAATTTATGGGGTTTTAGGGAGGGGCGGAAAGAGATGGGAGGAAAGGTTATGGAGATGGATAGGGAAAAGAGGAAGGGGAAGGGTGTGGGAATGGGGATGTGAAAGAGAGAGATATGAGTAGATGGATTGGTGAATGGATTTGCTGAATGAATGAAGTGGATTGGGAAGAAGAGGGGAGGGGGAGGATGGTTTACTCTTTTGGCGGATGAATGGGAGAGTGGATGGGGTTTTTAGAGAACGGCGAGGAGGGATGAGATCGGGTGGTTGGATGATTGGATTGGATTGGATTGGATTATGAGTATAGAATGGGATAAGTATATAGGATAGAATGAGTATATAGAGGATAGCGAGGGAAATGAGTAAATGTGGGAGAGGGTTTTGGAAGCTTTGAGAGCTTGATAACTTGAGTCTTATATGGAGGGCAGTATTGTGTATGTGAATGACTAGGGATGGGGATTGGGAATGAGGTGGAATATGAGGCGCAGTAGATAGACTAGATGTGTTGAATAACTGGAGAGGTAGTCATACCAGTTAGAGTAACATACAGAAGAAAAAGAGGGATGCGAGAGATTATCTTGGTTCACGAAATGTTGGATTTTGGATTCCGGATATCTTTATATTGTATTTGTTTTTATATTTATATTGAGATCTGAAAGATATAAAGGGGAAATAAATCCATAAATACACAGTATAACAGTAAGAGCAGAGAAGAAGAAAATGTATATCTAGTTTCGATGTATATGATGGATAACATATATATAAAGGATGGAAAAAACTCGGTATACTTTTTTGATGTTGTTACTATTTGGAGATTAAATGATGATAGATAAGATGCTAGAATTTTTGATATGAAGAACAGGATTCTAGAGATTGTAAAATGAGGAATGTATGTTTGGATTTGGATTTGGATTTAATCCGTAATTCGAGATGTTGAGGATTGGAGTTAGTAAAGGAGTTTGAAAATATAGAGATGTGATTTCAATTTCAATCTTTCGGTTTCGATGTCGTCTCTATGAATTGGATATCCTCATATGGGAATCATAAGAATTGATGGATGGGCTGAGTTTCGTAGGTGAGTGAGTCAGAGGGGAAGTATAGTTCTAGATGTATATACGATTCATGGTTATTGGTAATGAGTCGAAGAAATGGAAAGAAAATTGGATTTGTGTTTGAGCTTGTTTAGCTGGGGATTTGTCGAGTAAGTGTGTGATTTATGCAGGTGGAATGTGAAACTGGTGGTGTAGATTTAATATATGAGATGGATTGTATAGATGAGAGAAAGAGATGGTGATGTGGATGTGGATGGTTAGGATGATTGGAAAGAGAGAAAATGTAATGGATGCAGAGGAGAGTAGAGTTACTAGAGGGAATACTAGGTCGACATGACTGACAGCAGTGTAATCGGCAATGCCGAATCGATTATGCGCGCCAGAGGGCAATACCGATGGGCTGGGTAGGCTAAATGGAATTTATGGGGCGGCTTGGGTTGGTGTGTATGGAGTATGCGGCTAATAGTTAGGTTGGGGGGTTAGGTGAGATGGAGATGAGATTATGGCATTTTCCGAGAGTCGAATGTAGGGTTGGTTTTGGTAGATGGGTTTGAGGATTGCTTGTTTGAATCTATTCTGTGATGCATAGGAAAGGGGAATTGGAGGTGGACATCGCGGGAATGGGAACGGATGATGTGAGGGGAGGTGTGATGAGGTGTGATGTGATGTGATGAATGTTGTGTGCATGAGATCATAGCAATGGGCTTTGATGTTAATTGTGGATGTGGACATTGATATTGATGTACGGAGAACAAGTCCGAGAGTCTGGAGGCTGGTCTTGGAATTTACGAATATCATCATAGTTTGATGACGGGATCGCCGATGAGGGAGAATGGGATGAGATGAACGAATGTTGGAGGTTGGAGGTTGGATTGCGGCAAGAGCGGTGAGTTTGATGTATGTGTGTATGTGTATATGTGTGTGTGTGTGTGTATGTGTGTGTGTGTGCGTATGTGACGGAGGTCAGACCTGTCAAAGTTGCAAAGTATAATAGTTGAAGCCAGTCAAAGCTCGAACTTTGGTGGTTTCTGGAGACGGGATGTGCTAAAAGCCGACGCGACAGATGCATTGGGAAAACTACATTGGTGCTGTATCGTAGACTGACTTGTGGGTGATACAGTAGCTTGGGACTAAATGTTGTAGGCCCTAGTGTACGTCTGTTTTGCCATTCGGATATGGCGGTTGTTAGTTGGACTGTTGATTGTTACATGATATTCGAGATTCGAGGTTTGAGAAAGACGATACGGAAGTTGGAAAAGGATGATAATGATGATAATGATGATGATGATGTTGTGATTGTTAATGTGGATGCAGTGGATGATTATTAGGAATATTAAGGTCAGATCAGGTGTTGCGAATGAAGGTATCGACTCATGAAACGTCTGATTTTCTCAACAGTGTGGATCGTGACTGTGCAAGGGTTACAGCCATCAACCGTGAGAGATGGATGGGATGGGGACCCGACATGACTTTGTTTGTTGTTTCATTCAATATATTTCGTTGAGAAGGATTGATATGCTAGATGAATGTGTGCTTCCAGAAAGTCCAAGGAAGGTGGGAAGGTAGATTCATGCTGAGAAGGATTGGGATGCTAGACAAAGATTGACTTCCAGAAAACCCGAGGAAGTACGTTCATGCTTGGGTTGTTGGGTTGAGCTGGCTCGCTGGGTTGGTATATTGAGTTGCATATTCCCGTTTCCTCGATATTACTAGAAGCTCATGGCATTAAGACACAGAATCCTTGAGGATGTCTATTAATAGTTTATATACTCCTCGTCACTGTCTGTATGAGGGTATGGTGGCGGTAAGATAGGATTCGAAGCTCAAGGTTGTTATGATAGTATATGATCTTGGGTGTGACTACCTATCTATGCGAATATCTAGGTATGTCAACATCTATGGCGCCAATCCTATCTCCCGTCTACTTTCCCTTTGTTCCATGTCCATGAACAATGCAACAGAAGAAAAGACGACGGTATCAACCCAGTCGTGCCAGTCAACTAGGTCAGTCCACCAGTGGTCGAGAGACCTTGTCAATTGAATATCAAACCCCTGACCCACGTACACTCGTCGGGACACACCCAAGTGACCCAACCTAATAACTAGCAGCTGGTACTAGGGACGGACCTTGCTGTGCCTTATCCCAGCATTATCAAAGAAAATCTACTTCCACATTCGACCATCATGACCCTTAAAATTCATCGCAAAGACCGAAAAAGAAACCTGTGAGAAACAACGCAACAGCCATCATATGCCCTTTTCCTGCCATTCGATCAAATATAGTTCAATTACCTAGGTATTCATTTACGAAAAAGAGGCTGTGCTGAGAATGGAAGTAAGAAGAAGAAACGAAAATGGTCGAGTATATTGGATCCCGATGTCTAATAGGTATTTCTATAAAGGGCATCTAGAGTCTATTCTATCCCTCTTTCCCTCTTTTTGCCGTGCATCCTTCGAAACATCGTAAGCCAAAAAGTTTCCCCAAGCTAAGAAAAGCAGTGAGATCAGACTCAAACACAGACAACCATCGGAAGATACCACCACCAAAAAAAAGCATATTATCGTAAGATTATCTTTGAAACAATACCTTACATGATCTTCTCTGCCTGATGCAACCATTTTCGAATCTCAAGTCTCAGGTCTCAGTCATACTTTCCCCAGCCTTTCCCTACCGCGAGGCCCTTGCACAAGATTCTCTTACAAGCCAACCGCACCATCAAATTTCAGCTTAACCAAACCTACATCATCAGCGCCAAACAGGCGAGAAGGCAAAAAATAAAAAAAACATCTGTGTCTCCGAAAGCACGAGCTTGCCGTCTCATACCTGGGCTAGGAATTACTAGGGTCTACCCGCTTCTAGAAGTCTAATCCATACCAACGCCTTACCTTTCCACGCGATCCTTCTTGCACATCCTTCAAGCGCCCTAAGCATCCCCAAGCTTCTCACTTACTACAAGACCTCGTGGCTCCCTTGCTTCGATATAAATCTTTGAAAGATGGCTGGCAAAACGGCGGCGCAAGAAGAATTTGACAATATCATTGCAAAAGCTTCTGCAAACGAAAATCACGAACATCCGGACGACGAAAAGGATTATAGCTTTGATAGGAACAGTGACGTGGACGAAGAAGAGGAACATCACAATCGCAACATAGAAGATACAATGAAGATGCCTTTTTTTGACAGATCGAATTCGGGAGGATTGGGGGGGCTCAGTGAACCATTGAGGTTGCCGCATAGAGATTTTGATAGTGGGAGGACGACGGGGGTTAAGGGGGTGATTGCTGATGCGAGGAGTTATGAAGAGGCGAGGAAGACGGGGGGTTGGAGAAATAAGCTGAGGGGAAATACAATCACAAAGGAGGACAAGAGGGCAACCTTCACCAAGGATGGTTCGGGGAGTGAGGCGGGGCTGAGTGACGATGAAGAGTTCTTGGAGAGGTGGAGACAACAAAGACGAGTAGAGATGCAGAGTGAAGGGAAAGATATTAGAAATAGGAGGACGAGTCCTAGTGTGCGTCGTTATGGAAGATTTGATGAGGTAGATGCGCTTGGGTATCTCGACGCCATTGAAAAGGTCGGAAGAGAAACCGTCGTTGTCGTTTTCGTTATGATCCTGAGGTTTGTTCTCCCACGTCTTTAATCCCATCTCTACTTTCATACATATACTAACAATTTCATAGTGTGACGTCTCTCAAGTCATCAACTCAGCACTTCTCCCCCTTGTTGCCGCAAACCCAACAGTCCACTTCGTACGCGTCCATTACGAAGACATAGAATTCGATAATGCAGGTGTACCGGCTATACTGGCTTACAAAAATCAAGGAGATCTTTTTGCGAATTTGACATATATCATTGATCAGATTCCGGATGATACGATTTTCGATACGAAAGCTTTAAAGGATGTTTTGATTAGACATCAAGTTCTTTAAATGATTGGTTTCTGTTTCCATTCTGAGAAAGATGATTTGAGGATACTTCCTTTCTTGTACCTATTTATGGTGCCGAGAGGGATTATCTTTTGTTGTATTAGCATCACTAGCATACATGACATCGATTGTCACATCGCATCATTGCATTGCAAAAAGACATTCTTACATTCTATACACTATATATAGACGGACGTCGCGGGATTGATTCAAGAGGGTCAAATGACCTCGCTCTGAGAGCAGAGAAGAGATGAATACCTACACTGTATGAATAGGACGAGAACTCGGGTTAGGGAATCGGATGGATGGCGTTTGGATGAAATGAAGGAGTTACCTTACTCCTTCCTTTGTGTATTTGCTTTTATCTTTTGGAATATTGGGTTGAGCATGGGGTTTAGAGGTCTGGTTGATGGCTTTGGCGTAGTCACAATTCATGGAGCTTGCTAAGCTTGAGCTTGTCAGCTTGAACTCTTTTCTAATTTTTTTTCTCTTCAAATATACCTAGAAATGGTATGATTGATACTTCATGTTATATTTGTAGTTGTATTTACATTTATGGTGGAATATATATCTTTATAAATTCTATCTATTTTATTTACCTTTATCTTTACCTCTATCTCTGTCCCATATATATTTCAGCTTACACTGTCTGTACACATATTATATGTATTACTAGGACTCTACCTTCAATCCCCACTTTGGCTCTTCCTCTCTCTTTACCTTCCAGTTGCTTACAATACGATATGTTGATATTTATTTTTGTATACTCGAACCTATCTGTACACTGAGCCATGACATGGGAAAGAAGGAAAGTAGGTAGGTAGGTATTCTATGAACAGCTCCGCTTGCGAGCTTGGGGAGGAGGTGGATTATTCGTGGATTAAAGTAAATGGAATGGCTTAATGAAATGTACTAGGTATCTAGGTGTGTTCAATCGAGGAGTAATTGTTGTAGAGAAGGGGAAGGGGAAAGGGGAAGGGGAAGGAGAAGGGGAAGGAGGGATTCTGGTGTTTGAAGATTTTTAAGATGTGAGTGATGTGGGTGGGGGGAAGTGCGGTTTTGGGGGGTTTGGGTGGGAATGTATGAATGCATGGATGCATGATTGAATGAGATGGGATTTGGGATTTGGAATTGGAGAGTAGGAAAGGAAAGGAAAGCAAAGGATGGGATGGGATGGGATGATATAGAATCAGATACAGATATAAGTAATAAAATACCTACCTACCTAGCTACTAAACAGTACAGTACCTAACCCAGTAACTAACTAACCAGTGTGCTCCAATACATTCATATGGTATATCAAATTAAATATTTGTGGAAATGCCAAGAATCAAAATCGCTTCCTTAGCTCAGTGGTAGAGCGGACGATTGCAGTGATGTTTCTTACGTCTTGCTATTATCGTCAGGTCAGTCGTTCGAACCGGCTAGGGAGCTTGGATTGCTCTGTGGTTTGGGTTTTTGTGGTTTTTTTTTGTGGTGGTGGGATTTAAGGGGGGGAGGGACTGTGGTGTTGTTTGGATAGGATTGGGGGTTTTGTTTTTGTTTTCGTTTCTGTTTCTGTGTTTTTGTGTTTGTTTATTAGTGGAGAGGTGAGGTGAGAGGAAAGGGATGGCGAGATGGAAATGTAATGGAGATGATAGAGTGACGGGATAAGGAATATTAATATATGAATGTATAACGTGGTTTATCATCGAGTGGGCCATATCATCGAGTGGGCCATCATTTTTACATACAAAATTCGTCTGTGCGTAACCGTGCACTTTCTTTATTTATTGATAAAATTTTCTAAAAATTAAAACTATAAATTTTAATTATATAAAATAATATGAAAATCTAATTATTTATTGAAAATTCAAATTATTATAATAGTTATTATAGAAATATTTCTTTTGTAACGAAAATCGTGACAAATTTCATTTTTTTTTTCAAATATAAAAGAAATTTTTATATCAAAACTAGATTTATAAAGAGCTAAATTTTCATTATTATTTTATATTTATTTTTTTCTAAAAATAATGATTGATTATTAAAATAAAAATATTAAAAAAGCATTAATTTTGGTTGTATTTTGGAGTGGCCCACTCGATGATATGGCCCACTCGATGATAAACCACGTTAATAGTAGTAAGTATATTTATCTGAATATGTTTACTTATCTAGATAATAAGTTAGATAGACAGCTCAGCATATAATAATATAGAAAAATATCTATATACAAAATAAAAAATCAACGCATGTCTTCTTAATGAATACTTCTAATTAATTTAGTAGATAGTAGATAGATATGTATAACTTTGTTATTTATCTATAGTAAGTATAGAAAATTTATTAATATGAGAGGGAGTAATCGGAGTTGTAGGTTTATATATAGAGAGGGAGAGTGAGTCTATTATTTTTATTTTTATTTTTATTATTCTTGTGCTAGCGGCGCGGAATATTTATTTTTTTGACAAAGGGCGGGACGCTTGTTTTTAGTGTGAGAGTGTCTGGGTCTGGGTATTGTGGGGTTTGATGTTGGGTTAAGCGAGAGGGGGGTTGATAAACTCGGATTGGGGCTTTATTACTCTACTTACTTACTTACCTCACATGCAAAACTGGTGAAGGCGATCTTGCGGATTTTTCTAAATTTATGTCTTGTGGAATGCTGGTATTAATCTTGAAGTAATGAATACTGATGTAAGTGCATCTCATCTAGTGTTTGAATTAACTGATATATATTACAATCTCAGTCGTGCCTCTGGATCTTCTTCCCGTGTCAAAAATATGAAATATCGAAATATCGAATAAAATTAAATGAAGACAAAGACGAAGACGAAGGAGAGATATAGATATGAAGTGATTCATCAGTCAGAGAATTGTTAATTATCCTGTAAGCTAGCTGGCATTCATCATTTCTGTATTTAAGTTCCTATCTCGATCTTATCTCTCTTGATTTTTTTCACGAAGCTCGCGAACGAGAATATTTCGAGGCGGGTTTGGTGGTTCTGGGTTTTGTTGTGAGTTTGGGGATTGTAGGGGTTTATGTAGTAATACTGGTTGATGGATTTATGTTGCTATTACTTGCTGAGAAGTCGTAGTCACGGAATGATTGGAAACGCGATGAAATGATCTCATTCATGAGAAATCAGAGCGGGGATATCGAGATATGGATCTTGGATCTTTGTAGGAAAATTGGGAGGGTTGAGACTCGATAGTATTCGCTGGTGGGATATGAAGTTGTAGATGAGGGTGAGGATGATGATGTGTAATTTCCATTTGAGAAGTGACATTGGGAATGATGATGATGATGATGAAATTCATGAAGGTTCATGATCTGCAAGCATCGAAAGCTTTCCTCTTCAACTCTTGACAACAATATCTCTGCAGCATCCCATCCTATCTTATCCTACTGTCACCACAGTCCACCTCAAACAATATATATATATTGTTCTCACTCCATCTCCAATTCCTCAATCCAAGACGCACGAGTCACACTCTTTCTCAAGATGCTTAAAAGCATCTCCCAACCCTCTACTGATCATTCAACATCATTTCCCATGGTGTTTCCACATCATCTTCTGTGAATCATGTACAAACAATCTCTCACAAATTTCTCACAACAAATCAGAATCAGAAACAACACAAGACACAAGACACACCACACCACACCATCCCCAGATCCAGCACCAACATATCCCAGAAAACATACCTCTCCCCATCCTATCTAAAGAAATTTCGCCTACCCACCTATGCAGGAATACTATAGTTCTCTGATAATAAACTAAGGTTGCATCCCAAAAATCAAACCGCATATCGCATCTCACCACCAATTACAATAGCAAACACATCAAGAGAGAAACAGATAAGGTTAAACAGAGATACTACGAAATCATCAAAGTAGGAAGAACGTTATAACCTAGAGCTTACTTTAGATTGAGATTTGTAAAAAATCTGAAAAAAAATCTGAGGAGGAATAGTATACAGTGTAGTTTGTAACACTCACTTTATGAAGCTTACAATTTGGAGAAACTCACATCTTGTACTTTTGAGGAGTGGTTTTTGATGTGGACTATTTATATGTATTTTTTTAAGATAATAGGTAACGTGGTGTTATTCTTTTCCTTACACACTTTTCAAATTGGTGTGATTGAGGGTAATTTTTTACTAGAGCGTCTTTTACTGTGAATAGTGTACGTATAGAATAAAGGACGGGGAGTTAGCGCGATACTTTTGTAGATGAAGTAGAGTTAAGATCCTTACTCCATTCGATCATCAAGCTAAGCTAAGCTAAGGTTCCTCGTTCCTAGTTCCTCCAAGCGAGAAAGCTATCAGTACCTACATATATACTACAAATTATCAAGCTAAGATTCTTTTCAATCTATTCATATATCATATATCAATCTAAGATTTCTAGCCCACCAAACCCTAACCTAACACCATTTCACAACCTCAACTCGCGAACTTTACCCCTTCCCCCCTCTCATATTTCGACTCCGCAGACGAGTAATATACTCATACTCAAAGACCTCATAGTCAACAGCGATATCAATATCAATATCAATATCATCTCTAGAGTCTAAACACTCAGCCAATTTCACACCTGAACAGATCGTGAATGAGAAGAAGAGGAATAGATATGTGAGTACGTACGTAAACAAAGTTATTAATTATCCTGGAGAATTATCATTTCATTTCATTTCCCACGCGGCATGAGGTTGTGGTGCTTGCTGAGAATAGATTATTATGAGTATAAAAGTTAGATGGTTGGGTATAGGATTCATGCATACAGTGGCTGAGATCGTGTTGGAAGGAGTGTATATTGAGGATCTAGCTTAGCATCTGGTGGAAGTAGTTAATCCTGAAGATGTGAGGAGAGTATTTGATGTGTTGCTGGGTATATGAGCTTGAGAAATCTAGAAGACATCACGTCTACAAGATCTCGGGATGGAATATTTATTGGCAAGCGAGGTATGGGTGGAGATTAAAAAGGAATTTGGTATTGATATTTCGCCAGATATTTTCAATTAGTTTACGAAGATTATTTTGTTGTTAGATTATATGCATAAAGTATTAAGTAGGAATAATCGCGAGTCTTCAGCAAATGACATGAGTTATTTTTCCGCCGAATCTAAGGAATTTCCAACAATAATTCCAGATGGTAAAGCACTATTTTCAAAAATTCAAATCCCAAACTGTACCTGCTCATGGAAGCTACGCAGAGCGTCTGGAAAAATCGCTTTCGGAGCACTTACTTCTCCCAGAATTCGTACCTTGGTGTCCAAGTGCTAACGGGGAAGGAATCGACTTTTTGATTGATATGGAGGTACACTCCGACATCAAGAACGAATTAGTGTTTCTGTAAACTTCAGCCACGCGAAGCTAACTTTCGGAAAATTGTTGGAAAGGGGATCAAACCAAGAACTGCAAAAGAGTTTATTTCATGATTTCAGTGAGAACTGCTATGAATTCCACAGATTGAAAAAACTCCCCAAATTCACAACAAGGTTCTCTTCAGGAGGTAAAAGGTTGGCAAGATAATATTTTCTCCACGATATTTTGAGGTCCTTTGCAAAAGTGGAGAATGATTGTGCGCGGTGTGCAAGTTTGGAAAAGCAAACTAGGTTTTATTCTCAAATGTATCCACGGAAATCCCACTCCATGACTACTTACATGGTTGAGGCCTTCGAGAAATTGGGCTGTTTGCTAGCTTCTATCGTTCCAGACCAACCACTCAAGAAGATCTCGTAAAATTGTGTACATAGAAGAGTGATGACACAGAAATATGGAAATATGAAAGATCTAAGCCTCATAATGATGAATCGTCTGGTGAATTCTTATGAACATCAAAAAAGTGGATATGACTTCTTCCATGACAATACACACGCAGCTTGTATTCCAGCTCGCAGGTCATGCCTCAGAACACAATCTTTTGAAAACAACATGTTCAAAGTTAGCAGAATGCCTCACTGAGGGTGAGGATCCTTTGTGTTTGATCCCTGGTAGCAAATTCAATAGGTGATTACTCTGAAACGTGTACACCAGCGTCGAAATTTACCACTGACACGATGATGCTTAACGAATTCATGTTGAAGTTCTTGAAGAATGACAAGACCGCATCAAGTCCAATACATAGTTTGGAATTCGGTGGAGAGGTTTACGGCACCACTGAACCGATTCTCGAAACTTTGAAGACATGTAAAGGGCCTGACAAAGCTGCTGACTGCCCAGTGCAATGTGCCTATTTCCAAACGATTTATTGGTAACTGATATACTCCATCAGATGTAAGGTCGCGAGTTGCATTGTATATAAATCGGGAAAATCAATCCTTACCCATTTTTCTTTGGAAGCAAGAGATCCGAAACGAAATTCGTAATGACAGCATCCAGGCCGGCAATCTTTCCACAACGGTCATCGGAGGAGATAGCTTCCATCAACCATCAACCATCAACCATAGAGCTCAGATCAATCAGGAAATCTAGCCGATATCAAAGTATGTCGTCCACCCAAAGGAAGATTTAATCCCATGATAATGTACACAGGAAACGTATCAATATTTCTCCTCGAAGCTCAAATTGAAGTCGGCTTGGGATCGTGCTGGATGCTATATATTGATATGTTTTGAGAGAAGAAATATATGAGCGAGCATGACCGGTTTATCAGAGAGCTTGTGGTGTTTTATTCACTCGATTGCAACGATGTTAGTGATGAAGTAGATTATGATTTTCCCTAATACAGTTTTGGAAATAATGTTGATAATAACCCTAGGTAGGTAAGTTCCAAACTTGGGCCCGTGCAGCGAAAATCATTTAAGAATAGATTAATAAGCCTTGAGATGTAGTATGGTGGGGCTGATGCATAGTGGGGTAGAAGGGGAAGGGTCTTGAGATTGAATGACTGTATGCAACCTGAGGATATAATATTGATCTGGGGAGATGGTAGAATAGATAGGTATGGTGGTAGTAAGGATATTATTGAACTTTTGTTGATAGATGGAGATTTTAGAGATATTGAATATATCATCGAATCCCCCAAAAGGAAGGTCTTGGAGAGTTGATTTCTTGAGTTGAGGTTGAGAGGTATTGGTCTCAAGTATGCACGTAGATACATACTAGGGACTCACGCTCATCAAGCTCGGACGATAAGAAATCAATATATTCCTGATATCCTTAGAGGATGAGAGATGCGTGATATATGGATCAACCAATATTTGGGTTTGAATGTGAATCAGATGATGAATACGAGTTCATGTATGTTCCGAAGGACCCACTGATATGTAGGAGACTAGTTGGTTGTAGTTGAGGATGACTGGTTATTAGTAGGTTATAATTGAGAATGACTGGTTCGAGGAGGGTAGCTCACCAGCTGAAGGAGGGTAGTTGGGAAAGAGAGGGAACCTTGGAAGATTGACTTGTACTGACGTTTTGGGGAGGTAAAAGTATCTGTGAGTCGGTACCTAGTAGGTAGTACTGGTCTATTATTGTTCGATAATGCATTCTGATTTATGAGATACCTATCTAGGTATATAAGTTCCCAGTAAGTAGCACCAGTAGCGTCTTTTATAACTATATAACGACTAACTATCCTTTGATCCTTTTATTCTAAATCAATAGTGGAAGTGAACATAAAACATAGAATATAGATACCTAGATAGATGGCATCTTATCTAACACGCTCATACCCAGGCTAGATGACGTGTGTTTGTGATGTGATGGATAGGTAATGTAACATACTGTAGCCTTACAAATGGATATGAATGGATATGAATATGAATCATTTGAGCACGGATGTGTGAGGTGATTGATGAGTGAGTGAAGTGAAGTGAAATGAAGTAGAGCAAAGTGAAGAAAGGATAGATGATTGATAGAGAGATGAAATGCTGAATGAATCGGCATAATTCGTTATAATTCGTGTATTATACGGATTTAACTGTCTACCTAGTAAATTCTGCTTATCGTAATCCAATATACGATAACCACCCAAAAAGCTTGGGCACATACCACATTTACCATACATACATAGGTACACCAGTACGGAAGTATAAAGCTGTAATAAGGATATAAGGGTACCCCGCATTGACACTAGTGGGTCTCACCTAATCAGTCCAAAATCCATCATAACGAGATAAACCTGCCGCCTTCGTCTTGTATTCAACACAACAACACCATTACAGCAAAAATCGTCTCCTTCAAGAAAGACATCGTGCATGTTTGGTACGAGGTGCAACACAAAAAGCTTCATGAATTTTACCATCATACAATATCTTTGCATCCCATCTTGATAGCATTTTACCATCCAAAACTTAAACTGATCACCTTGCCTATCTCTACGGTCAACCAAAAGCCCGGGCTGCCTCGATTTGCCAATAGGCAAACGATTCGGCAAGTACTAAGTTCCCAAGTTAATTAACTCCTCCCACTTTCTTGCTCCCCATTATTATTCTACGGCACTAGGTGTACTTTCTCCATAGAACTTTAAATTCGGGGATCCGTTACCTTAATTAAGCTCAGATTAATAAGAAGTAGGACTTTCCCTCTTTCTTCCTTCCTCGTCATCTTCTTCCTCTTCTTCTTGTCGACCTTGTTATTTACCCGTGTCCTTGAATGCTACTCATTCGGCCTCCCTCACCTTCATTCACATTGCCCTTCTTTCACATACCATTTTGTCGAGATTGGTGTTCCGGTATAATATCGTAAAAGCTAATAACATGGAGTCATCCAGCGGACTCCCGCCTCTAGATTTGACATCTCCAAATCCCAAAGAACATTCCAACGACTTTCGATTCCCGACTCCGTCTCTCGATACGAGAATAACTACTTGGGTCGAAACCCAATCTTCCAACAACAATATGTCGACCCTCAGCGAGTCCCCGTCTGATGAAAGTCACCTCTCCGAATCTACTTATGAGTTTGTCGATACAGATGATGAGAGCCATGATGAGAATGCCACCGAGTCGATAGCTTCTGTGGAATTTGGTCGTCCTGACGATATGCAGAGCCTTGCAGATACTGAGAATAGTGATGAAAGTGGGGATCAATACACACACGATTCCTCCATTCCTGCTTTTGGTTTGGATAACTCGATCAATAATTCTTTCAATAATCCTACCATCGGTCGCAATTCTGCTGTCTTGCATGACGATTCCGATACCCCGCTCTCACAACCCATCGAATTTGAAGAACCATTTGGTAGCCTTGGGGCCGAGAATGTATCAGTCAAACATACAGTGGCAGAGTTCACCGAAGAACAAACTGCCGCTTCCGTAAGAGATTTGAACATGCAAAATCCGCCCAGTCAATTAATTCTTACAATTCGACAAACGATGACCAAGCATGGTTTATCGACTAAAGACCCACTCCGCATCCTCTATGTAGGCAGCCACTCTGCAAAACAAGATATTATACACAAGATTGCAAGCTCAGTCACTGCTTCTGTCGAAGGCCAAGAGCGTTCAAGTCGAAACTCATCTCAAATATACAATGTGGTGCCTGTATCTGCTTTTGGCTCGGAGAAAACACCGGAAATCGAACTCATGCACTCGTCTGGTTACCAAATCAAGGTTGATGACTGTTTGTCTGCTCAAACCCTTGAATTCGAGGATCAACCACAAAAACCAGATGTCATTAAGTTAAATCTCGAGGATCACTACAGTTACCATTCTGTCCCAGAGAGAGATCACTTTATTGTTGAGCCGGAGTGGGAATTACCACATGTGGCAATATTATACTGTTCTGATAGTGACGATATACAAGCACGACGCACAAGAACTATTGCCAGAAAGTTCATGAGTCGTCATACCATACCATCGATTGTTATCTCACACAAGCAATTACTGAACAAAGCTCAATGCATGTCTTTAGATCAACATTCTATTCATATGTGTTTAGAATCCCGGGAGACAACTGGCAGAGGAAGCATCATCCATCAACGTTTACCAATAGATCTTACGTCTTTCTTGAACATCGATGCTAGACAAATGAACAGAAATCTTGCCTACTTGACCGGTCTGCACGAGCCTGCAAGTTCCCCTAGTGTTGTCAAGAATCTTGGTTCCTATACGATTCCTGCGAATCGAGAGAAACCAGTCAATACAGAATGGTCCCGTTACTTAGCGGAGTGGAGATCTCTACTTCCATTTGGTTTGCTCATCCTGAGCGTACTGACTGCCATTTTCACGTCCAGCCTTTCGCCCTATCCATTTTATAACCAGCCGGCAATCTCTATAAACAGCAAAACTATGTCAGCGGGCCCCATAACCCCAACATCAGTACCATTTGCGACCAATCTCTCTGCAACTCAAGCCACTCTTACTTCAACTCCTTCCATTGTACAGTCGTCGCCCCCGAACGGACTTTCAAAACCTCAAGTAGACTTTTCGAAACTTACACACGCCCAACAACAGAAGCCCAAATCAGAAAGCAAGTGTAATTCCTGTGTAGCCGAGATTATGGGAGACAGAGAAGTTTTGATTCGAATCCCACGGGCGATGAAGCTTAACTGGCTCACCAAATTGGCAATGTCGATCAACATCACTAGGGGTAATACTACAGTCGATACGGAGCGTGCCTTTAGTTCAAGCGATGGGATTGTATTATTAATTCCAAAGAAGGAGGCTCATGGAATTCTCAACATTTCGATTATTACCACCAAGAAGCCACGCATCAACGAGACCTTCCAAGTTGATTTTGGAACCAATTCTCTTCAAGCCATGCAAGATGTTTTGGACAGATTTTACACATTCTTCAAGGATGATACTGTTATCGCTGATGGTCAAACTCTTGCAGATGTTCGCGCCGCTGCTGAGAAGGTTCTCAAAGATGTACGCCAATCTTCCCAGTCGAAACTCGCCAATATCGACGAAGCCAAACGTCAAGCTCTCGAGCGAGCGTCATCAATCACCGCTCAGCTTACTAATGCAGCGAGAGATATGACTCTTGAGGCCGCCAAACGCAGTGCTCGCATTACAGTTGAACTTGGTTCGCAATTTGCAGGTGTAGAGAAGACTATTGCGGACCAATTGCACTCTTTACAAAACATGGGAAACCCATTAGATGAGGGAATTCTAAAGGCACAAATTAGATCCAAGTCTCTGTGGTTGAAGATGCAAGGAAAAAGTGGAGAGGCAGAGGAATATGAACGTAAAGCTGCAGTGGCTATGAGTAAGAAAGCTGCAGTGACACAAAAGCTTGAAGCTAAACTTGCGCAGAAGCCAGAGAAGACAAGAATTCAGGCGTGGAAGGAGAAAATGGCCTCAAGAAAGGAGGAGAAAGCTGCAAAGAAAGAAGCTAGACAAGCCGCTAGGATAGCAAAGAAGGAAGCTAGAGACGCTGCTAAGAGAGCTGGGTGGACTGGGAATTGAGGCGTTTCTTTTGAGGAGTTAGGATACAACGGACATGGATTGGGCTGGGGTATACCAGAATGGGTAGGGACATGGGATGGATAGGATGGATTGGATCGGAACGAATCTTGTTTATTGCGTAATATGATATGATATGATATGACACGCATCGACGAATTCTAGGAACTTTCGGACTGCGAGGGGAAATTCAATACACGGCAATGCAATGGACTGGAATGGATAGGGTATGGCTGGGTTGGATGGGGCTTGCGCTGCGTAATGGGGTCTAGATGAACTCGGGAGTGCTAGGGAGCAGGTTGGGTTTTGGGGGGATTTTTTTCCAGCTCGTTCTTCAGATAAATATGCATATGGTTCTTATTTATCTATCATTTACCACTCAATGGATGCAATCTTCTTGAACTATGTTCATTCGTGCATTTTACACAACAATATCACAGTACAGCACTAAAATCATGTTCATCCAAGTTATTGACAATTTTCTCACATGATCTGCTAGATCATCAAGAACTACTCGTAGATTATTATTCCTCCAAAAATGTTCCACAGTATAAGCAAGATACAGTTCATGAGTCTCTGTGTCATACCTTAGACTTAATCTATATATAGCCCAGCACAAACCCGCAATCCAGACATCCATTTCTAAATCCAGCTCTTGTTATTTTAATACCCTCATATTTCCCATTCCATGGTTTCCATTATTTGTTCATCTAAATCTCAGCAAATTCAGCTCCCAGTTCCAACTTCTCAATATGTAACTGCCTCTCCACTGCCTCCCACTCTCACTCCCTCATCATCCTCGTTCTCATCTATCTCGATCATCGTAAACACACATTGTATAGCCCAATCTTCACTATACATCTCTAACCCTTCCAATCCCGGAATATCAATTGGTTCCTCCGCAATTTGATCCGGTTTCTTCAAACCCAATAAGCTTCCTCCAATTATGCTATTCTTGAGTGTATTCTGGATTTTTCTTTTGGCTTTCTGCAAAAGTTCTTCTGTTGGTCCAGTACCTATATTTTTCTCGTGGATTTTGAGTGCCATCTCAAGTAGGCGAATCAGGTATTTAGACTTCAAAGCGCACTCTTTTTTCGTTAAATCAAAGGAAGATTCTCCAGTAGAAATATTTCCTGGTAATTTGGAAGCGGCAACATGTTCCCTGAATATGATTTTGGAGATCAATATACCGGTGTGATCTATTATGAAAGCTAGAATACCTTCAAATATCTGTTTATGCAAGTCATTATTTTGCTGCCAAGCAATTTTTCCAAGAATACGGAACAAAAGGTTGGCAACGAAGCGGACCATCATGGAGTCGTCATTGTCCGCAGAAGTCTCCACCCGGTCTGATGTCGAATCGCCAGAACGAATTGGGATTTTGGTTTTTGCAATGCTCAGCTTGTCCAATTCGCTCAATGTTTTATCGAAGAAAGAGCACAAGGAATGTATAATATTTGATTTCCTCACCAACTCCCTTCCCGCGATAGTTTTGTAATGTTCAGTTGAAACCTCAACGCAGCTCTTATAGCACTCAACAATCTCGCTCATAAGATGCGCTAGGCATTTAATATCTTTCGTATGGTAGTTTGTCACACTGACATCGATATATTTGGGAACGCAGTCGGAGATTGCCTTCCAACTCAATTCTATAAGCTTGCGACACGAGGCAGATGCCGATTCGGCGTGAAGAGATCGGCGAATCTGGTTGATTCTGTATACTGCAGGAAGTTGTGTAAGTACTAAGACGACTTGATACGCCGAAGCGAAAGGTGAAAGTATTGTGACTTACAGTACGTGGCAACCATCATATGGTCATGATTATATGCCAACGCCAATGCATCGGTTCCCATTTTATCGTCCTCATTTGGGACAGTATCTAGACTCTCATATCTTTTTCTTTTCTTCTTTCTGGCGGGCTTCAAAGGTTGGTCCTTGTGAGACTCGGTGGAGCGCTGGGCGATACTCGGGATTTTTTCTTCTTCAGAATCTTCAGATGAAGATGTCATAGATGGTACACGACAGCGCTGTAGTCTCTTCTCTAGACTTGCGATGCGAGTCTGAAGTTCATCTGTAAGAATACACCGACTTTCGAACTGTCGTTTCCAAAACTCCCCCGAATCGACTATACGATTACTTCGTGATTCTTCAAGTTTGATCGATTCTCGGAACTCATTCAAATAATCTAAATTGATTTAGCATAATCTATAATGGAAATTTTTTGGTCGTACCTTCAATTGATATCTCATCTGGCTTTGATTTCAAGATTGACAACACCAGTGCGATTTGTTCCTCAGAAAAGTGTTGAAGAAGTTGATGCCCTGCAGGAGGCGCGGCAGATACGTTTGTTTGAACATTAGGGTCAATGGCAGAAATAGAATCCTGTAATTTTGGCGTCAATTTGTTGCCTCTTGGAACGTCAGCTTTTGACTTCTCCTCGTCATTCAACTTCAGAATTTTTGCTTTCTTTGCAGCGGGCATGTCCGTAACAGTTGAGAACGATAAACAAAGAACCGGTTTTTGAGAGGAATGAATGTTAACTGGGACTCAATTGTGATCAAAATGATATGATAAGTAAGTGATGATTTTGCAATGTGAATGGGAGAATAGTCCGCCTCACGCTGTGTTATGTGTAACTCTAGAAAGTTTTTGCAAAAGGGAAGAACATGAATAGATGACGAGAAGAAACAATAGATGTCTATGGGAGTTTTGGTGTGAGATCAAAAATGTGAGTTGAACAAGCGTTCGTTGCCCTGGTCATTTTGGGAAAGAGTATCCTGTCCTCAAATTGGAAGGAGCTGCCCCGTGATCCTTTTGTTAAAATCAAGAAGATAAATCCAGCGCTTCGTTCGTGATAAGATATATAGAAACCGATAAATTGGTTCTTTACTTTACTTTATTGATCGATTGTCTGTTGGACTGAGGATTCAGTCATGGAAAGTTTCTGCGTACAATAGAAGCATATGTATATTGATGCAGCTTCTAGACGTGCTTCTACAAAAATGGGAAAATGTCTTAGAAACTGACACTGCAATATCACCTACCCAATATCTGTTTACAGATCTACTATGTATATAGATTTTATCAGGGCACTTGCCTATACATCAATAATTCGTTCTGATTTCTCAGTCAATTGAGCTTGCGAATTGGAATTTGGGGATGGGATGAAGATTACTTAGTGGATTCGCACATATCTGGATTGACTTCTCATAACTCCCATCCCTACTTGAAAGTACCAGTGTAACATCATGTTGCATCTCAACGTCCCATTTCATGATACCCAAAGCTTGAATGAAGTCTCATAAAACACACACACCAAATATGAGAATGCCATCGGTAAATCTCCGGCCCGCAGAGCCTCACATCCTCGCTTGACCCCGCATTCACGCTAAGTAACACCTGAACTGAACTTAACATCTGATCAATTAAGATTCGCTCATCAATTTCAAGCTCCTACGATTTTGTCACAACTTGCGCCAATCCACCAAGGTTCACCACCCACCAACCAATTATTTAAGCAACTACAAATACATACATTCGATTTCAGCGTCCATCGACCGCAAAGAAAAAACAAAATGCCACATTTAGATACTGCCCAAGAATGGCTCACACAATCTTCGCTGTTGTTGAAAGCACATCCTAGTACCGTACGGTTCCCCCTCTTCCTCGCAATTCTTCCCCTCCGATCAAATCAACCAAGCTAACCCTCCCTCTCTCCCACAGACCCGCATAACAACTAAATACACCCTTCTGCACGCACCTTCCTCTCCCCACGCCCCCTCCACCACACACTCCACAGCCACCAAACCGCGCCTACCTAAACCGACCTCGACCTCCCCACCCTCCACCTCCGTAAAACCAGAATCTCAACCACGCGGTACCCTCACCCTCACAACTTTCAACCCCCACTCCGGCGTAAACCTCAAATACACCACCAACAAAGCTGCAGAAGTATCGCGCCTTATACAAATCATGGGACGACTCGGAAAGCTTATGTGCGGATTACCCGAGACGGACGAGAAAGAGGGGTTGGGGGAGATTAACATGGCTGAGGCGCCAGTAGAGGAGGAAGTTGATGAGAAGAAAGATGCTGGAAAGGGACAAGCGCAAACACAGACGCAACCACAAGGTGGAAAGGGAAAGAAGAAGAAGGGAAAGAAATGAATTGTTAATTGAGAGACTACATCATTCAGGGGGGTGAAGGAGAAGAGGAAGATGAAGAGGATTCATCTGTAATTGGCTGATTCAGTAAAAGGTCTGCGCATTTACTTTGCATCTTCTCTTCTCGACAGAGATAAAATTCATGCATTGCATCACAACAGTTATCACCATATCGTCAATGGATCCTCCCTTGCTCTTTGGCGAACTTTGAGGGTTGAGATGGAAACCTGTATATAATATGGATTTAGTTGTGCTGGTGCGGACATTAGGTACCTATACTATGGAAGTTTGCATGGCGAGGATGGCAGTGGAGTTATGGTCATAGAAGATATACATGCGCGTCTTTTCGATATATCAAGACATCCCAAAAGCTATCCAGGAAAATGATACCAAAACTAGTCAGATGCAAGGCCGTTGAGAATCACAGTTCCATCACAGCCAGCGCAGATAATACCTCATGTGAGTGAAAAAAGTGTATTCGTTAACGCTAACTAGTTATATCATCAATTATCCTATCCATCCATCCCATCATGGTATACTCCCACCACGATATCCCTATCAATCCCTCATCTATGTCCAAATGACATTTGTTGTAAAAATTCATATTCATGCCCGCCGCCGACCCAAAGTTTTCCCAACACCACAACTCCTTCATGTCAAACTATTTGTACAAACCACCAACCCGCAACACATCTATGTATGCAAGCCCCGTGTAGAAGTGAAGAGTTGTACAAAGATAAACGCCAAGCCAATCATCTTGACATAAAAAGTAAAAGAAAAATAGAGGTAACTTTGAAGACAGCATCTAGAAGTCTTCGTCAAAGTTGAAGTCACCTCCATTCTCTGCCTTGGCCTCAGTTTGTGCCTCAGTATCCTCGTGTTTCTTTTGAGTACCGGCCATAACACCAGCCTTTTGGTAATCACCAACTCTCTTCTCGAAGAAGTTGGTCTTTCCAGCCAAGGAGATGTTCTCCATGAAGTCGAATGGGTTGGCAGATTTGTAGTACTTGTCGTTACCCAAAGAAAGGAGAAGACGGTCAGCAACGAACTCGATGTATTGCTTCATGAGGTTGGAGTTCATTCCCAAGAGAGCACAAGGAAGAGCCTCGGTCAAGAACTCTTGTTCAATCTCGACAGCTTCGGTGATGACGTCTTGAACGGCTTGCTTGGATGGGCGGTGCTTAAGATGGGAGAAAAGGAGGCATGCGAAATCGGTGTGAAGACCTTCATCACGGGAGATGAGTTCGTTGGAGAAGGTGAGACCGGCCATGAGACCACGCTTCTTGAGCCAAAAGATGGAAGCGAAAGATCCGGAGAAGAAGATACCCTCAACAGCAGCGAAAGCGACGAGACGTTGAGCAAAGGTGGAGTTCTTGTCTTGAATCCACTTGACAGCCCAGTCGGCCTTCTTCTTGATACAAGGAACTATCGAGGATGTTAGATGAAATACCGCACATGAAGTGAGAATGGTTGTAACCTACTGGTCTCAATAGCGTTGAAAAGATATGTCTTTTGGGATTGCTCCTTGATATATGTGTCGATGAGAAGGGAGTATGTTTCGGAGTGGATGTTCTCCATCATGATTTGGAAACCATAGAAGCATCTAGCCTCTGGGATTTGAACTTCACCACTGAATCTCTCAACCAAGTTCTCGTTAACAATTCCATCGGATGCTGCGAAGAATGCGAGGACGTGGGAAATGAAGTAACGCTCGTCGTCATTGAGTCTCTCATTCCAGTCGTGAAGATCCTTTGACAAATCAATCTCTTCTGCGGTCCAGAAAGATGCCTCTGCCTTCTTGTACATTTGCCAGATCTGTTCGCAATTATATGTTAGCACTATACGCGTTGACACGTGAAGAGATAGACGCGACTTACCTCATGGTACTTAATGGGGAAGAGGACGAAACGGTTTGGGTTTTCTTGGAGAAGAGGCTCATCTGCTTCTTCTGGCTTGATTCCTGGAGCAACTGCAACAACCTTTTGCTCTTCGACAATTGGCTTCTTGACTTCTTCAACAATTGGCGCGTCAGCATCAAATGCTGAGTTCTCTTTTCCTGCAAAGCTAATCTTCTTGACGGGTGACTCCATCTTCATATTTTCGATGCCAGAGGCAGCCTGTACAAGTTCCAAGTCAGTATAGTGTTGACGCGTAAAATAAATAAATGGAGGGGTGGCGCGTGAAAACGTTACAGTCTTTGAGGGAGTTTCTTGGAGACTCATTGTGATTTAATAAATTGAACGTAAAGAAGTCTTTGATTGTTGGTATGTAGAATATGTAAGAAGAAAGAGGTCGAGAAGTGTTTGACTTTAGATGTTGTATTGAATAGAAAGTTTGTATGTGAATGAGTCCGAGGATGAACAAGAGAAAACCGCGTTCTTAAGAGCTTTTCGGTACGCGTCACGTGCATAAATAATCAACGCGCTAAGTTTCGCGTTCGCGTTGAAAAAAGGCTGGGAAATTTGCAACGCAATGTACATTGATCACCGAACCACTTATTCCACTCAATCAACCATTCAGCTCATTCAATTGAGTTCCACCTAATGCCAAGCAAACTTATCAGATCTTAATCCCTGAAGATCAATAGGAAACCACGGTTAACGCGTGAAGTATTGGTGAAAGTCTTGATAATGGGTGGAGTAAAATCAGTCATGATGATTCAGAAATCAATACATCTGGATTTGAATAGGCTTCAATGGAATACGATGTGGAGATTAAGATGTTTATCAGATTGAATGGAATTCCACTTTCATTAATTTGTATCTATGGTATGGTATCTTATATTACATCTAAAGCCCCGCGCCTAAACCAAATCTGTTTTCTTGTTACTTACAAACCAAGGCGTCATCAATTACTGAACAAACAAAGGGAATCGTGTCGGCATTAAGAAATCGATCCATCCTAGAACCTTTCCAGGACCCTTCAAATATGGAACGTTCCTAGAACATCCTTCAAACTCAAAATAGCAATCAAAATTCCTCTAACGTCTGCCACTCTTCCTAACCTTCTGAGGGCGAGCTGGAAGTGGAGGATCTTGCGCGTCTGTTCTATCGCGTCGACTTTGATCGACATCGGGCTGTCTTGTTCGCTCCGATCTTTTGACACGACGTCCTTGTTCGGGATCAGGTTGTGTCGTTCGCTCTACGGGTGCGCTACTGCCATATCCGAACCAACTGTGACGATTACGTCCACCTGGCTCACGAGGACTGACGGTCTCCGTGTTTGCTCTGGATGTATATCGTGGAGGTTCTTCATCTGAGAGTTCCTGATCATAGAGATCGAATTCATGCGGATCGGTAACGTCAACGGCAGGTAGTCTTTCGCCTCTTGCCTTCAATATTTTCGCACCTTTGTCACGCAGATGTCTTTCAAGCTCGAGCGCATTTCTAGTATTGGCGCGGAAAACTGCATCGACAAGATCTCCTGCGAATGGTATGAGACCAACGGCAAAATCGAGCGCGATATTGAACATCATTTTAAATCTGACACTGTTTGGAAGTCCGCCATCAACTTGACTGCATGTTCGAAATACAATAAGCGCCATGAACAAATCAATAACGTCTCCGATACTATTTTTTATCAGTAGAGCTTTTCGTGGGGAGAGATAGAACTTACGCAGGAACGAGACCTATGACACTGCTCCATCCAAATCTAATTCCACAACAATTGAATAGACTCATGTCTAGTCTATAAGCTCGGCGCTTAACTTTGGTAAGAACCTTTGCATCTTTTTCTGATATGCCAGCAGGTATGGCTTTTCTTCTCTTTTGTGTCTTCTTTTTTGATGGCACACCGTCCAAGCGAGAAGCAGGAACAGTTTCAAAGTACAAGTCCTGAAAAGCTGTCAGCAAGTTATTTCTTCAAGAGATGGGCGTTTTGTGAACTGGTATTTTACCTCTGATCCGAACTTGTTCGAGACTGATTCCCCCAGGAATTTTTTACTGATGAATTTTGCTGCAAATGAAGCCATAATTGTATTGTGTGAGTAAGTGTGGCTAAAAAGCAGAATTGATTGATTTTCGAGAAGGATATTCTTCTCTTTAAGAAGTTATTTCAAACCCGAGAGCCGACAAACGTCTTGCCCGCTGTATTAGGGGTTTTCTGTAAGTTTTGTTTGTTCTTCGTTTCGTTGGTGGTTGTCGATTATGAGTGGTTTCAGAAAGCGCTTGATAACAACTATTTTTGTATTGTCCCAGTTTGACGCATGAATATGAATGTCTTTGGATTTCAATGAATAGTGAGTAGAAACAGAAAATGTCTTTGAGAGAAATACCGACCCTTTAAATTACTTATCCATAAACTCTTTCTTAAAAGCTTGCAATAAAGCTTGATTTGCATTTATCTTTCATGCTGGCAACTTTTTTGTCCAAGATTCGACTGCGCCCCTGTATTGCTGTATCAAAATAACGTCATCCGACACCTAGAACTGCAGATCTGAGGGACCACCGGTGAAGAGTGAAGAGTAAACCTTATTTTGCCGAGTCCAAGCTTTACTTGTTTTGATCTAGTTATCTTCAGGTATCGTAGATAGAGTCACGTGAGAGAGTGGCTGAGGAGATGTGGCGTTGGGTACAAATGAAATTGTGGCTTTCGAGCTCCCTATTTCGGTTTCAAGCTTCACCTGGGCACCTGGGAAATCAAGCTCTTGACTCAGCCTCATTATTTATTCCCAACCGTATTAACAACCAACTCATCCACTCACAACTCCACATTTCACGACCTTCAACAACAGTAGTAAGCTCACGTTAGTTTGTGATCGCCCTATCTACTGGAATAAGATTCGCAAGCTTTCTTATCAGATAGATCATTCCATTTACTCTGTGTTTGCCACAAAGTCTTCATATTTGTATCATTTTGGTTTTAGGTTGTTTTGGCCTAAGCGTTTCTGCGCGTCCCCCGCCCCGAAAAGAAACTCGAGTCGTGGATATGCTTGTGACGCGAAGACAACATGACAGACAGAAAATTGCAGCTAGAAGACTGTAAGTATTGAAGATAGCTTTGTCAAGTAGACTCTTCTATCTTTTCCTATCTTTCTCATTCGAGAACTCTCTCGCCTTGTTCAAGTCCAGCCTCAACGATGTTGATATTCATTCCCATATACTTTGACTGACCACATACCAAATTTCCAGGGCTGGACGACCTTTGTGTTCGATTCATAATCAATATTCCTGCGGCTGATCTATCGCACGTTCCTCGAATATGCTTCCAAGTCGAAGAAGCGCAATGGTACTACGAAGATTTTATCCGGCCTCTGGACCCAAGCCTACCCTCGATGACCCTTCGTAACTTTTGCCTCAAGATATTTTTACATTGCCCTTTACTTTCAAACTTTTCAGAAAGTATACATATGCGAGCTTTTGAGGAGTTTCTTCTATACAAGACCCGAGTCCCAGTGAGGGGTGTGATTCTGTTGAGCGCGGATATGGATGAAGTCGTTCTTGTAAAGGGTTGGAAGAAGGGTGCAAATTGGAGTTTTCCCCGTGGAAAGATTAATAAAGATGAAGACGACCTTACATGTGCTATTCGAGAAGCATACGAAGAGACGGGTTATGACCTTGAACAGTCAGGGCTCGTTCCCAAAGATCGAAGTCTAGTCAAAGGCATCGATGTTACAGGACATGGCCAACAGATCAGATTATACGTTTTCAGAAACGTTCCTAGGGAAACCTATTTCGAGGCACAAACTCGTAAAGAAATTAGTAAAATTGATTGGTGGAGGTTATCTGATCTTCCAGCTTATCGAAAGAAAGGGCAGCAACAAAATCAACCAGAGGCTGCCGCGAACGCCAACAAGTTCTACATGGTGGCACCATTCCTACCTCCACTTAAGAAGTGGATCTTAGATCAAAAGAAAAAGGATGCAAGGACGGCAGCTAACAACCAGCACTTGGAAGCTGCAGGAAACATCAGCCACGATGAAGGCATCACTGAGGATGATCAACTGGTTGAACCAAGCATAAATTATAATGCACCTGTGTCGCATGATGCTGAACGGACTAGACGCAATGCTGCCGACCTAGCTCTTTCTGCCATAATGCAAGTTCAACCATCCACTCAGGGACTACAACCCAATGCCATTAACCCTGCGCAATCACAAGCTTCGCATAGCTCAGGGCAACAGTTGCTTGCTCTTTTACATAGTAAACCTCCTGCGGATCAACCACCACCAACTCAACCATATCCGCAAACACCTTTGGAAAGTACCATTACCCAATACCTTTCCCTAAAACTCCTCATCATCAGGTACCTCGCCCTTCACACATCTCAAATCAACCACCTCCACCTACTTTCCCACTACAACAACAGCAAGAGCAACGTCCAATGCATAATTATTCCTACCAGCAACCCGATCTCCAAGTTCGTTCTGACCAAAGGTCTATGCCCAATGTGCAATATCGCCATCAAATACCACAGCAAATCTCGCAACGAATGCCAGCTCAAATGCCAGCTCAAATGTCACATCAATTCTCAGCTCAGATCTCCCAGCAACCGCCACAGCACATGTTACAGCAAGCTCCGCAACATATGTCTCAGCAAATCCCGCAGCATATGCAACCACAACTTCCACAGCAGCGAGAACGTCATCCATATCAACCCAATTTGATTCATCCTCAGCCACTCCCTCCCAATGCCCAGAAAGTGTTGTTTACCGGAGGTCCGGTACATTCAACAATGGTGCCACAGCATATTCAGCAACAACCTCCGCATCCCAATTTTACGACTTCTGGCCCTATGCCCCCTCCCCAATTTCCCAATGTACATTCTACCATGGTTCCACCGCAACCAAAGGAAGCACCGGCTGCTGCACTCACTAGTCATTCATTGTTACTTTTAAACGCGTTCAAGACTCGCGACGAAGTAAATGTAAATATCACTTCCAACTCTTTGATTTCTGAAGGCCCGACTCAGCCGCACCCGAATACTACGCTGCCTGAAGCTCTTGAGCTTCCAGGAGAAAGTTCTCGCTCTATTCCTGTTCATATTCCTACAGAGGCAGCTCAATCGACAAAGTCTCTTCCTACTATAAAAGGAGGTATTCCTAGTACGGCTAGTCAGAGTCAAACAGCTCGTCCCCCCATCAGTGAAAACCAACGATCGATGTTATTGGGTATGTTCAAAAGTCCTGCAGCTCAACCTGCAACGCTGGCTGCGGCATCAGCTGCTGTAGTTCAACCATCCAAATCACCTTCAGCGGTGGAATTGAGCGCAGTAGAAGTTGCTTCGCCACCCGAAGTTCCACGACAAACAGCTACCAAAGAAAATACTCCAATTGGCAGAGCTAGTCACGAGATTCCAGAAATGAACCCTGAATTTAACCTTCCATTCGAGCTTTACGTCAATCCTTGCTCGTCCAGCCAATGGAAATAAAGATACTAAATCATATGGGAGTTGTCCAAGAAACCGGCCACTAGATCAGAGATGTCCAACAGTAGCAAGAGGTCCCATCGGAGAAATCATTCATCAGCCCACAATTCCTCAAAAGGCCACAGCGATACAGTCAAAGCCTTCCCCACTTCTTGGAGCTTCCACCATTGCTGCTTATTCGCCGAACCTTGCACCATCTAATCTGGCCGGCCCATCGACATCTCCACTATCCTTTACCTCCCAAGCTCCCCAGTCAACCGAACAAAAGCATGCTCTTTTGTCATTGTTCGGGAAATCGCCTACCCCCGCTGCCAGTTCGGTATTCGGGAAATCACCAATGGCAGCTTCTAGTTCAATGTCTAGAACATCTTCGCATGATGGACCTTCTTCTAACCATCTCATAGATGCCACGAGAAGTGCTGCATCCAGATCTAGAGTCGGAAGTCTGGCATCAGGAAACGGCGAGGGCTCGTCACGCCGTGGAAGCCAAGCACCAATATCCCCAGCCGACAAAGGCTTCTTATTGAATTACTTAGACGCAGTTGCTAGTAGGGGTTATTGAAGGAGGTCATTTAAGGTTGTATTATCTTTTGTTTTGCATGGTTTTGGCATTTCAATGGGAGTTTGGATTTGGTAGCATTCGGAGCATTCGTTCGGTGATATCCAAATACCCAGATTTGCCAAAGCTATGTGGTTGCTTGCTTTATTAGTAAAATCATAACAGTTTGCTACATTTTACCTGAGTATGTGAATATGGATTGATTGGAAGAGTTCACTGTAATGTTTGGTTGTAATATAGTGACATTGATTATGCAGGTAATTGCCCCTCACCAACTCGTAGCCAGATATGATGCTGTAAGTTTCAGCCAATCACCACCAGCCTATAGATAACTCGTTATTACGTCATCAACATCAACCTGAATTGAAGCTTCATTACATATTTCCAATCCGAATAAAATTATTGCCAAACTCCATGCTATACTTCCATAATTTGGAATGACAATCCCACAGAAACTCATCGTGAAACCGATATCAAAACTCATGTCTAAAAGAACAATTACTGTTCCTGCAACAGCATACATATGTACATTCTGCTCCGCCCATGCGATACCGAGGACTCGCAAATACTTTTCTACTTCATCTTCAAGCTCCCTTCCCGCCTCAACTAAAACTTCAATACAACCACAATCCCAATCCCAATCTGGTTTCCATATGTTAGCCAAGAAAGGCATCACGCGCCTCTCGACCCGTAGACTTATTTCATTGAGAGGACCCGATTCGATGAAATATCTGCAAGGAGTCATCACGAATGATATTTATAAAGAGGGGTTAAATTCGGATAAGAAGGGATTCTATTCTGCGTTTTTGAATGCGAAGGGAAGGGTGTTAAATGATGTTTGGATCTATAAGGATCTGTATGCGGATAGAGGGAAATATGGGGAAAAGGGAAAAGAGGGAGAAAATTGGTTGATTGAAGTTGATGCAAAGGAAGTGGAGGTATTGGCGAAACATATCAAGAGATATAGGATGCGTGCGAAATTCGAGGTTGAGGTTGTGAGCGAGGAAGAGATGGGGATCTATAGTTGTTGGGGGATTGAAGAGGGGGTTGAAATGAAAGAGGGGACTGGTATTATGGTTGCGGATCATCGGGCACCCGAGATGGGAAAGAGAATTGTGGCGGATAAGGGATTGGATTTACAACGGGACTTGGAGGGTATAGATGAGGAAGTGAAGATGCAAGAGGAGGAAATATATAGAGTTCGGAGATATCTGATTGGAGTCCCTGAGGGTCAGGATGAGATACTGAGGGAGAGTGCGCTACCGCAAGAAAGTAATGTGGATGTTATGGGAGGTATTGATTATGGGAAGGGATGTTATGTCGGTCAGGAATTGACGATTAGGACGCATCATACAGGAGTGATTAGAAAGAGGATTATACCTATGATGTTGGTTCCCGATGGGGAAACCTTGCCTGGATTAGGAGAACTAGAGTATAAAGGAGGCAATCTGGCGAGTTATCTGAGAGGGAGTGAAAATATCAAGAAGGTGGGTGGAAAGAGACCGGTGGGAAAATGGTTGAGTGGAGTGGGAAACGTAGGTTTGGGGTTGGCAAGATTGGACGAGATGGGTAAGTGGATGATGGAGGGACATGGGAAGGAGGTGGATGCCGGGGAGGAATTTGTGGTAGAGGCGAAGGATGAGGAAGAGGGAGATGCGAGGAACATTAGGGTCAGAGCTTTTCCTCCTGCTTGGATTGAGACGTAGATGTATTATAGGCATTACTTTATTATCATTATTATATAATTATCCCCAACGCCTTGCTAAATTCAAAAAGAAAATTCTCCGCCTGCGATGTCTGAACGCCGCTAAATATCTGAACTCCGTAGAATGCTAGAAGTCGATTAAGTGTCTAGAGTGGACTGCATATCTGATTTGGGCCCATCCACTCCCCTCTTCCCCGCTTCTCTTAACATCTCCATGGTAGACGAGAAATCATTTCCCACCTTTTTTGACCCAACGGACGAAAAGGAATACTTAGGTGGAGCTGTAGATGGAGTAGATGTCGACTTGGAGTTTCTGAATTTCGGTTGTGGAGTCGAATACTCAAAATCGCCGGATTTTTTATCATTGAATGTCTTATTTGGCGTCGAACATTTAACTTTCTTCTCGGCTTTACGCTTTGCTTTCGCGGCAGCGATTTGTTGTTCAAGGCGTGCTATTTTATCATCGTCTGATTCTTTGGGTATGCTCTCCTTCTGCGGAGGCGTAATTTCCCTCTGCACAGGCATGCTTTGCCTCTTCGCTCTCCTCTTCCTGCCTTCCTCAGCAAGCCTTTTGATTTCCGCATCCATCTCCTCATCCTCTCTACTTCTCTTCCCAAGGCTTCCCCCTCGTTCCCTCGCCTCCAAGTCCTCTTTCATACTCCTTCTCTTTCCTTCAAATAACGCAGCAGCCTTTTGTTTCTGCACGCGCGCATTGCGATAGTTGTCATACTTTTGTTTTAATTCTGGTTCTGCGAGTACATCATGCGCGGCTTGGAATTGTTCGTATTTGTCTGGGTCGAAGGCATCTCCTAGTTTGTCCGGATGGTAGAGCAAGGCCGTTTTTCGATATGCGCGACGGAGTTCTGAGACGCTGAAAGATTCGGGGGTGATGCCTAGGAGCGTGTAAAAGTCGACTTCGGAGGTTATCCATTTCGTCAAGTCGTCGGAGGGCATCGCGATTTTGTTTTTGGAGAGTAAAATTGAAGTTGGATCTACCAAGGCGTTGTAATGTACTTTTATGGGATTGGGAAGGGGAAATTTGAAAAGTATTGGTGGATTTGTAATCGTAGGAAATTGTGATTGTAATTTTTGTAGAATTGATGACGGACTTTTTGGAGATTTGGTAAGGCTAAAGCAAGGCTACGAGTACAATTACCCGATACTTAACCGGTTGGTCTTGACAATCTCTTTTGGGAAGAGTCACTCACCGGTTGAACATGCATGAATATACTACTACACTGCAATACATATCTTTTGACAAGAAAACTCAGACCGTTGAGTCCACCTCGTTGTATCATACGCCTCTTACTTTTGTGGCTTCATTAAATCAGTGCACGTGACGCTCTTTAGAAACTGCCTTCGTCTGTAAGCAACTCTTCACGGAGTATCTTACCCGCCATGGCTACGTTTAATGGTAAGAATATCGCCGAGAGTATGGAAGCTTTGAGATTGTTAGATCCTGAGCCCAACTCGGAGAGATCAGTGAAAGATCTACTTCAAAAATCTCAAAATCTGATGACGGAACTCGAACAATTCAAGGCTCTTTTGAAAGAGCGAAAGCAAGGCAAGACAGTTGAACTAAGACACTTCTCGACAAATCTCCAATCTGAGATCAAATCTTTAACAAGACTTGCAAACTTAGACCCGGAAGATGAAAAGGTCGCCCATACAGTTAGCTCTTCGAATTTTCCATTCTATTCCGCTGTTTGGAATACAGCAAAGGGTTGCAAGGGTATTACAGCTCTGAGAAACGCTTCTTTTGGACTACTGGTCAAACTTTGCTCAATCTAAACGAGGTGGCCTCTCAGCGCAGAGCAATATTAAAAGTGTGGAAGTCGATGTCGTAGCTGGAGAGGATCTTGAATGGGTCAAAGTCAATACAATTACTGCTCGAAGGATGATATTTGACCTAGCCAAGGCCGGATGGGCCGAAGACGATTCAACTGATGATGAAGATGAGAATTCTTCTCGACTAGACTCAGACGATGAATCAGAAGGCCTTTTAAAGCAAGCCAAGTTGCTCGTGGAAGCTTCTAAACTGGCCAGAACCAAATACCGGTACCCATCAGTACGTATGGTACTTCCTAGAATCACACGAGATTGTCCCAAGCAGGTGGCTAGTGTTTTACAAGAAATTCGGGAATTGAGAGTTACAGTGCAGATATTTGAAGACATTCCTACAAGCCTTGAGATATCGACAGTTCTCCAGCGTATGGTAGTAGACCCATTTGAGAAATTCTCCGAAACACTTAACGTTGATTGTACGATGATATTTGCATTTATTAGTGAGTAAGTAAAAAATATTGTGTCCCGTGATGGGTGCACCCATTTCTCCGAACAACGGTCAGCTATTTCCCTGCTTGCTAATTACGCAAAATTCAGTCTTTCACATGGCCAAGTTGAATCAAAAGACTGGCATCATCGCTTTTTGATTAAACAAATGGAAATGGAAAGCGAAGATCAGCTCTTACCTAGTATTGTCTGGCCTGCATGCGGTGCTAGAAAGCTCATATGTACTCGTGAGGCAGTCGCAAGAGCCCAAGAAATCATAGATACAATTGGAACAGACACCGAAAAGAAAAGAATGGAACTAATTTTCGGGTTCAATCATGAGTCGACAAGAGACAAGCTGGCGGAGGAATTTCAGAAGCTCTCCGAGTATAGCATTCCTCTGGAATGGCAGTTACCAATTTCCATAGTTGATGTGAATGTAACCATTATCAAATCCGAGCTTCCTAACGTCGTTTATGACGTCTCAAAAGTTTTGACTGGTGTTAATCAGTCCGTGTTCCTGTACGGATGGGCGTCTAGATTGACAACAATTAGTAGCAATCGTGTTGTTGCTAAAGAAATCGAGGCCACGATTGAAGCAAACAGAGGTTCTGTGGACGTTCAGGGCCCGGACATCTGGTTGTCTCCAATGGCACGATCTCTTGTAGGAAAAGAAAAACAGCGACGGGGATTCAAAGAATGATTCAATGATAGATCCAAGTATGTAGCTCGTACTCATGAATTAAAATTTGTTTCCTGAATTTTGCCTCTTTGAGTTTAGCGCTAAAAGTAAATAAGTGTGCAGTTATTGCATGATGTTCGGCTTTTCTTCTACAATTTTTATTGTACATACCTCCCATTATCTACAGCCTCAGTGTTTGCTTTGGTGAATATCAGAATATCTGTGGTCAGCATGCTGTCATCTGCGGCAGAATTTACCAAGACAGTATATATTGGAATCTGGGGATAGCTTTAGTAGGCCTATTACTTTTCCTTGGCGAAGTTTTTCATCGCTGATTATGACTTTCTGTGATTTTATCTGGTTGTTACACTTATTGTCTTCAGTCGTCCTAGAGAATAACGCAATCCAGTCCTTCAATTCTTTTACTAGCTTTGTCCCCGCTGCGGCAGTTGATAAATTAGGTGCAGTCGAAATCATTTTTTCAGGAGATTCTCCGATTCCCATTTTCAATGAGTTCCGGGGAATTGGGTAAAGAACATCCTCCTTACATACCAAGATGATAGTCACGATCACTTTCAACGATTCAATCAATTACCCTTGGTATGTTGACTCTAACTTAATTCACCCCCTACCGACGCTAATGGTCTCGCGGGCACTGGCGCGAAACTCCGTTCCCCTTGTAATGTTATGCTGTCTAGATGTACAAAAATTAACTGTAGCCACTAGACCCTTTTGGAAGGTACACATCACTCGCTTTAGAGAGCAACACAAAGGTCTGGTTTGGTAGGGTTCATGGGATTCGGATCTCGGTTTTCTTTTTCATTTGACTGCTGCGCAAGATAGTGGTTCACTTTTTCTTGCTTTGTCCCCTCGGTATTTTTGTTATGATGTATAGCGAAGAATCAGCAAGTCTTTTTGTTTCAATGTCACTTGAGGGTATCCAGATCTAGACTAGCAGGGGGGATGTGATCTGTGATGGAAGGATTAATAGTAAAACATGTTATCATGAATTGACACCTTGATAACTGTTATTCAAGGACTGATGCAAACATTTGTTCAGAGAAAATAACATCTAGATCTTCGCTCAGAATTTCAATATGGCCTCAAGCGCATCGCTCTGGGAATGCTCTGTGAGAGAAGCGCTGCCTTTGTAAATCATAGGATCCCCATGGATCTAGTCAAGATCATATGAACACTGCAATTGCAGATATAGTAGCTAGTTCTATTTATCATCTTTGGTTGCACATTTGAATACTTGGCCCCCTGAGTAGCTTTCGCTCATCACTCTATTACTCTATCATGAATCTGAAGATGTTGTCACTTTGATTCAACTCGATTTCTTGACTTCAATTTATAGTCGATGATTCGAAACCGCGACAAAGTTTAATCTAGTTGCTAGTACGATTAATATAGTACGTAAGTTAGTATTTAGTCAATGATGCTTATTGGTTTCCACGATTAAATGCTAATTGGCCCTAAATCGAGATTAGCGAAATGACATAATGGAAAAAATTCGGTAGTCTGATGACTTTAGCGATTAAATCTTCTCTTATTGAGCAAGCTTTAATTCACATCCATAATAACATCAAGATTTCAATTCATAGCATTTTCACTTCGTTCATACTCATTCAGGGTATCAGCAGTTGGTTTTATTACATTCACTTGATCACATTCATTTGCATCTATACTATTTTGTGAAGTTTATTAATGTATATTCCTACATAGTCTCCAGAAATGTTATATCATCCACTTAGAATGGTGAGCAGTGATAAATTTCAACCGAAATCATATTCCCGGCAATCATTTCCTAATGAGCCACCCTTATTTCGAACAAATTCATAATAATGTTCCTAACAGCCCCAGTGATTATCACCACACATTGCTTTGTAGCCAACTGTCTTTCTCCACCCCTCAACTTCTACCCCGCAAGAGAATCCCTGTGGTAATGATCCACTATCTCTTGCCAGCAGTTCTTCTCTTTCCCCACCTGCTGGCCTCATCTTCATCAACATCCTGAGCTTCTGCCCGAACACGAGCACGACCACGCTTCTTCAGGGGAGGATCAACCTCCATCTTACTGGTATCCTCCTGGGTAGCAGCTACCTTCTTGGCTTCCGATTTCTTGGCTACTGCAACTGTGAACAGTTCTCTCAGGCCGATTGCATATCCTAACTCGTGTTGAGTATAGTGTGTGTATGTAAGCTTGAGAGGCTTTGGTGGCACCGAGCTTGCCACCAACGCATAGACATCAGGAACTCTCTGAGCGAGAGCAACCAGAGCCGCAGACCAAACATCATCGTGATTTTCGAGCATATATTGCTGGGCGGCTTTTAGAGACTTTTGCAATAATGGCCAAAGAGTGTATGTGCTGGCTTCGCGATCGCTCCAGTTGTATGCAGATACTTGTTGGACTGGAAGCAGTACCAAAGGGAAAGCCAAAGTCTGAAGACCGGGTGATGTTGTCTTCAATACTTGTCGTTTTTCGAAGAACAACTTTCTCGTTCCGGCGTTTTCGGCCAACATGTGTAAGAACTCCAATACTTGAACGAGTAGTGGAGTTAGTTCCATGGTCTGGGCAGTCATGCCTCTCATAAAATCCGCAACTAGATCGAGAAGCATACTCTTGCGGAGAAGCTGGTCGAATCCGAAAGTAATCGCTCCGTTTCTGGCAACGGTAGTGTTGAGTGTCGTCAAGCATTTCAAAAGAGCAGGAAGAAGCTCTCTGGTTGCGTGAGTCAATGGGAGATGTGGTGACTCATTCCGGAAGTTGATTACAGCATCGTCGACAGCGCTCAAGGCCTCCCAGGCTGCCCTGGTATCCGAAAAAGTGCACTCCTTTAGATGTGGAGCTACACCACAATCCAAACAAGTTCCGAAAGAACATTTGGCACATGCGGCAATGTGCAAATGGCTTTTGGTATTGGCCGAATCGGGAGCAATGAGCTCTGGTTGGGAGGGATTGGGTAACCAAACTTGCGATACTTTGTACGTGTTTGGAAGTCTGCACTTGATGCAATTGACCATCAACCCTTGCTGCATTGCAAGTTGGATATCCGACAGGAGAGTGGCTGTTGGTGGAGTGCTCTCATTTTTGATGTTGGGAGTTTGCTCCTCCCAGGCTTCTTCGAAGTCTTCGTCAAATTCATTAGCATCGTGTGAGCTAATGCGCGACGATGCGGGAGTTAGAGAGCCCGGTTGCTTTCTATCCAAATGCAAATCCCCGAAATTGTTCATGACCAACTGTGCATGTTGCTCTGGATCCAACTGCAGATTTCTGAACCTGGCAGAAAGGGGATCGGCTAAGTTCAGAGCCGACTGTCCAGGTGCACCGACTTTGCCTGGAGCGCTGGTCTGCTTGGTAGTGGGTGCTGTCATGTTGAACGTGAATTGGGTGGCAGGGAAATCGACGGGGAATGAACCTGACATCTTGAATGATGACTCGGAGATGTTTCCTGGATGGTTCGTAGATGTTTTTGTTGATGGAATTTGAGTTGTTTCGATTGGTAGAATTTGAATTTTTTTGATGCAATTCAAAATCGATGCCGTTGGATAGGTGGGAGAACTCGAGGTACTTATGTTATTTGGACTTCTCGAGAGTGTTTGAGAACGAGTAAAAGATAGAGAAATTTTGAGTGGGAATAAGAAGCCCTTATAAGCACATGAAAATCGGTATCTGAGACACCAAAACAGTCGCTGCCTGCGCGAACTTTTACGGTTCTCAAGATTAGATAATCAGTTCTAGGCATATTTGGTTTACGGTCATGGTTTTTGATGTTTATACGATTTTTCACTTTTTAGCGTGACTTCTGGTAGGTTTGACTTGTAAAGTACGGCAGTAAAGTCTCACTTTCTTGTCACGGTAATTTACCGCGCGTTAGAATTAATCAGCGCGTCAAGTACAGTAGCGATGTTGCACACTCTTCAACATGACCAGTCAGCGTGAGCGAGATATGGGAAGTGCTCAGAACAAGGTATCTGTCTTGCTTACCGATGTTGTTTGTCACACTGCTAGGCAGCAGACTCAATCACAGCTGAATTCTGCAATACGGTAGTGTTCTCGCTTAAGATTCTCTCAATTCAAGTTAAGCGAGACTCAAAAATAGCTACAAGCGAGACACTAGGCTGTTTTGATTACTAATATCTTGGATCAGATCGACTAGCGTTGAGCCTATACAGTCAAACCGAGATTCTAGATTGTTTTGCTTATAAACCTAATGTTCAATAGATTCGCGTGAACTAGATACGGTCAATTTGTCGAGATGGGACGGTAGCCGGTCATCCACAGCCAATTTTTCTCGGAAAACTCTGATATGAGATTCATCATTCTTGGAAAGGAGACTGAAGAGTGGAGTTTCACAAATGGTGCACCGTTGAGTAATTCATTTATGGATCTGGATAGAACTGTGTATTCTGTATCTTGAAAATCCGGATCAATGGATGGCTACTGATTGTTACTGAACGAAGAAGTATTTGTCTCTGCTTCTCGAGATCTGAATAATTCTCGGAATCGCGAAAGCTTCTCAGTGAAGAATCAGTTTAAGACGAAGAGTACTTGACTGGAAATCAAGTTTAGTGACTACTCAGAGTTTCAGAATTAGAGGAGATATGTACTCCGAACCATCATTGTTGACTTAATCTGCGAAAAGTACGTGCATATCTAGACATGGAATACATCTCGTAATTTCCTATCTAATTTTAAGATCACAGCCTTTATATAGTCAATGAGCAAGATTATTTTATGGCTAGCTGAGTTCATTTCGTAGTATGCACATAGCGAAATGACTGGAAATATATATTTGTCATTGTATTACAAGATCTTGATCTTGGAATTCTTCAATTAGATACTAACTTTCGACGTAGTACACTCAGATGCAAGCATTTATAGTTCCTAGCTAAGAGGACTAGTTGATAAGTTTCTTTACTCTCGATTGTTTCGAAGCATTCTGAGGATTTAAATCGATTAGCGTTCTATTCGAACTAGATTCTAATAACATAGAAGTCTCTTGTCTGAGAAAATTGGTTGGTATGTATAGCGTTTCACTTTGCTTAAGAAATCAAAATGTTTGAGATTAAAAGAATCTAGTGAGAGTCATTATTTCTGAAAGTAGGCATAAATCTTTCAGAAAGCTATAATCTGGTAGAATTAAGCGAAGTAAATATTTTCGGCTAAATCATTCGAAAGATTTGAGTAATCAAAGAGGAGTCATCTGTACTAATGATAGTTACCTGAATTATTTTCCGAGTTCGAAATGAATACTACTAGTAGATTAGTTTTGGAATATTCTGTATGAAATTTAATTGAGGAGTTATAAAGTCATTTCAGGAGATGTGATTTCATGAAATCAGTTTTAAGGAGATTTTCTATGAAATTCTTACGAACGTAGAACGCTATTAGCTAATATTATCGAATATCAAGAAATTTGACTACTAGGGAGTAGAGAGCATGAATATAATACAGCGTAAAATTAAGAGAACTTCACTTACTAACAAATTATTAAGAGGATTGAAAGTAGAAGTCTGTAATATTAGTTATAGATTTCTCTACTATAGTTGCAATCGAGCATCTATTAGATGTTACGGAGTCTAGTATCGACATCATTTGTTTTCATGAAGTTATTGAAGATTACTAGGGATATCTAAGTAGAACAGATACTATACATGCTTAATCATAATAAATCGCAAGTAATTATGAGTTCTAGTCTCATGCTTTTCATATGAGATTTGAAGATAGCTTGAAACTAATATAGAGGATATTCATCAGTATCACCGTTTATACGAAGTCAATATAACTCTATAGCATAAGCTTTTTAACATGACTTGAGCGGGGCTTACTTATGGATACTAACGGAATCAACGCAAGTACGTCATTGATGGCGAAATCACATGACGATATGAACAGTAAGAAATGCATTCATGTTCCTAAGTTTCACTTGATACGGCAGTGTGTCTAATTGACCCTCGACTATAGATACAAATCAGTTCGAAATGGCAACAGCTGGAGAACGAGAAGATTTAGAAGAAGTAGAGGAGAGAATTAGGAATCACTATATGCTCTACAAAAACTTTCACCATTTATTTCACAGAAGACAAGTCTAAATAGAGAAATTCGAATAACTTGATACACTATCTACCCGGGTAATTCACAGTTTATGCAATATCTACATATCCTTGAAACAATTCGTTAGATATGGCTCCGATTCCTGGAGACGTTACTCACTTCTCCCGTGCTGTACAGAAGTAACCGCAAAGTCCTCAATCTACTCATCATCAGAAATCACAATAGCCTCCTCTGGATCCTCCGCCTTTATTTTCTGTGCTGGCGGCTCATCACTCGTGGAATCAGACATTCTTCGACGCTTGCCACCCTTCTTGGAGCTCTCCGCCAGACTTGAAAACCCCTGCCTCTTGTAGATACTTGAGATGGTTTGGGTCTCTTGTTGGCATGACGGCTTCAAACCCTTCGGCACTGTCATTCTTGTGGAAGTCTTGAAGTGGGCCTTCATAGCAAAGGGATCTGGAATCCTTTTGTCACAGAGAGAACACAAATATGGGTTCTCTCCAAACATTGCATGAGTGGCAGCCTTCGTGAGTTTCTTCCCTGGCGCAACCTTTGGTGGCTCAATAAGCGAAGAACCCAACACACTCACGTATTTAGCGTCTGTGTGTGGACGATCGTTGCCCGAAGTAGTCTTGAGAAAGTGATGCTTTTGCAATCTCTCTAAGTCTGGCGAATGCTTTCGCTTGAGCAGAGTCTCGAGACTGTGCGGAATTCCCGTCTAAAACTGTTTGAATTCTTGATACGCGAGGTAGAACAAGATGCCCGTCTTCGTCTTTCCACGCTTCCCGTTTTGCAATCGACTTGGCAGACGGCAATACAGCTAATGACCCACTGCTGTGGCGGTGAGCAAGATGCCAAGCGTCTTGCATTGCAATCTTCTCATGCTGATGTCTTAGTGTCCCCCATGCCGCAAGCGCGAAAGCTTCTCCATGAGGAAAGGTGATAGCCATTGGATTATCTTGTTTATAATGATCGGGCATCTTGTAACTTCTCAAGGTCGGCGCACGATTCATCAAATTTCTCTGCGGGTAGGCGACGAGGACTAGTCCTGGAATAGTTGTATAACTCTGGGTCCATCCACGCCAATTCGGAATTGGTGCAACGTATGGTTTCCTCGGCGAGTCTCCCATCATCCTTGGTGGAATGCCGAGATGGGGATGTCTTGCTCTGAAGACTAGAGCATCACACGGTGCAATACCCAGTAGTCACGAAGTGACATCATGGTAAATATTCCAGGCCAGCATCCTTCAACAAGATTGGACAAGTTCAGGAGCACCGACATCCGTGCTGGGTCATCCTTCGCGTCTATGTGTAACGATCCAGACTTCCCCATCTCAACTGACAAAGAGACTGTGTTCACATTGGAGTAGTTGACCTGTATGGTTGCTGACACATGTGTTAGAAATATAAGTGATTCAAAACATGAACTTAGTGGATCAGGACTTACAGAAATTTCTATTTTCCTCGTCGCCAGCCGTGTACGATACATCGATTTCAGACTGTAACTCAAGTACTCTCAGTTCTTCTGCAGGAGTGACATATCGAATGAATTGTCTGTGAAACCTTGGCAATCAACTGAGTAGCTTCTGCAAGTTCATCGCAATGCTTAACGTGACCCTTCGATGTTGTAGCAACTCCGCCACTATCCCCGTTTGGCGGAATCGACCATCCCATGGTGTAGGTGCGACTCTTTCCTCCCCTATCAGATCTAAGAATTTCCTCGAACCTACACTTCTCAGAGTCTTTGCCTTCTCCGCGACGGAGGAACATCTTTCGTAGCTTCAAGATACCTCCATAACGAAGCTAGGTAGTTCTTCTTGGATAGTCTTCGAGTCAACCTGCTGAGCTGTAAATGACGCATTCTCATTCTCGTTGACGAAGACTTTTGGTTCGGTGGAATTCGGTTCATCTGGATCGATCGATCCTCTCTGATGTTAAATACCCAACGGCATCATGTATCAGGTCCGGTACTTCTGAATTTTTAGCTCTTGCTAAGCCATAATTCGCTGGTGAAGTTTGGCATGTGGTAAACATGGCCATCGTCTCTTTGGATTGGAAGGGAATAATTAAATTCAACTGGTGAAGACATTATTATGATCTTGTTGTAAGTTTGTCTGATGTTATAGAGGTAATAGTTTGCAGATTTGATAATTGTAGATGTGAAAGAGTAGGAATTCGAGAACTTTATAGATCGAGAAGAGCCCTTCTTCAACTAGATTACCCAATACCGGCTTATTTTGTTTACTGAATCGAGAGTATTCACTTTCTGCAGCTTTGTTAATTTAAAACATGTGTTCCGAGGTTGATCACCATCTATCACTGATTACAACTGACAGCTTCTAAAGTTGACTCCCATACAGCTCGGCTATACTCGGCCAGTTCAATTCCTAAATGATTGAGTTTTACTGGTTCGCTGTGGTCATTACTTCGGGTATTTATTTAAAAAAAAGTGAATTATATCATAGATTCCAGAAGTCTGACAAAGAAGTGATTTGGCATGGCAGGAAAGTCCACCAAAAGGGAGCTGCTGTATTGCAGTTTTATATACCTATGTCTGTCTTGTCTTACTTTGCTTGATGTTTTAATCTGATAGGTTTTTGACATGAGATTTCCATGTTCTCACATGTCTTGAGAAGGAAGTGTAAATGGACTATCTTAGCAAACCAGCTGCTCAGTATGTAGAAGCAATCCACCTTGAGATCAACCTCCTGAGATGATCAAAAGAACAAACAAATTAACAGCTGAGGTCCTAACATTCTATGAACTTTAGTTAGATGTTGCTACTGAGTCTTCATCTATACCACTACCTAATTTCTCTCTTTGGTAGTAACAATGTTTCCATCCAAGGAAACATAGAACTTTCAGCCAAGGGCACCATATAAAGTTACTTGTTGGTAAATCAATGCATGCTATTACGATACGCCAATCGCCCACATAACAACACCAAGCAATACTGAAAAAGTTTTGAAACAACCACAAAGCAAGCAAGAGGTTTCCCAACTTCCCGAGAATAACTGATTCTACTCCTCTTACAAGCATAAATGATGTGAACAATCACAAACCAAACTCGGATGTGATTCCAGTGAAAGTGATTTGTATGACTTGATGTTGCTATACCACATTTGCTGTTTCGAGTTTTGCAAACTCTCCAGAGACAAATCAGTTTAGATTGCAAACCACAAAGACATGGTGGCACTTCCAAAGAATGACCTAACCCCCTCCTCAACCATCTCAAAGTTCCATCCATCCATCCCATCCAACGTCTTCCCGCCCTCCTCTCTGTCTCTCAAAATGTTCATTCCCAAACTCATAACCTCATACATACATACTCCTTCACCATTTCACCATCCTCCAACCAAACCTCTGCGTATACCTATACCTGAGCAAACAGATATCCCCCTAATCTATCCACCACCTCAAACCTCGACTCCATCCTCACCACATCCATCAACCCATCCTCCCCCCTCCCTCCCCCCTTGCTTCTCCATACCCGCCCATTTTTCACCACCCTCTCTCACCCTCTAATCTTCATCCCACCCCCTGTTTCACTATTCCCCATTCCCCGTTTCCCTTCTTTCCTTCTTCCCATAATCTCAATCGCCTTACCATCAACTGCATTGCAACTGCACTTCACTTCACCTCTGTCTCCTCCCTATTCTCCCATTCCACCACCAAACCCTCAAACCCTCAAAATCAATAGCACGATACACTATCATTCCTTCCACCCACAACCAAAACACAACAAAAAAACCAATACATAGCAAATTACATACACACTTCCATATCACCACCATAGCACTTCTCTCAGACCATTAAATAGTTTTTCACAACAAAGTCTTACACACTCATCTATACACTTCAAACACAACATATCACCCACACCTACATTCCATGCATGGAGACTTCATACATCACAAGAAACCGGAAGTGTTTAACATGTTTTAATGTGTTTTTCTCAATTTTTCCTTTTGTTTTCGTGAACTCTACAAACAAGCGAACACTCTCACCGAGCTGCCCCGATATAACGAGAGTGCTCATTCCTAATCTATGTGTGTACTTAATATGCATAATTACAAGGCCGCCTCCACCCTTTTCCCATCCCTCATTTTCGAAATCAGTCTCGCATCTCCCCAAACAATCCGTTTCACCCTATCTATGTACCCACGTCCCCAAAACCAATCAATGTCATAAAAGTAATGCGTGCACCAAACGTTTCCTTCCTTCCCAAATCATTCATTTCGCCCCGCGACAATCAAACCAATATATTCATTTTACTACTGATTTGCCGGATTCCGAAACAGAAAACAAACAACCACCCACCCATCCATCCGCCCAGTCATCCACTGACTCATTGGTGATACGAAAAAGCAAAATTCAAATAACAAATAACTAAGAGCAACGCAATAAATTCGCCCTCCGGAACAATGCGTGTATCAAAGCAGCAACCTCAGCACGAAAGAGTAGTTGCGGATTGTGTTGAGAAGGGACTTTGAATCTTTGTAGATCGTTTCCTCTCCAACCAAAGATTTCATCGAGGGGAGAGGTGCCATGGATTGAAATTGTACAATGTAATGCTGAGGATTTAGAACCCTGTAGCTGCTCGTTTAAGGGTCGGTGTCTTGTTGCTCGCGCTTTTTGGTGCTCTCTAACCAGCGTCGCTTGCCGGAGCGAGTATCGAAATGAGGAATGGAAGTGACGTCTCTTCCTGCATTACCGATGTTTTCCTTGACTTTGTTGCGCCATGCATCAACTGTTATAATTAATTAGTAACAATTTCTTAACCGGCCCGATGTAAAGGACAGGGATATGACTCACGAGCTTTTTGTAAGAAAACCGACTTGTTCGCGAAGGTTCTGCTTTGATGCCATGTCATCCTGTAACCTAAATCATTAAGCTTGACTTCCAATGCTCTCTGAGACTTGCGCATTCTTGGAATAGGGATTTCGGCCTCATCACCATTTGGCAAATGGACAGGAAACATTTTTCTGCCACGCCGAGAACGACCTCGACCTTCAACTTCATCATCGCTATCATCATCTTGAAAGAAGTCGCTGCCGTTTGCCAATGGAGGAGGCGATTGCATTTGCAGAGGGAACCAAGATCGTGAGTAGACAGAGTTGATCTTTCGGTATGAGTCTGGAATTTCATTGATGTCGACCGTATCCAAAGTAACGCGGACACGAACACGACTTTGCTTAACGGGATCCTCAACCAAGATGAACTTGCGCTTCTTTGCTTCTGGAACATTACCGAAAACATCGACGCCATCCTCATCATCTTTTGATTGTGCGGCAATTGGGTGGGACCCGCGGGGTAAAGGACGTGCATCGTGAGCACCAGGAATCATGGAAGCTCCGCCTACTGAACTCGAAGGGTAGTTATTGTTGAAACCTGGGAAGGCTTGGTTCTGTCGCACATCGTCTCCCGAATTGGCAGATTGCCCAACTGGAGCTTGATGGTGATGGTGAGTATTCTCATCCATATATTCGTCGTCACCTACACATGGGTTTATTGATTAGCCTCTCAGGTTTATCCGGGAAGCAAAGCAATAACAATACAAAGCAAGCAATGTGGAGCAATACAATAATACAAAGACATAACGCGGGGTAACGGGTAGGTATCGCAGAAGGCAGAAAGCAAAGTGCAATGTTGTATTATACATGAAAGTGCTTTTGTGACTAGTCACTTTAAGGCCCCAAATTTCCCCCAATCAATAGGTATATTCGCAAGAATGGTATCATAACAAAATAATAATAATCGCACATCACATCTGGTGAAACATACCGACTTCTTCTCCTCCTTGGTTACTTCCATCAGGATGGGCGTGGTGGTGATGAAGCTGGGGACCACCCATACCGCTAAGGTTAGGTTTGCCCATGCTTCCCGCACCGCCAGGGCCCATGTTCGCAGAAGGTGGCATCCCTGTAGGACTTGGACCGGTCATGTGAGGATTATGACTTGTAGCCGCTTGAACCGCTTTACGGTTGTTGATTTTAGCCATTCTTCGAACTCGACGACTTCTCAATCTTGGATCTTGGTTACTGTTTCTCCAACTATCGACCGCTCTTTGTATTAATCCACGTTTGCCACGTAGGCAAGGATTCAATTCTGCCAAGGCCCACCCGACAGTGTTGCACTCCGTTTCGTATACCAATCGATTTCCCCTGTATTGATCCTTGCTGCAGCACGCCCTCGGGTAAACACAATTCTCCGTTTTAAATTCCGGGCCTAGGTTTTCAACGTTTATAGACTCGACATCGCATCTGATTGTATATTCCATCTTAACACGATCGCGCGAATATTCGAATGCAATCCATTGAACTCCGTTATTATCTTGTCGCACAACAAGCGGGGTAGTTGCTGGAATTGGACCCGGTGCGGCATTGGGATTGACACCGCTGCCGCCATTTCCAGGTGGATTGTTGGGCTGCATTTGAGGTGTACCGTTCGCAGAATGCTGAGCCCCTAAAGGTGGATTTGGTCTAGCGATTTGTGGAACGTGTGGCTCCATCTTTGTTCGTGGACTTCCAGTCATACCAGGCTGTTGATGCTGATTAGGATGTGGTTGCATCTGGTGCTGATTTGTCTGGTGTGACATGAGCAATGTTGGCTGTGAAGTCATGGATTGCTGATGATGGTGCTGTTGCTGCTGCGGGGGTGGTGGTGGTTGCGCATATGGAGAAGGTCCCCCAGGAGCCATGGGAGGAGGATATTGCTGCTGAGGTGGCCCCGGGTAATACATCTGCTGGCTTTGTTGCAATTGTGAAGATGACGCATACATTCTGTTCTCATGTGCAGGCGATGCAACAGAGGCTGGGGAGTTGGATTGAGGGGTTTGGTAAATTGGTGGATATGGAGCTCGGGTCATATGTTGAGTGGCCGCCATGATGTCTGGAGTTTCTGGACCTATGCGAAAATTAGTATCTAGTCTACAATTGAGGTATAACGCGTCGAAAAAGCGCGTTTACACACCTGCGGATGAATATGTACCCGATGCGCTTGGAGTACTGTAAGGACTTGCGTGAGTTGGGTAATATGGAAGTTCTTGATGTTGACCACCGGGCCCTGTCGCAGTTTGTGGATATTGAGGTAAAGCGTGTCCAGAAGGATACGCGTTAGGGTGTTGTGGTGGTGGAGGAGCTTGCTGATGGTGCTGATGCACAATACTCGAAGGTCGCGGTTGTTGTTGAAGATGGTGCGAAGGTGGAGGACCTTGACCTTGCGGCGCGTGGTGGGGATGATGCTGCATTGATGCCATTTGTTAGTTATGATTTCTTCAACTTTTATGATATATGTAACGTCAAAAATGTAGAGACCATTGAGAAAAACCAGTCGCGTCGCGATGTATTTTTTGAGACTTTAGATGTATGAAAAGTGGTGGTCGATCCTTGATGACGAGGGTCAAGTGCAGCAGCGCGGTACCTGGAATGAGATCTTCTGACAGGACAGGCGGCGCAGAGTAATAGTGGTAGAAAAACAGCAAGAAATCTTTAGATGCGGGACTGGGACAAGGGAATAGAACGAGGGTGTACCTCAGTATAACAGATGCCTTGCTTCTATTACGAAATTTTTCAGATGAGTGGACAAGGACCACAAGCGATGAAGGCAATGTCCGAGGATCCAGTTTTTAAGTAGTGGATCTGACGAGGGTGAAAAGCTTATGAGATGAGCAAGAATAAAGACTCGAAGGAGCCGGAGAATAATAACAGAATGGGGTAGGTAGAAGATTGATCTGAACGAGGATAACGTACGAGGGTAAGTAGCTTTTGATGAGATAGCTGATTGTAACAAGCAGGACCGGAGATAGACAGGGTAATTTGAGTGGTCTGAAATGGGGAAGATTAAGCTTGAAGAACAAGGGCTTCGAATGGACGGATGAGATGGATTTGATAATGATCAAAAGAAATGTGGAAGAGGGCAAGGGGAACGGAAATGTAAGTTATTCAGTGGAACCAAGGACAACGCATGGTATAAACGTGACAAGGGTTATATCGCATGAAAATGTAAAATGGTGCGCGGACGTTGCAAGGTATTGAGACCAGATGGGGTATAGAATTTAGGGAAGAGAAAGTAGCCAGGGGCAAGGAGGTGGGGGGATTGATGTTTACAGTTTATAACATCTTTTTTTAAGTGCACAAGGAAAGAAAAAATTGAAATAAAAATGGTCCGGGCCAGGTTCGGTTCGTTTGGCCCTGAAAAGACAGCGGTGTGTGTGAGTGGAGGCAACTAGTCTATTTTCAAAGGATGTTGGGCTTGAGCTTGAGAATTGAAAGTGGGCTGGCCACATGAACTTGCGCAGTAGTATACGAAAATAAATAATAATAATTTTCTAAAACCAATTTACTTGACTCATTTGGGAGAATGAGGCGAGTGGTCTAGGGAAAATTGTTATGTATAGTATGTGCAAATTGCATGGAGGGAAATGAATAGAATAAAATCTTACTACCGAATAATAATAAACGATTACGACTCACGACTGAGAAGCTAAAAAGCTAAAAGGCACTTTCCTTTCTTAGTTCGTGTGTCAGAATATTACTAGAAGGTTTAGGGTGGAATGGAAGAGGGAAGCATAAAAAGACACCATCCGTTGTTGATGCGGCGTTGTAACCTTGGCAAGCCACTATACCAAAGTCTCCTTAAGACTTCCTGCAGCCTAGTATGAATATCCTGCTTATGCTTTCGTAATCCTCCTGATATTTGTTTTTGCGTCGGCCGACTTGAACCAATACAATATAATAGATGAAAAGGACTAACCCTCGCACCCAATCAAACATACAACCATCTTGAAAATTGACTTCAGAGGCTGATGAAAAATCAGAAACCATCAGGTGCCGCTTGTACACACCAACCTTTTGATCTACATAAACTTTTAGCTGCATACGTGCGCAACATTACAATCTCCATTCGAAGCAAGTCAACCAATCAAAGATGAAGGCTTGATTGGTTGCACCCACCAACCCAAAACAATCAGTCAGAGATTAAAAGCACCTTGTCTTTTGCTGATCTTAACCGTCAAGCGAATGGCTTAAAGGCCGTGCAGAAAATGTACACAGACTCGACCACCAACTAAACTTTTGTCGCCTTCATCGCGTGGGATTGGGTAGCTGAAAACAAGAGCCCTTGTTAATTGTGAAACGAGCCTACGAATCCACAATTTACTCGAGTCCTGCTAAATTTATGTTCTGGAAAAATTATGGAAGCCAAGCTTCCTTGCTTGCTTTTATGAGCGAGGAGGCTTATCCCTGTGATCTTATCTAAAGAAGTGCAACTTGCGAAATCTAGAAAGATATCAAAAGGGAAAAACAGGGCAGCGCATAAATATTAACTTTGATATGATCGATCATCGGATATGCAATACGATGTCAAAGTCACAGTAGATTGTGTACTTACGTGTTCATTGTTAACTGCATTACCAGGTTCTTCCTTATATTGACGATGGGACATTTTGGCGGATGACGTCTAATTCAGTTAGCACTTGATCGATAGCCACAAAGATACCAGCCACCTAGAGACAACCGTTGAAAAATAATACTAGGGAATGGTTGTTTATGTAAAGCAAGGGATAACAATGTATTCATGCCATGCGATGCCATGCAACATCCGTGCTTGGTGCAAGATTGCAACATAGTGAGAAAGGGTCCAACTCACAGTTAACGGGTAACGGACGATTCGGTTTGAAGTTTCGAAGGTTTGTTGACGCGTTCGACGGGTGGGATATGAAACGAGTGCCGTGTATGGTGTAGATCGCTCTTTCTGCAAGTTCTATATTAGCTTTTATCCTCATTTCAAATTGTCTCATGTCACTTCAATGCGATCGTCGAAAGAGAATGTATCCATAGTGCGAGGCTATGCAAGGAAGAGAACATTCAAGTTGCCCCATGGTGAATTCCCGAGTACGGAGATCCAGTTGCGATGAACCCAACAGGTTACAGATGCAGAAAAGGATGATATGATCAGTACAATTGGATACCAATAATTGATTCAATTGACCTTCAAACCAGGTTTTGAATGGAATCAATTGATTTTCTGTTCCTGTCGAGTCTCTGGAGCTGGCGAGGCTGGCGAACACTAGGCAATTCGATAGAAGCCCAAAATACACCTGAGCAGCTGATGCGCCTGTTCTGTAATACGATATGGGCCGGACCGACGATGCCCGTCCCAAGATCGCTGGTGTGGATAGAGGATTCAGACGGGGCAGGGTTTGGTGGCGCAACTTAGACGTTTCCCTGGCAGGGTACGCTTCCTGGGTACGCGAGGGGCCTTATCCATCTAGTAGTCACTGGACCATTGGAGAGATAGTTTGATGCTGAGAACGTAAAGACTATGTTTGAAACTTACAATGTTAATGAAGGGCGAAGGTAGGACAGTAAAAGTCGGTGATGAATTTAAGGACCTGATTCTCATGTTAGTTATGTTCCAAGAAGTATTGATAGTAGAAAGCCAGCGAAAAAATGAATTACATGCATACAGCACAATACAAAGTACGGATGAACCAGAAATCTGATAATGACGCAACAATATGAGTGAGGCTGATAGCGGAAGAACAAGGCACAGCGATAACCGTGGTAAAATACCAGGTCTTCTAAGAGCGGGCGGATGGACAGATATATTATAGAAACATGGGTAGAACGATTGGTGACAACAGACGACCAGATTCAACATCGTGATTAGAAATATGGAAAAGGTTGCAACCCATACAAGGCCCATAAAGCTGGTCATCTGCAACAAGCCTTGCAAGCGGATGACACTTCGCCTAAATATGTGGTGGTGGATAGAGAGGCAAGGATGAGAAGCACCTCGCAGTAATGGTTCAATAACAGTACATCGAGGGGTGGAGAAAATGAAGAGAGTTCAATCTAGAACACTTACTTGTAGGAGTTCCTATCGAAAGAATTCTGGTGACTGTGAAGGTCCGGCCAATATGCACCGCTGGGGTGTAGAGTTGCAGAATGATGGTGGATGGTTGGTTTCCTCTTTGCTGTAGGATTTTAGTTAGAAAGCTATCCCATGTAAAATAATACCCTTGAAGGAGGGCAGCCCTGCTCATTCACCGATAAGCACTCGATGGATTTTCTTATCGCAAAATGGTCCTTGAAATAGCTGTGAAATATTGAATATTGATTTGTGGTGGTAAGAGATCTTGGAAATAATTGAAGAAGCCCCGATGGCAATTCAATGATGACTTGTACTTAAAATGGATGCCTTGATGGGAGATGAATTGAAATCGACTTACAGGATTAATTGCGGATGTAGGTGGATGTGTGCGGGCAATGCGCCGTGCAATGATTCCCACGTTTAGCTCTTCCCAATGGTTATTTTTATATTCTCGATCTTCCGATTTCCGATTTCCTGCTCTCGATATCTTCGATTTATGTTGGAAAAAGTCCCAATGAAATCAAAGGTCTAACCGAACTTGCAGACGCAGACCGAAGTTCCAGGTGAGTGGTTACAGTTTATGCTCGTCGAGTATCTCGGGGGTGGATGGCTGCCGCTGAAGATCGTGGGCGGGTATGTAGTAGTCGACTGGGGTATCTTAATCTTTGGGAATATTGGTAGATCGAGTCTGGGTAACACGAAAGGTTAGCATTTGTGTGAAGTTCGCATGCAGCTAGCTAGTTAAGAGGATTGGTACCAACGATCGCAAAAGTCTAGCTGGAAAGGTGTTTTGATGAAGAGTTTGTTTTTGTTGAAGTGAAATCTTGCTTGGTAAATTGCGGTCAAGAAAATCACCTCTGCGCTATGGTTCGAAACGGCGCGTCTTCTCTTTTGTACGAGATACCACGTTGATGAGTTGTACAGTTGGTGACTCTGTTGTAACCTGAGCACATTGCACAAGGATGAAAATATCGCGAGGTCGAGGTGATGGGATACAAGAAGTTTGCCGGTAAGAATCGCTAAATCCAACAAAGCTGTATGTGCCCGCGACGCGCTTCTTACCAAATGTGGAGGCGTTCGACAAATTCACTTCACTTGAAGAATTCCAGAGATTTGGTAGGAGAATGGGAAAAAATTAATTGCATCTCACCTTTCGATATGATTGATAAAAACTGTTGTACGGCGAAATCCGAGGACCGAGACCGTATGTGAATAAAACTATTGATGTATCGGTGTCAAGGTACAGAGGGCAATGACCTCACTCTTTTTGACCTAATAGTAAGTTAGAATATTATTAGTTGTTGAGGTTGTTGTCTTTGTTATGGAGAAAACCTTATTTCAACCGTCTTGGAGCCTTTCATCAGATTGGAGAACTTACATCAAGAATACAGAAGGTACGAGTTCGATTGGGCAGGTAGGTCCTCAATGCCCTTGTGATTTAATGTCTATGTTGGTATTTCTCCAAGTGCTGAATTGAATCATGATTAGTCAAAACCATAAAGCTAACGTGTTCGTATTCGCAAGTGAATGATTGAAGTTACTCACAATCCAAACTTCTTGTGAATACATCAAATTCCACAACTGCTAACAATCGCAACGCGGCAAATTCTCAACATCAATTCGTTCCGAATAGCTTCAATTTTGCTGTTCCCAAAAGGCGGTGATCAATAATTTATTTTCTGCCAAATGGTTCTCTGCGGAAGCAAGGATTGCAATTACACCCGTTTGTGATGGAGATCCTTGTCGTCGATTGCAGAAAAAAGCTTGACTTACACGGCTGGGTTGTTGTAGCTGTCAACAAATGACAAGTGCAGTGCAGGGCTTTTGCTTAGAAACTGGGATGATCGATTGTTGTCCAGATATTTGGGTTTAGAGTTGCAAGGCCAGCAAGGTCAAGGGCTCAAAGCAAAGAGGGCTGAAATTTGAGGGGAAGACGTAGGGATGAACAGAGACGATGAAGAAGTGCTCGCTTCACTAGAGGTAATAGTGTAAAACTGTGGAGTGTTTGCAGCTTCAACCTTGATTGCAAATGGAGATGAACGGTGTCAGGATCATGGGTTGTGATAAACTTGGGAGGAAATTGGTTGACAAGGGGAGTGGAATCAAGAAGGAAGTGAGTAAGTGCGAAAGGACGAAGAGTCACATCCAGCATACTGCAAAGAAATAGTATTAGGGGCAATTCGCTATCAACACGCTCATAAACTGCTACCTGTAAACTTTTGCGAAAGTTCTTACTCTTTCCAATTAGCGTTACAACTAACTTGCAAGTTACAACTACCATCTACGGTACATCAAATAAACCTGCCCTGTCCTGTCGAGCGAGACTCAAGAGACAAAAGACGGTAAGAATCTTTGAAATCAAAGTATGCCGACACAATCGATCAATCTGAAATCGAGTCCTGTTGCTCTTGCAAAGTTGAGAGCCGTCATCCAATCAATGGCTGCCATCGATGACAATCCATTACTATCGCAATCTATTAACCCGTGAGAAAGGAAAGGCTTTTCGATAAAGTTTCTACCGAGTGCATATTAGTATGCGTGCATGACACCATCATCCAAATCTAAGCCTCTTATAGTATCAAACCAAACATTTCGATCACTCGACCATCAGAAGTGCAAATGCTCCTCGAAATAAAACCGGTAATAAGCATGAACGATTCCAGTATGAACTGCAGACTCCAATTACAAAAAAGCCACAATTTCACTATCCGAAACAATCATGTTGATTGTCCAGCGGCTCGATTCTTCCACCAAAAGGCCGCGCAACTTTGCATCGGAGATATTCCCTATTCGGTCATTCGAGAGACGTGATCAACACCGGTAGGATTTGAAAGGCTAATCGTTGTGGATAGAGTGGTACGAGATGGCATGAAAATGTTAGAATTGCCTCCTTGGCATACTGTGGTGACATTTGGTCTGTTTCGGTTCGTGAGGAGGAGCCTTTGGAAATAAGTTTCATGATGATATTCGCACGCATGAATCACGTATAATCGCTTCAGAGCATGTGATGATTCGTTGTGCCGATGGTTTACTCTTTTCAGGCGCGATTGTATAAAATCACAATGAAAAGGAAGGAATTCTAGCAGTGAGAAATTTTCATATGGCCTGCTTTACTCTGCACTAAATAAAGCCTTAGCTCTGATTAGGAATCTACTAAAACATCCACATAGACTTGGAAAGGGTTTAATCTCATGTTAGTCGGAGAAGCTAACATTCGACCGTTGGTTCCTAATACCTAAAAAGTCCGGAGACCGATATCTGTCTTCAATTCATTGTCAAATTCCGTCATTATGCAAATGGAACAGAAATGAGCAAAGGAAAATTCCGTATGTGCAAAATGACGGTGAGCTGGTACAGTAATCATGCAACGTCTAATTCTCACCCGCTCACTGAAATGCCGAAAGTTTACATCTGATGAAGGGGGAGTGCAATTTTATCACAAAATTCGGTCTCGCCGTCTACCAATAAGACTGGCTAATCAATTCGCTTGCCGTCTTCTCGCATTTGCACCCACTCCAATATCTCCTTTTCTTTCCTTCTTGGACGCTCTTTTTTCAAGTTCGTGTGGAGATGCCTTCCAGCTTCCGGACCACCTTCATGACCAATCAATATCCTAGTCACAACCGTTTTACCCGGGCAGCGCAAAACCATCTCTTCTACCTCCTTCACTTGATTCTGAAAGTTTATACGCGAAGTCATGATAGAATCCGAGTTCACGACACAAGTGATAGATGTTGAGGCTCACACCAAGTGACGTTGGAAAGATGGATCTTGATAGCTATTAAGTTTATTCTAATCCATGGTAGATTCCCAGGCTGAAGAGCCCAGTACCGGCATCGTGAACCATTCGTGGGGTGCTTGCGTTGGGGTTGTAGACCCTCAAGGTCCTTCAAAAGCCTTGCACGCTGTCCTTTTGCCCTGCTGCCTCGGAGAATTAGACCGTGGTAAAAATGAGCTCCCCTCGAGGATTGTCATCTCACACCAACATGACCTGTCAGAGCGGGAGGGAAGGGGGGCCACGGTACACTTCTTTGGGGAATGACGATCTTGGATCTTGATTTTCAAGCATCCTCTACACAACCACTATTATAGCTTACATTTTTCCTGTCGGATATGGACTCAACATTATCGCCGCAACTACGCTGATAGTCTCTTCATGATCAACCATTCATAAGGAGCTTTTGGGACTCAGGTCCGATGCCATCATGCCACCGAGGTAAATTTCATATGCGCCCTGGTGGCACATAATCACACGAAGTAACGTTTTGACTCCATTGACAATAGAACCAATAGCAATAAAGAAATCAGGCAAAGAAGTCGCGCATTCCCGAAACTCAACGGCAAAAGTTCCTGCTAAGAAGGAAAACATCCCGTCATTTCTTCAACGCCTATTCGGATTGCATATCCCTACTCCATTGTACGATTAAACGACGATTTGGTTTGTGCGCTTGCATGGGAAATTTATCACAAGGATTGAGGAAGCTGCTGGGCTTGTCGGTGGAAGACGCCACAACACCCTGAAAACTTTCCTTGAATCCATCCCCTGTTATGCGTGTTAAGACACCTAAAAACAAACCGTTGCACACTTTCATTTTTTGCCTACCAGCCCCTGTTTGACAGCTTGTAATTCCTTGTCGACATTAATGCTTGCTTGCACTTAGATTAGTTCCCACATGGGAAAATGTCAATATCAACCTCATGGCAAATATGCATGGGATGATGGGACACACTTGTACCTTACAGCGAACAAAAATCATGTGAATTTTCCATCAAATTTTGAGTTACGATAACGATCAATGGAAGATTCCCCAAGTACACGTAACCTACTACCTGGGTCACGGGAAACACATTCTGTATCTAGCCGTTCAATCGAAAAGTCGGGTCGCCACGAGACCCGAGTAACTAGATAGGAATTATGAATTTATGGCAAGTCCCGTGGCGAATAGACTCTTGGTTACCTCGATGCATTACTCGACATACTATTTGCAACATATCTCTTCTCTCGTTCTCTTATTTTTAGTGCTTCCGAAGTCCTTCAATCTCTGATAAAGAGAGACCGAGATGAGCAACACGATGACTTATCTAACGGAATATACCTCAATGGAGTATGGCCACTTGAGAAACATCGTATCATGCTGCATTAATACCTTTAGCCGTAGAACATAAGTTGGAAGTTGGAACACGTCTAAACACGGAGCTATTTTTGGTGTTTTGGAAATGGCTAATAGATTGATTGATGATCAATCAGCTCCATTCCAAGTTGCGGGATAATCGTTTCGAGTCTTTCGACCCAAAACTCCACAAGAGCACAAGAGCAAATAGATTGTGATCAGCGCCAGATCGGGATATGTCGCGAAACCAAAAAGAAGACTCTGACGACGTTTGAAAGAGCCTAAAGTAAAGCGCCCTCGAGACCGCCCAAACTAACTCTCAACGTCCGCATGATTCGCGGCGTGAATCCTCACTTACGGACATGTAGCTGATCCAAGATTGAAGACATCGTCAATGGCTTTTCCTCAATCCTACTCTGCCATATTTTATGTAGGGCACTTGAGATATTTCCGACACTGAATCCTAGACACTCGCTTGAGGGGGAAGCTGATCCGAATGTAACTTTCAGGCTTTACGGAAGAACTTACGAGAGCCCTTGATGCATACCTTATTATCTTACCCGCTTCATCTGAATCAAGATACCAATCTTCACCTCTCATCAATGCTCCAATGAACTGGCACCGTCTTGGGATTAGGACTCCACCATTTCCCTATCTACAGTGATAATCAAATCTACTTACAGAGCGACAAACGGGGCTCAATTTTGAGTGCTCCCTGAATTTCCACCCCCACACATCCATTCCCACATACCATAGTTCTAGACCTATCTTTTTACAATATATTTTGTCTACAACAGCTCCCTACGGAGTCACAAGGCGGCAGTTACGCTTGATTCGGTAAACAAATTATTTATTAATCTAATTCCAATGCTTCATGCATAAGAAAGTCCACACGGGACAATATCAAAAAACCGATTAGAACGACGAAATAAATTGTTACCATTCTGGTGATAGCTTTTACGACCATTTCAAAGATACATTTCCTTTGAATGAGGGAAAAAAGGAAAAACACTGCCACGTCGAGAGTTGCTCCGAGACATCCGGGTAATAGATCCTACTGGTTCAAACTGGATAGAAAACTCAAAAAGCAGCAATGTAAACTCACATAATCTAACACTCCAATACGGCAACGGCCAACTTCCGCGCACCAATGAAACACAAGTACAGCCTTATATGTCGTTGCTGATATACCCCCCATCACGAGCGAGTCCCGATCTCAGCACACCTGCGATGAAACGACTTGAACGAATGAGCATCTTCTGGTCGCATATCTGCTGAAAAATAGATGATGCCGATATACATGTATTACGATATCAATATGATCAAAGGTAACACCATCTTGGCTGCAGCTTATCGCGTTTTTGTGCAGTCCAGTACAGAATGGTACAGTCACTGGTACTCGACATGAATAGCATACCACCACACTACGTATCGCCGTATCGCACTCCCAATCTTGCAGTTACCAAGCCTAAAGGGATTGCGCCACGTGCTGTGCCTCTCCTCCGCATGAGAGATTTTTGCCCTTCTCTTTCTCAGCTTTGGCGGTCCCCGGACATTGGGATTAGCAACTGGGCAAATAATGAGGATAGTGCGCAGCGTAATGAAATCCTACTCTGCCTTCCCTTTCTCCTGCAGCATGCATGTGCTGACACGGAAGGATTCGTGACCCGCAGGACCGAGCAAGCCACAATATAAGATTTGATAGAAACATTACTCACTCTGGAAATCAAACCATTCAGAAGATTGGAAAGATTATCCCTTTACGAAAGTACGGAGGGTAGGCGTTGTAGCAGAAGTACTACTGGCTGGGGATAAGATACCGGAAACTAGTTTGACAGAAAAAGAAATTCAACCAGAAACCAACTCAAACAACAAAAAGTCATTCCGTTGACCGTGTTTGGAAACTGCTAATGCAGCGAGTTTTGACTGCAGTGTTCCTCTTCCTGCATCCAATCTCTCCAAGTCTTCCGAATTGTTGGTAATCATCATCAAACGAGGAGAAAGCTATCTACAAATCACAATCTCGAATTCGTATCGCATTTCCCTTTCGCATCCTTTACCGCTTTAGGTATGTGCTTGTAGAGTATCTTCCTCGTAAACAGTGCCAATCGTGATCTCTCGATTCATCAAGCAATCAATCAATAAATCACACAATAATTCGCACATAGAATCAGGTAGATGTAATAAAATATTAATCGGTGAAGCATGCATTCACACTGCACACTAATGAAAGAAGAATACAAAATATGCAGTAGGAATGTTGTGTGAGCTACTCTTAGCATATTGAATGCAAGCATGATATAATCAGGAAATCTCTAAAAATAAGACCTTGGAATTGATTTCTTGGAACCTCGTTACATGTCTGCAAAGTCGTTATTTGGGAAAGTTGGGATGTGTATGTATGTATGTATGTATGTATGTGGGAGGTATATTGAAAAGCTAAGAAGATCAGATGGAGACAGTTACGCACACGGATCACAGATCCAGAATCGAAACGCACTCGAAATGCAAAATGCAATAGAAATGTCGTGAACATGTAGTAGTGAAATTCAGTAGTTGAGTAATGTAATCGGTAACCCAAATTCTGGTACAGTAGCACTCCAGATGTTGTGAAGTTACAGCACATGTTATTTATCGAGACGGGATGCAGGAAGCCGTTTGGTGGGATGGGTGAATCGGCGACTGGGCTGCTGGGCTGGGTGTTTGGAGGTGCCGACTTTGCTTGCTTGCCTGCCTTTCATGGGGACCTGGAAATGAAAAAGCGTTTCTGGGGTCTCGTTTTTTCTAGGGGTACCGTTTTCTCTAGGGGTACGGTGACATCGACGAAGATTGTTGTCCTTCGTTTCTTTCATGGGCGGGTCCCTTGTTTTGGGTCCAGAGTTGAAGAACTTAGGTTCGTGCTACGCTTGTTATACCTGGAGACATGACATGGTTGATCTGAATTGTCGGGATCGTGGCGAACACGTGATGTATCTCCAATTCGTGGTTCACATTGTACAGTATTTGAGGTCGTATTCTAGTTAAAGCTTTTGAGTCGTGAAATCATTTTCACATCGCGAGTTCTGTCGTGAATCTAGGCTTGGACGTATCAAATACTTCATACATCATTGTCCCCGTCGCACGCGTGGGTTTAATCAAGTACCTATGATGTTTTTCCAATCGCGCAAACAAACTAATTATCACGACATCTGCCTGAATAGGAAATTTCCGTGTCACACCATCTTCTGCGTCCAAAGATAAACCGTGAAGCGACCTCTGATACGCATCAATTGATGTGGTATTCGGTCTATCTGCTTCATTTTGATTGATGAAATTCTGAAGATGGTGATGTGTGGTTGGTTCCCCATCTCAAGTGAGGGGAAACCAGGTATTTGGCCGTCAAATGTTGTGGATTTGGTGTGCGAATATTGGGGGTTTGGAGGTGGATCTTATCAGCGATGGTTTTCTGTTGAATTTTTTCACTGTATAGTATTTTTGATGGCTGCTCTTTAAAGTCTTGAAATCCAGGAGAGTGATTTGCTGGAGTTTGTATTCGCAATAACTCAGTATCAAAATGGCAGCTTCAATTGATGATGAGAAGCATGTGACGTCTTCTCCTGTACAATCAAAAAGTGAAGCCGTGAATAGTTCATCATCAGCTGCTGCAGCTCATCTGGATGATAACTATGCTTTGTTTCAAGATGCTAGGGATATCGAGGTCGATCCTCAAGAAGCGAAGAGAGTGCTTCGAAAGATTGACATGCGGCTCATGCCCATTCTTTTCATCACGTATATGCTGCAATATCTAGACAAGAATTCTATCAACTTCTCAAGTGTGTATGGATTGCAAAAGGGTACCCATCTGAAAGGACAAGAGTATTCCTGGCTGAGGTGAGATCATCGATATGCATTGTTCCTTCATGATACTTTTCAGGCCATGCTAATAATGTATATAGCTCGATTTTCTACTTCGGCTATCTATTCTTTCAATTTCCATCAGGTTACTTCCTCCAACGCCTTCCTATTGGAAAATTTCTCTCTTTAACCACTATTGCCTGGGGAGTGATTCTCATCACAACTCCGGCATGTGTCTCCTTTGGCGGCATAGCAACCAATCGATTCCTCCTCGGCGCCGTCGAAGCAACCATAAACCCTGGTTTTGTCCTTTTAATGTCCATGTGGTACACGTCCGCCGAGCAACCTCTCCGTCTTGAAACCTACTACTGTACTAACGGCATCGCAACCATGTTTGGAGGTCTCATCGGCTACGCTGTTGGACACATTACCACCGGTCTCCCAAAATGGATGTACGTCTTCCTAATCTTCGGAGCCATTTCCATCTTCTGGGGCGTAATCTCCCTCATTTTCCTCCCGGATCTCCCTTCCACAGCCAAATTCCTCACGCCCCACGAATGTCTCATTGCCGTTTCCCGCGTAGCATCGAATCGTCAAGGCGTAAAGAACCATCATTTCCAGACCTATCAAGCATGGCAAACGGTCAAAGATCCAAAAACTTGGATCCTATTTGTCATGGCTGTCGGCGCACAAGTTCCCAACTCTGCTCTTACATCTTTTACATCTATCATTGTCGGAACCTTTGGTTTCGATACCCTCGGTACCCAGTACCTACAAATTCCAGGCGGAGCAGTGCAATTCCTCGCGTTGATGGCGGGTGGATACATATGCACGAAATTCCCTCGGAATTCAAGATGCATTACTATGATAGTCGCCAACACGATTTGTATTCTCGGTTCGGGATTGTTGGTTGGTCTTCCAAGTAGTAATAAATGGGGACGATTAGTAGCGCTTTGGTTATGCTATTTTCAGGGGTTAGGATTTAGTATGAGTCTCACGATGGTGAGTAGTAATATTGCAGGATATACGAAAAAACAGTTGACGGCCGCGGTGCTATTCACGGGATATTGCGTGGGGAATATAGTTGGACCGCAAACTTTTATTAAAAGTGAAGCTCGTGAGTGTGCCCTTTTTTCTTCTCCATTAATGTCCCTCTTCCATTCTTAGTTTCTGTCTCGTGAATAGTGGACTAACATGACTGAAGCCGGGTATCACTCAGCGTACATAGCAATGTTGGTGGGTTATTCGGTCAAGCTAGCAATGGTTGTTGTACTGTACATTTACATGTACTCAAGTAATAAGAAAAGAGATGCAGAGCAGGCGGCAAGAGGAGAAATAAGTGAAGAGGAAGAAAGAGAGGCTGTGGAGAAGGGTATGTTGGATATGACGGAGATTGATAATAGAGGATTTAGATATATTTTGTAGATACAAATATATTGGGGAGAATGAATAGATAAAGTCTCTTCGTACATCTTTATGGATTTGTGTGTGAACTACTTAGTAGGATCTAGTAGCTACTTTCAAGATTATTTAAAGCACATCGAATCAGTGCAAATACATTCTAGTAATACTCATAACCGGAGTCTAGATACGTCTTGGAGGTTAGCTTTTATAATAATAAGGAATAGTATTATTATAATGATAGTGGAAGATCTAGTCAGTTTAAGCTTGAGGGATAAATCGAATATATAGAATAAGAGTTGAATTGAAGTCAATTTAGAAGAGCTAGGCTGAGTTGAGATGAATTGCTTGCTTTTTCCTAGATTTTCTTTAAAGAATATTCTAGGTTTATATAGTTTATAATGAAATTCCAGTATATTCTATGCTTATAAATAAGATCGATTTAAATCGTATCTTATAGAATCATTTTAGATAATAAAAAGAAAGTACAACCAATCAATTTAGCGATATTTCCTGTATACTTCCATCTAGTTCCATTTCATTCTATTCCATTATAAATCAATTTGATAAGAGATACTATTATACAACTATATGATAATATGATTTTATAATATAAGATTATATTATATGTGTATTAGTCATCAAGATATCCCTTATTTAGTAAGATATTAATAAGTGATTTAGTGGACTTATTATGAATCCTCACAATACGTATCGGAAACTGAACCAAAATGCCCGCCCCGAATAATTGAACACGGTAAGAATCACAACTGACCTACCGGATTCTGTTGGTATCACCTCGGTGGTGATCATAACGTTTTCATAATAGTTTCAATGCATTGATAGATATTGTTTCTATCCTATTCTAGATTAAAAGCTACGAGAGCTATTTGCAATACGTTCGTGCGCTAGTGTACTCACGTATGTATATTCACTTGTATCGTAACAGATCCTGAGATTCACGAAACGTTTCTTGGCTACTCAATCGTTCTTTCCATCCCTTTCTTTGCCTTTGATACTGCTCTTACTCCTGCTGCTGGCCTCGCTGCCGCTTTTACTGATGCTATCTTCCATATTACCTCTCTCAAGATCTGGGGGTGAAGAATCCTTTGCCTGATCTCTGCGCCTTCTTTCTGAACTAGAAGTAGTTAGAGAGTTGAACCCTATAGTTCCGGCTTGCTTCAGTAGCGGATTAGACTCGGAGTTGACATTCGTCCTCGTCGTGTTATCGGCAGCCTGAGGCTGATGCCTATCTCCTCCATCTTGATTTGTGTGATTTGCTTTCCATCCAGTCAGGTACCCATTGATGATGTCAATCTCAGAGCAAATTTCCTCGATATCAAAATATTGCGCCATGATATAGGCTCCGCCGAAGAATACCAACCCAATGATGTACAGTGCGAATACAAATTTCGTGTTGTTAGGCTCTGCAGTCCCAAAACTACCCAAATACACCCCCAAAGCAATAACTAACATTTTGAGTGAGATTGAAAGAAGCAGTTGGGGTGCAGAGGCTATGATGACTGATGATACGCTCGGGATAAAGCAACGAGCTTTTATTTCTTCGTCGACTGACCAACCCCATCTTTTAGCACCCGGTTTCCTTGAACTTCCCCTGATCCATCGACGTATATCTTCCCCTGTGAGTAGACGAGTAAACCTACGCTGCAGGCAGCTGGCATAAAACACAGCTAGAATGGCAAATATCAAGCTCAGTACAAAAGACGTTTTTGTTAGACAATATGCCTGATTTGAAAGTTCCAGTGATAGCCCAGTCACGGCTATCTGAACAACAACAGCAGCCTACCCAGTGTTAGTATTAGAAATATTGTAGATAGAATTTGGGAGAGAGACAGCCACAGCAACCATGTTACATTCTGCGAGCGTTGAACTTTTGAATTCAATAGCCCTCGAGTTATCAGGTCTATCTTGTCCCTCTTTCAGCTCACCAAGGACTTTTGCCTGCATATACCAAGTAGTGCGGCTACCGAAAATAAACAGCGGAATGACAGAGGATCCATACAACTCGAATAATTGCCGGACTCTATTTATGTAGCGCAACATTATATGAAAGAGCGTCAAGATAAATCTCGTTGGCAAAAGACACAGTGCGATGAACAAAAATTTGAGAGCGGTGCGGATTACCTAGACCGCAATACTTCAAAACCAACTCAATGTGCCTATGGAAGTAGATCTTACTCAGAAATTGAATATCTTTGGTTTCTTGAATGAGGAAGGTAAAACCACTTAATGTAATTGGATCGATAGGGAGGGGCAAGACTTTCCCTACATATGATACCGGTATGCTTGATGTCCAAAGTATTCTCGCAAGCATTATCAAGTCAGTTTCAACAATGCTATCCTCTCTCTTCGCCATGTTTTGGCACAGGTCTGTATAGAAACCCGGCTAATTATCTCGGTATCATGTTTTGATTGCAATTGTTGGTTTGGCAAAACGGCAACCCTTATCACTTGACTTTCGATTTCCGAGAAGAGTACTATACAGAGTGCTATGATTATGAGCGGCATGCCGTGGCAGATTGAGGGATATTCATTTCGTTTGCTGAACTACGGGTCTGAGGACATTTAGACATTCGATTTGGATATCAATCAAATCAGTGTTGTTTGAGCGGAGCAATCAACTCATCCGGTTGACCATGCTTGTGATTTCAGCAATCTATCTTCAATGTTTGAATCGCACGTCTGAATAATAGTAAGAACTCAGATAAAATGCTGGTGTCCACCTTGAAAAGTTTGTATGATTAGCCCCATGCCTGCGCGTGAAATTGGCTCTTTTCTTGATCACACGTGAGCCGTGGCGTATCATCCGTTTTTCTGAGGTCAATTTGATTTTCGTATTGTTCCTGTTCCAACTAAGTCCCTATACAATCTTCTTATCCTAGTTCTTGCCAATGAATGTTCAGACGTTATTCATCCCCTCCATCTCATTCTACACGGCAGTAGAAATTTCCTCGATTCCTGTGCTAGAAATTGGCTTCAGAGTCCCATTCTGAAAGCACCAATAACGGTCAACATTTCATCGAGACAACAAATTAGGGTGACTAGCTATGTATTCGTTCATATACTCATCGATGATATCAGATGCGGAACCCTCATCTCTGCCATGGAACCACCCCGAAGTTACATATATACCACCAGAGAAGTACAGCCCAGTAAAGTATAATATGAAGACATTTCTCGAATCGGTAGCTGGTTCTGTAGAATCTAGCTCAAGAATCCAGAACTTACCTAGATATATCCCCAGACCGATGAGAAGTAGAGAAAGAGATCCAGAAAGCAACATCTGAGGAGCAGAAAGGGTGATGATGGATAGAGGGCTTGGGAGAAAACATTGCCTCTCAAAATCCCTCTTGAGATCACCAATATCCAAACCGTCCGGTGAGTAGTCGTCGGGCTCACAAGGATTAAGCTTGGACCAAACTGCCGTCGAAAAGATTGGGTTGGATCTTTGTTTTCTCCCTCGTATCCAATGACGAACATCTTTTGGTTTGATCAACCGACCGAGAATTCGTTGCTGAGTAACGGAATAGTATACCGATACCAAAGCGAAGGTTAGACTCATCATAAAACAAGACTTTGCTGTCCAATGAGTCTTGTTCGAAGAGTCCAACGACAATCCTGTAATAGCAATTTGGGCAACAATTGCAGCCTTTTCTTTTCGTCAGTACTCGGAAGACCTGGCGTCGGGCTCAGCTCACAGCTACGGCGATCATGGTACATTCATCGCATGCCATCTTTTGAATGCTAACGCGTCTTCGTCTTGTAATTCGCCAATGATTTGTGCCTGTAGTAGCCATACTGCACGACTTCCATACATCCTGAGAGATATGGCACCGATACCGTACCATCTCCATTGTTGAGCGGTTGGCAAAAGCCTCCTAATTGTGTCGAATGAAAGCATCGGATATATTCAAACATTGAAGTAGAAAAATCGTTTGTACTATGAATTTTGAATTGCAGGTTTATAGTTATAGATGTAGAAGTGGGCCGTCCAAGTGCTTGGTCTGTGTAAAACTTGGAGATTATCATTGCCGTGGCAATTTATATCATGTGGGGTTGAAGATCCCGTGTGATGTTGCACAACTCGAATAAAGTGACTGTGTACATATGCTTATTAAAATACATAGGGGAGAGATCTGACTGCAGATGTCAGCCTCAACGCTCTAAGGCTTACATACGCAGAATCAAGGATGATTATGACATAAACCTTTAACGCAGACAAGATCTCATTGGAAAGTGAATATATGTACTCCTTACCTTGAAATTTTCTTCCGCTTAAACAATAACTCAAGTTTGTGACATACTAATCTCGTAAAACTTCCCTCTCCGGTATATTGAAACTCAGAACATCATGTGTTGATCTTGCTCCTAGCCCCTTATTTATGTTTCGCTTCGCTCACAGCCTTCAACCTAACCAATTTAAGCCATTGGTTTCGACTAACTCGAGTGGAGACGATAACTTGAGAGTATACTCCAGCAAGATTGATTGATTGATTGATTTCATTTACGTCCACCTTCAGTCTAAGACTATATAGGACGGCTAGGCCTCTAGAGGCTCTAGCGGATAACTTTTATTCTACAAAAATGGATATATACGATTTAGGGAAGTGAAAACAAATGCTGGGGAACAGTGCCCGCTCATTATATGCATTGTATATAATAAGAAAATTGTGAAAATCAAGAAATTGTAAGGAAATCAAAGCCCTCTCTTATTTCCCTAATTACTTCTTCTTCATTCTCTTCTCCTTTCTCCTCTTCTACTACTATTCCTTCCTCTATCTTGTCTTGTATGAGAGCCCTGACCAGGTGCCATGCTCTTGTAGCGATTTTGATGATATTGATGAATTTAATGGCTAATTCAATACCTACTTTTGTATGGAATAGGAACTGTATAGTGATCTTAGATAGTAATATATTCTTGAATATTTCTTTTCTCTCTATTTTGTATATAGAACAACTAATAAGAAGGTATTGTGAAGCCTCAATATTACTATATATACATTTGTTATCAGAAAGTTTGAATCGATATAAATAAGATTTGATGTATTTATAACCTAATTTAAGTTGAAAATATGTGTTAGCAGTGTTTCACTTGGTTTCACTTGATGTGACACTTTGCCTTAGAAGAACTGCGAGAGCAGGGTACAATTTATCCTTAGAATCTATAACTATAGAATCGGGAGCAAAGCGCTTATAGAGTGCTTCTATATACTAGCTATATATATGTGATTGTGTATATACACAAACGCACATATAAGCAATTGCAATTGCAATTAGATATGATTTATAACACTATCCCCCCTTTCAAAAAAGCTTGTCCTTAAGCTTTATTTTCAATTGTATTATTGCAAATATTAAGATGAAGTCTTTGATTTCTGAAGTTTATTAACAATATCACTAAGTATTCTTTAAATGCGAATCCGATATCCTATCTCTTTCCCAATCATATAATTACAAGATTATATTTAAAGAAAAAGATGAAAAAGCTTTTAAATACAATCCCCTATATAAGATATCATTTAAACAACTTGAGGTTATTAAAGAATATATTATAAAGAATCTTGCCAAAGGATTTATAGAATCCAGCTAAGTATTGTTCGCAGTATCAATTCTCTTTATAAGAAAGCTGAATAAAAGCTTAAGGTTTTATATAGACTTCCGATTATTCAATTTTTTAATATATAAAGATAGATATTCTTTATCTCTCATTAATAAGATATTTGTATAACTCGTTAATACAAAGATATATATCAAATTAGATATTCGATAAGCATTCCATCATATTCACATAAATCCAGCTTCCGAAAAATACACTACCTTCCATACTCGATATAGTTCCTATAAATATAAAGTTTTACCTTTTGAACTAACAAATGGCCCTGCGATTTACTAATAATATATAAACAATATCCTATTTGACTATTTAAATGATTTTTATATTGCTTACCTCAATAATATTTTTATATATTTTGAAAACGAAAATAAATATAAGGAATACATCAAGTACATCCTCGAACGACTTAAGTCCACTAACCTTCAAGCAGATCTCAAAAAGTATGAATTCAATATTAAATATATAAAGTATTTAGATTTTATTATCTCTATAAATGACATACAAATCGATTCAGAAAAGATTAAAGTGATTATTATTTGGACTTATTCTACTACCATAAAGGATATTCAATCATTCTTAGATTTTTATAACTTTTATTACCGATTTATTAAGGATTACGGTATAATAGCAAAACCTCTTTATAAACTTACAAAAGCAAATATCAAATTCCATTTTAACGAAATCTATTAAATTATATTTGATATACTCAAAGATAAACTTATTCCATTCCTTTCCTATAGTATTACAATTATACACTACTCTATATACTGGAAACCGATATATCTGATGGTGTAGTCGCTAGTGTGCTATTTTAGAAGCACAATAATGAATAATTACTAATTGCCTACTTTTCGAAAACAATGATTGCCGCTAAGCTGAATTATAAAGTTTATAATAAAGAAATGCTTGTGATTATCAAATCCCTAGGTTATTAGAAAGCCAAACTTATTGAATTTCTATATTAGATTAAAGTGTATACTAATTATAAAGTGCTCGAGTACTTTATATTAATTAAATAGCTGAATATTTAATAAGTATACTAAACAAAACTATTTACTAATTATAATTTTATTATCATATACTGTATTGAAAAGAACAATCCACTTATAAATACGCTTACACGCTACATTAATGAATTGGATCAATAGAATAGTATTAAGAAAAAGAATTGTTTTTAGTAGTTTATAAAAGATAATTAGGTGAATATAAAGATCATACACGAATCTCTACAGCAAGACCCAAATGTAATTGCAAATATCGATATATATATAATTATACTGCATGTGTATTATTACTTTCAGTATTTATTATATATCGAAGTCATTATATCATTACCTTACAAGCTCTCTACAAAATCATCGCATCCAACACATCAGCGAGCTTAGATCGTACTAAGCCGCACCTTCCGACTACGTAAGCTCTAGTATCAGATACAGCTATAGTCATCGCCAACGGCGTGAGCGCTATGGCGACTACCCCTACGAGGGCGCCAATCGCGACCGATCCCCGGTTCACTCGCAACCGATCACCACCCTTACCCTTACCATTCAACTACAGCAGTACAAGCGCTTATAGCGCAAAAGCTGTGAGAGCCACTACATCAAGCCTACAAGCAACGAAAAAATCCTCTATTGCGGTACAACTTAATGCTCTCGACAAACAAACGCAACTCAAATATAAGATCTACGAAGTGTTCGAAATAATGTTTTATTAATTCGAAGCCAATAATATATTAGAGAAAGCGGTTTTCAGTAAAGAAGTATGCAATATAGTAATAAACAATATCAAAGCTAGATTATTATAAAGTATGATATAATTTATAGCTGGAAATAGGAACAGTAACAATCCAAATCGCAACCTATACGGACATTACAAAAACCCCGAAAAACTCGAGCGTATCTACGAATGCGAATGTGTATATGCAAGGGCAGGCTAACAAGTGGAAATCGGTCAAACCCTGAAAAACCAAAGTGGATATCTTGTTTATTAGCAGTAGGAATTGCTGTACCGACAGTAAGCCACCTGAGCGCCTATATATTAAAAAAGGCGATCAATAAAGCTATCCCTAATCTGAAAGTAATCGATATAACAGCTATTACCCCTACAGCTATTGGTTAAGCAATACACACTGCCAGTAGCGCTATACACAATAAACTCCTCGAAGCCAAGAATGCAAAAAAGATCAAGAAGATCCTGAACTATAATAGTCTAGAACAATCTATAATCTGGTACTGCTACGTGCTAAAGGGGATCCTAATTTTTCTTGGTAGCCTAAATAGAGATAGAATACTTATCACTAAAGAAATAATAGTTAAGGAAATATTAATACAAATAGATATTCCTCTAATCGATTATCGAATTACTATTCAAACAGCCGATTTCTATGAGTAGACCTGGATTGTTAGTTTATCGAGAGAAGTCTCTTTCTTTAGGTTCTTTGATAGCTCTAAACAAGCTTGGTATATTAAGCTAAAGTAGTGTATCACTCACTATAATTCAGAATACTAGGGTTTTTATAACCCAACAATATACAAAAGCGCCCCAAAATACAATAATTACAATGTTCTATAAACAAATCACAATAGCCTATTTAAGCCTGAGTGTAAGATTAAGATTGAATATACAAACTGTGCAGGACTGTTTCAGGCCGGGTATAACGACTATCCCGTGATATTGTGCCGAGTCAATGGGAAAGTCATATGTCTTACAAAATCCGAAGTTTATGAGATTAAGAAATATAGTCGAAAACTCGTTTAATTGCTGAAGTATTAGTTAACAAAACATTTGCTTTAACTGTAATAGCTTCTCAAAGTGTTGCAATAGAGATCCCCCCCCCGATCCACGGGGAATATATTACTGTATATAAAAATCTGAGCAGCTTTCAATATATTCTCAGAATACTTCCCCAACTAACAGCTTGCCTAAGGACCTCTATTGCTCTAAAAGGAAATGCCTAAATGAGAGTAATCTGAATAAGAAGATACTCTTCAACACTACGTTATCGCAATATATCGATATGGATATCGATATCGACCTAAATAAATAGCCATTCCTCTCGGCACTGCGGCACCAGCCGTTAGATAGCTGCAGCCTGATTCATATAGATCGGCTGGGCAAACATACAGAAGAAAACAGAAGTGTATATTGTGATACTGTAAATAGTATACGAATAAGACTTGGAGATTCTATGTATACAGAAACCCTCCATATACCCTGAAATTCGAACCCAGAATCATTCGGGGTACAACCTCTTTGTACTAATGGATAGCTGGGACAGTCTGAATGGCCCCAAAAGAGAAAGGGAAAGATTAAGAATAATAATATATATATATAAAAGCAAGTAATTATATACTCAATAAAGATATATTCAATTATACCGAAATCTTCTTTGGATAAAAGTAAATGGTATACAGATTATTAATATATATTAATAGTCAGATATCAGGAAGATGATGGATCTAGTAGTCTTTATGATATTCCCTGATTGTATAATAATAGACAGCGATTTCAATACCAAGCATAATCTATTCAAGTTTGGTATAACTTCAGCTGACCAAGGAGCTCTCCTTGTAGAATGGTTTATTTCGAATGGGATGGACTTTATTGGGATCCCAGGAGTCTCTATCTACAAAGTAGGTTATATAATTGATCTGACCTTCTTTAATATCCCTTTTGCTAATACTATTGTTAATATTAATCTGAAAAGCGGCTTTGATTACAAAACACAAATAATTACAATTCTAAACCTCATCTTATTCATTGCCAAGCCTTTTGATTGTATAATTAATGAGAAAGGCTTTTTAATTTTTTAAGGGATTATAAAGAATAGAGTTCCCTATTTTCCAAGCTCAGCGAATATATTTGCCAGATAGGTTAATGAATTAATAGGAATACTGGATTCTTTGTTTGAATCGGCGATTCGCTTAGCAAAAAAGAAGAAAGGTGCTTCCGGATATTCTGCCCTCTAATAAACAAGCGAATACAGAATAACATATCAAAACTATAGAATAACTAGAATTGAGAATATCGATCAGACAGAACAATAATGATAGGGATTGATAATTACAATCAGAAAAGCGAAATGCCAATATTAACACAGAATCATTGACAGGGTAAGCTGCGATAGAGATCTATACAAAGTAATCGACTGGTACAAGCTTACTATCAACCTCAGAATGCTGCCCCTAATCATCAATAGCGTGGCGATCGAAGATACCGCAGAAAAAGTTTGAGTTTTACAAAAAGAGATCCTCGAGTACTTTGATAATAGCAACAATTTCACGACGGACCCACTCCGGCTAGGCTATATACCTAACGAATTCCTATGGAGTATGAAAGTATTTCTTGAAGAAATGGAAAAGAGTATTATAGGAGTTTCGAGCATCTCACCGGGATTCGATTAGGTTACTATTCGCTTTCTGAAGGTTTGTTAGGATTTTATTAAACTAATGATTATTAAGATCTTCAATAAATACTTGCAACTTAGCTATTTTCTAGATAGATAGAGATGAATAGAAATAATAATGATCCCTAAAATCGAAAAAAAAAACAAATTGTTAATATAATCCTAATAACCGATAGCTTTATTTTCATGTATTTTGAAAGATCTGGAATATATAATCACTTGATGTATTTCATAGATCATAATAATAGCAGGCATACTTAGTTCTTAATACAATAAAGCGCTTTCCAAGCAAACAATAATAAACCTAATCACTTTATTTGTATATAATATCGAAAAGGTCTTTATTTATAAACAAGAAGTTACAATGGTTATACTAAACATACAAAGCACGTTTAACACACTCCTATCAAATAGATTACTGAAATACATACGCTAGTAAAAATGACCCCACTCCCTTCTACAATTAGTTCAAACCTTTCTGAACAATTGCTTAGTAAAAATTCGGTTGGAAAATGTAACTACAGAATACAGCCACGTCAAGTGTGGTATTTTGCAGGACTCCCTATTCTCACCTGTACTATATATTCTATATCTTACTAAGCTTTTAAATCAAAATATTAAACTGTACTTCGAATATACTAACAATATCTATATCTATTATATATTCAAAAACATTTACAAAAACATTAATCTCCTTAAATACAATCTCTATTAGATTTTCCATAAAATAAACAAAACTGTATAGTATTTACATTAAAAAAGCTAAAATGATATATTTCTTTTGGAAAAGAGAATATACACTCTGTATCTAAAAGTGAATAATGAAATAACGATTCGTTTAATTAACAAAACAAATAATGAAATTGTTTAACCAGCTTTTGTAACACTTTGCCTTAGAAGAACTGCAAGAGCAGGGTACAATTTATCCTTAGAATCTATAACTATAGAATCGGAAGCAAAGTGCTCGTAGAGTGCTCCTATATATTAGCTATATATATATAATTATGTATATACGTAAATATGTATATAAGCGATTACAACTACAATTAGATACAATCTGTAATACTATCTCTTTTTCGAAAAGCTTATTCTTAAGCTTCACAATTACCTAATCCATAGATATATCGGTGATCTTAATGAGGTATTGTTGTTTATATTGTAGTATGGTATGGTAAACGGGTATATGTGCAAATTTTGCTTTTTTCACAACGAGAAGGCATATAAAAAACGGAGGAAACCGTTCTATAGCCTAACAACAACGCAAAGCCTTCGAAGTATATAGATCACCCGAATTTCCCTCTTTCTTCCAAATCTTTTTTGATTATTTATTTTTTTTGTATTTTTCAATCAATAATCAATATACCTTCTATATTATCAAGAAAACATAGCAATAAGAATAAATTATTATTAGTGTAGCTGAAGTAGTGGGAGGATGTGTGTGTAGCAATAAATTGTTTATTTTTCTTTTGTATTTGCTTTGTTAATATATTTCTTTATAATTTGTGGTAAAGAAAGTGTTTGTTTCTTTTATTACATGAGGTAAATATTTTGTTAAGAAAAAGGAGGAGTCGAATCATAGTGGGAGTAATAGTAATCCTGTTAGCAAGGAGAAGAATAATAAGGAAGATAAGTTGGATAATAAAGATATATGTAAGTGAGGCTTTCTTTTGATATTTCCGATTTATGATTAGTTTATCTAACAAATATGATTATAAATACTGAAGGCAATATATCTAAAAATAAGATCGATTTTTAATATACTCATTGAATATATTTATTCTATTATCTTCCGAGATAGAATTCAAAGAAAGAATATGATCCCTTAATCAATTATATTAACAATTACAAAAAGAAATTCGCTAACAAATTGATCACAGCAATACATCATTTTCATAATCTCGAAAATGATAGCAAGATAATTGAAAAAGATATCCTGAAGACCTTATATCAAAGTCAACCTGATTACAAATTCGATATACTTTATTGTAAAAGTATTGGCTTTATTGATATCGATAAATAAGGATCTCTAAACAAAAGGTTATCAAAAAAGATAATATCACAATAGAAACAATATATTTAAGAAAATGATTGGATTTGTGCTGGCTATATATGTAATTGTGTTTCCGGTAAGGGAGATAATATTTATTATCGACTTTCTGAACAATCATTTGGTCAATCTTATTATTTGTTTTATCTAACTAATAAGTATAAATATAAGCGCTTGCCTGATAAAAATACACACAAAATATTTCTCCAATACCAATCGGCTATTATTGAGTATAACAATATGATAGAGATAAATTACAACTTTGTTAGTTTTTAATAAAATTAATTTTTGAGATAGCTTGATATATAAGAGAAGCTAAAGAGTCACATTTCGAAAGAAATGCTTCCTCTTATTCTTGCTCGAGAAATTGCGGAATATTACATAGCGGAGGTTACAGCGCAGAAAGACGAATTGGAGCAGCAGTACCAGCTCGTTGTAACTCAGATGAAAACAGAGCTTTCGGTAACTCGCAAGCAATTAGATGTAACTGAGCGCTAGCTCGATCTTATTGTCGTGTGTGCTGCAACTAAGGGTTATCTTGTCTTTCGGCTTGTAGTTGTCCTGTGTATACTTGTTATTGCTGTTAGCTGGAGACTCGGCTAATATTTCAGTTTAAATCATTTAGTTTTTATTGTTGTGCCTCGCCCGACTGTAACTATTGATGGTTATAGGGGCTTTCTTTTTGGCTTGATTTAAATCTACCGGGTAAGGGAAAAGACTTTCTTTATTGACATTTCATTTTTGTTCGATCGCTTTCAGCCTTTTGTATAATTAGGATTTTCTTTGTTATAATAATAAATTAAAGAAATTCTTTCTATCTTTTTTATTTATATATTAATTATTGTTTATAAAATCATAATCATCCTTTCCACTCTTATAGAAATGAATCCATTCCGATAGGTGCATAGGGGGTCCTAGCAAAATGGGATTTCATAGATAAAAGTTATAAAAGTAGTGCAGAATAGTTTTTAAGTTAGAAGCAGAATACCAAGTAAAATCGTTATCAACATTCAGCCATAATACTCTGTACTTAAGCTGTCGATATACTTTCTTTATAGCTAGAATATACTCTACTTCCCATTCGGTATTACTAGTGATATTTATTGGGGGCAGTAGTTCAAGGATTTGTCCAGAAAATGGGTTATCTGCCGCTTTGCGGAGCTTGCTAGATGGAAATACAAAGTGGACTTTTATAGTAGGTAGTAAATCCAATTAAAAGGAATCTCCGATCTGATCAATAATCTTGAATCTCCTTTGAGTAGGGTAATTCAGTTTTTTGAATAATCATTATATCGGAAAGTCCCTTATACTAAGCTATACATAATCTCCCATATCGAAATCAACTAAACGGCAATATGAATTAGCCAATCGAGATATCTTTTCTTGCATATGTAAGATATTTTTTTTTGTTTGATCAAATACTAATTTATTGTGTTTAATATACTCTCTAGCATCAGTTATATTCAAATCATCGATAGGCATAGTGAAATCAGATTTCCAATCCCAGGGATTACGGGGTAAATAGTTATATAAGGTTTTATACAGGATTTGACCATCTAATGATTTATAGGAAAGCGTAAATTAAGCATAATCCATTATTAATAGGAATTCAGATTAATTATCTTAATAATAACTTATAAAGAATTACAAGCATTATTGGAGATATTGATTATAAATCTCAGTTTGATTATTAGTTTACAAATAATGAATAATAAATAACTTGATTTGTATTTCTAAAATATTATTGAATTCTTATTAGAATTTGAATATAAATTGAGGACTATGATTAGAGATTATAGTCTCCGGGGCACCGTAATATCTATATATATAGTATAAGTATAAGTAAACCTAATCTCTTAAATTGATTAATTTATGATAGGATATCGAAATAGCTTGTTTGATTAATCGATCGATAATAACAAATACATTATTATAACTATATTTATCCTTATTGAAACTATAGTAATCCATAGTGATATATTGCTATGCTCGTATAGGGATCGGGAGCAAATAAAGGAGACCGGGAATACAATCTCTTGATATAAAGCTACGCTTACATTTATAGCAATTCCATATATATTGATCGATTATATTGTTTATATTCTTTCAATAATATTGATTAGTTAAAAAAGCATAGGTCTTTTTAACACCAAAGTATATAATGAAAATTGAATTATAAACTTCGCAAATCAAATAGATTCACAGATTTTCAATATCCGATACATAAAATCGATTATTATAAATAAGAATCCTTTTTCAAATATAAAATACTTATGTGATTTGGTAATCTGAATGTATAGAGCTTTTAAATTCGGATAGGATCTATTTGCTTTAATAATGTGATTTACGATATTGAAAAGCGATATGATTGTATATATATTGATATTTGCAACTATATCCAGATCTTACCATAAAGATTCGCGTATAATCTTTATATCCACCTAATCATTTTTTATAAACTGCTGAAGATAATTCTTCTTCTTAATACTGTTTTGTTAATCCAATTTGTTAATACAATGTATAAACATATTTACAAGTGGATTATTCTTTTTAGCACAGTATATAATAATAAAATTATAATTAGCAAATAGTTCTGCCCAATACACTTGTTAAGCATTTAGCTGTTTAGTTGACATAAAATACTTAAGCACTTTATAATCAATATACACTTTGATCTAATACAGGGATTCGGCAAGTTCGGCTTTCCAATAACCTAGGGATTTGATGATCGCAAGCATTTCTTTATCATGAACTTTATAGTTCAGCTTGACGGCGATTATCGTTTTCGAAAAATAAATAACTAGTAACTATTCGTCGCTGTACTTCTAAGATAGCACACTAGCGACTACGCTATCGGATATATCGGTTTTTAATATACAAAGTAGTATATAATTGTAATACTACAGAAAAGAAATAGAGATGAATCTATCTTTGAGTATATCAAATGTAATTTGATAGATTTCGTTGAAATAGAATTTGATATTCGCTTTTATAAGTTTATGAAAAGGTTTTGCTATTATACCATAATCCTTAATGAATCGGTAATAAAAATTACAAAAATCTAAGAACGATTGGATACCCTTTATAATAGTAGGGTAAGTCTAAGTAGCAATCACTTCAATCTTTTCTGGATCAATTTATACGCCATCTATAGAAATGATAAAACCTAAATACTTTATACATTTGATATTGAATTCGTACTTCTTGAAGTCTACCTAAAAGCCAGCGAATTCAAGTTATTCAAGAATATACTTAATATATTCCTCGTATTCATTTTTGTCACACTTGCATATATATATCAATCACAATCGATAATTCGAATAATATAAAGCAAAGTTTGCATATATAAATATTCAACGGATACTAGCTATATTATAACAAATCATATTGAAGGAATCTTACAATACCATGATACTGTCAATGTGCGGTCGTGAGCGACCTGTCGCGCTGCCGAGCGTGTCGGGTTGCGATCCAATTGCTTCAACAACAACGATGATAACTACATCGATAATTAAAGTAAGTGAAGATGGCGATATACGGTTTATTTACAAAGCAATAACCGATTAATTCTATAAAAAGAATAGAAAGCGATGAATAACCCTAAAAATCACAAGTGTGATTGATACATGCATTAAAACCTTAAACAAGATGAAACTGAGTTATGCCGATATACTGAGATCTGTGTATATTGATAGCATAATCAAGATTATAAGACAAGCTGGGTTTATATAGAGAACCCTTATATCAATTACAAGAGCAACTCCAGAGGGAACTGCTAAATCCTATATTGATGTGCTCAAGACTGGGGGGGCGTTTCAAACACCGAAGGGCGCCAAGGCGAGTACGCCCAAAATGATGGAGATGATATAGGAGTGCGAACGACGGGAGCGAAACAGTCGTACGATCCTTATAAAGATGGGAAGTGGGCAACAGATGATCGCCAATAACCCTTTCGAACTGCGACTGAAGATTATAGAAGCAGTTTCTGGATTAAGGCTCGAACTGATCCCCTCGCTTCATTGCAATAGGACGGGGTGGATTCTGGGATGTAAGATGCTAGAGGAATGCAAGAACCTCTTGTGAGACGAAAATCGCATACGGCTGATCACCGCGCTTGGTGCGGATGATGCTCAAGCCGTGGAGACCTGGTACAACTATGTTGTGCCTCAGGTTCCTTACAATATGCTGGGCGCGCTCACAACACTCTCAGACACGATTATCCGAGAAGAGATCAAGGCGCAGGCAGGAGAGGAACCAATGCAATACAGAGTCTCTAAATACGGGGTGAATCCTTTCACAGGGAGGGCTAACTGGATTGTTAGTTTCAAGAAGATAGTAAAACCATTCCGGCTATTTAATGTTAGTAAATATTCGAAGCCTTTTGATAGATCGCGACGCCCTCAACCACAACAGCACTCCAACGGGTGCCAGCTATATTGTAATCTGTATATGTGTTATCGCTTGGCTTGTTGTTTTAGGTATAGCGAATTGACTGTTAAATATATCGACGGAAAGATCCATAAGCAATACCAAAACGATACTCAATGTGTGGAATGCCTAGGACCCTTCTGATCTGTGTACAATAATTGTTTAGCGGTACTACAATCAGTTAATGGAAAACTGATCAGGCTTACCCACTGACAAATGAGAGAAATCAGAACCGCTGGCCGAAGGGAAACTCAGGAAATACGTAAGAGAAAGGTATTTGCTCCAATGCTAGCCAAACAGCCTCAAGTAGTTATCTCTAGACTCCCTGTACCGGGGGCCTGTATCATTACCTACGAGAACGAATGGCAATTGGTGGATTGATCATTCAAACGGGCCCGATTAGGGGAGGGCCTCTCCAACAGTCCGATTCACACTCCGGGCTGTAACCCTCTGCGCTGTGCTAACAAAGGGGTAAACTATAATGTAGTAGCTATAGCTGAAAAAGCCTTTTCACCTCCCGACTCTGAAATAAGCGAGGGGAGTAAGTCAAACACCGACAAAACCGCTACCACCCCTGTATGAGTTGCACAACCAGTGCGAATTTAATAGGGGGAAGAGGGCTCACGATCGTGTGGGCGAATGTGGGGCGCGGACACTCTAATCATATTACCCTCCTACAGGTCGCTGGAGAGGCTGATATAGATATTATCTATATCCAAGAACCCCGACTGTACGATAACTCGGCAACCCAAAATCATGCTGCATATAACCGATACCAGCTGATCGATATCTGGGGAGCGGCTGATGGCTTTGAGTATAGGCCACAAGTGATTACTTATGTATGAAAAGGAGGCAACTTGAAGGTCAAACAAATAAGGCAGATCGAAAGCAGGGACCTACTTTGGATCAATGTTAACGGGTATTCGATCCTTAATGTCTATTACGCCCTGCTCGATCCGCTGACAATAGAATATATATTTGGACTAGAGATCGCTCCAGGGACTGGTACGGTCATCGGAGGTGACTTCAATGCTAAGTATGATCTGTGGGAACCCGGAGTAGCAACTGCCAACCAAGGTGACATGCTTGTACAATGGGCTGCCGAACAGGGAATGGAGTATATCGGGACTCCTGGTGCCCCTACGCATGCGAGGGGACACGTTCTGGACCTGACCTTTTCCAATCTGACTACTGCTACGACGGTGATCGATGACGACCTGTACAGCGGCTCCGATCACGCTACTCAAGTTACTACTATCTCGGACAGAGGAACCTCTGAATACGAGCAAGCGTATATCTGGATATGCGATTCAGATTTACCCTGCCTGGCAGGTATAATGGTTAACCGCTTAGCGAACCTCCAGAACCCGGATCTCCGATTTACTTACGATGTTGATAGACTGATCGCCAGACTCACAAGCGCACTGAGCGTTTCTGTAGTAGCTGTGGGGCAGAAAGGCCGCAAACCCTACCGATCATCTCTGTGGTGGACCGACGAGTGTAAGGAGGCACACCGAACATACATACAAGCCAGGAGAACTGGAATTGCTGACGGAATGGCAACTGCCCAGTAAGACCTACAAAGGGTCATGCGAGTATCGAAACGAGCCTATTGAACTAAGCGCTTGGATAATATACAGGACGATCAGGAATTATATAAAGTTATAAACTGGTACAAGCTAACCCTAGAAGCAGGCCTCAAGGCCCTTTCTCTAGTGATCGAAGGCTAGGAGATCACTGATATCAGGGAAAAAGCCGAAGTACTCTTTACAACGGTATTCGATCGCTTCAAAGCATCGGACGATCTATAGCACGACTCTCTATAGGAACAGGGCTGTCAGATGATTTTATTATGGAAAAGAATGATCACTGCGGAGGAAGTGGAAAAACATGTAATAGGAGTCAGGAATATATTACCTGGAATCGATTGGGCAATCGTTCGTTTTCTCAAGGTGTGCTGGCCTAATACGAAGAGTGTAATATATGAGATTTTCGCGGTCTGCCTTAGGTTCAGCTATTACCCTAACGAGTGGAAACTTGCTGAAATAGTTATGTTGCCTAAGGTTGGTAAGAAGGATAGGACGTTCCCGAGATTGTGGAGGCCGATTATATTGATATTGTGTATTGGAAAAGGATTAGAAAGGTATATTGTTAGTCAAATTGTATGGACGGTTATGAGATATAATGTTATCAGCTCTTAGTATTGTGGAGTGCTGCTGAAAAGAGCCGGTATTGATCTTACAGCTGCCTTCACTCATGATACCGAGCTTGCTTTAGTAGCTGGCAAAGTGGTTATACTAGTAACAATGGATGTATAAGGTGTTTATAATGTATTCCTTAAAAGACGGCTCCTATAACGTATGAAGAAGCAGGGTTGGCTTATAGCGCTCTTGCGACTCGTTGATTCATTTCTGATTGAGAGATGTGTGCGTATAAGGCTTGAGGGGATCACAATACAGGATTTCCTGGTTGTATGCGGTATCCTTTAGGGATCGCTATTCTCCTTTATTCTGTATATTCTCTACCTTGTTGAGTTTTTTAATCAAGATAGAGCACAGTGTTTCGGATATACTGACGATATAGCTATATATCACATGTCTAAGGACCTATCCACGAATATATGTATGCTCTGCCGAACCGTTTGATGCATTCTACAATGGGGAGATTAGAATAAAATCTTTTTCGTTCCGGAAAAGTTTGAGCTATTTTATATATCGAGGAAATATGAAATTGCAAACTTGGCTATAAGGATAAGTCGGAATTTAGTTATTACACCGACTTTTCTAGGGTTTATTAATAGAGTATAATCGACCTTATGCTGGCTTGGTGTCTTTTTTGATTGGTGCTTAATGTTTTTATAGTATGTTAAAACGTGTATTGCGAAAGTTATGCGTGTTGTGTTCTATATTCGATCAATAGTTTATACAGCTTACAGATCATCTGCAGTCTGCCTGCGAAAAGCGATCATTACCTGTGTACTCCCCGTCGCCCTCTTCGACTCCGAAATATGATTCGATAGGCTATACAAACAATGCCCAAATGCAGGCCATGTTCCGGTCGGCATCGGGATCAAGAAACACATCAACCTAGTCAGCAAGACGATCCACAATGCAGCACGGGGAGCTTTACCCGTCTACAAGACAACCCCGACGACCGCACTCCTTGTAGAAGCTGGTCTCCCAGCTAGAATTGTTGTACTAGAGCAAGCCAGACTGAGGTTCGCATTTCGGCTTCAGACAGTAGATGTACAACACCTACTTGTAAACCGATTGAAGTTGTGCATCAGGAAGAGAGGATGAGGTACAGGTACTCTGAAAGGTCCCAATACAAAACTGCAAAGAATGGGACGAGCGATCCCTACCACTGAGCGCCCCAGACTCTTACAGCCTCACTTCTTTCCCGAGTGTTGCACCGATCCAATGAATGGTATGAACAAAGAGGACGCCACGAAAGCATTCAAGGAATAATAGAATTTAATTCCCCAAGAAGACTACTCTGTGTTTTCAGATAGATCTGAATAATACAACGAACACGGTCACCGCGTAAGGTACGGCTTTACAATCTACCGCAGCAAGCAACAGATCGATAGCGGCTACAGCTGTATACACGAACAGTTGCATGTTTTTGACGCTGAGGCGATCGGCGCGTGGCGGGAACTAGAATGCCTTCTAAGTATCATTGATTACTCCTACCAGAAACAAATATAGTTATGCATTGATAGCATATCAATAATCTGGGGAATACAAGGAAGCGCTGCTACCTCCTCTCAATGGATATATCACAAATACTATCAAGCGATATAACATTACAATATTGTAATCAAGTAGTCCCCTAAGCATACTGAGATTGAGGGCAACGAGGCAGCCGATCGCTTTACTGATTAGGGTACAGCTGGACCGCTTAACCCTAACCCATTCTGCCTTTCTATAGTCAGTAGCTCCCGCTCTATCCTATATACCAAATGTTGGCGCTTCGAGAACAGATAGTGAAAGGAAAAAAGAGGCCTGATCTCCAAAACATACGATGTATGGAAATTGGCATATAATATCTCGGAGCCAAAAAGCCTTAAACTCCCTCACAGAATACTATACAGACTTATAGCGATGCGGACCGGATATAGTGATTTTGCAATCTATCACATCAAATTCAATCACAAAAATAGTACAAAGATCTGTATATACAGGATTGAGAAAAGCCCACTGCACTTCTTTCAATATTCAATCAATAATCAAACGCACAGCGACTAGCCACTTGCATCAAATCGACTTCGATCCGAATGGGATGTGATAGTATATATCAACCGCGTCCTGCGAATACAACATAGCTTTACTGATCTTCTCGCTAAATCCAGATTCTATACTAGGATATACCCAAACTACACGAAACTACACGAATTCCAACCTACTCCAATATTTCGAGGATAAGCTCTCCACCCCAATCAACCTAAGACCCGCACCAACCAACCATAAGCGCTCCGAACGCTCTCCCGATCGATAGCGATCGACCTGATTATCCACCGACACCCAGATGGCATACAAAACAAGGCCCTCTAAAACAGGACCACAAACCCTTAAATAGAACAACCGCAGGATCGCCATAAACAGTACTGAGCAGGGGAATACCAGAGGCAACAAACCCCTGATTAGCTAACATTATACTACTATAAACAGCTAGAACGCTAGCGGCCTGTAGGCCCGCTCCTTAGTACGTCTAGAATACCCCTTGGGAGGTCAGATATTAGACGTTAATCACTATAAATAAATAAATAAATAAAATATTCATTTTTGTTTTCAGAATATATAAGAATATCATTAAGGTAAGTAATATAGAAGTTATCTAAATAATCAAATAGAACATCGTTTATATATCGTTGATAAATCACAGAACTATTTGTTAATCTAAAAAATAAAACTTTGTATTTGTAGGAACCATATCGAATACGGAAGGTAATATATTTTTCGGAAACTGAATCCATACAAATACAATAAAATGCTTATCGAATATCTAATTTGGTATACATTTTTGCATCAACAAGTTATACAAATATCTTATCAATAAAAGATAAAGAATACCTATCTTTATATATTAAAAAATTGAGTAATCAAAAGTCTATATAAAACCTTAAACTTTCATTCGGCTTTCTTATAAAGAGAATCGGCATTGCGAATGATGCTTGACTGGATTCTATAAATCCTTTGATAAGATTCTCTATAATATATTCTTTAATAATCTCAAGCTATTCAAGCAATATCTTATATAGGGGATTATATTTGAAAGCTTTTTCATCTTTTCCTTCAAGTATAATCTTATAATCATATAACCAAAAGAGAGATAGAATATCAAACTCGCACTTGAAGAATACTCAATGATATTATTGATAAGCTTCAGGAATCGGAGGCTCCGTCTCGATATCTACAATAACACAATTGAGAACAGCGATAGTTTTTGATTTAGAATTGTTTAAGGCAATAATTATAATTGAGATTCGATAATTATTATCTTAACTAGATTTGTAAATCGAGATAATATTATCAATCTCTGTATATATAATTATAAAGATCTCATAATCTTTACTTCTTTTATAAGTAAATTGAAATTGAGTTGACTTGAATATATAGATATCGAACATATCGGAGATATAAAGCGAGAGGGATTCATAAATAAACTAAATAGAGATTTGACCGAAAATAGATTTTTTCTTCAGATTAACTAGAACCTGAGCTTTGATTATATCTAAGATTATTATATTAGTCTCTTGAAAAGGGATAATAAGTATTTCAGATACGATTAGTGCTATAATCGATTATCCATTGTCAAATCGGTAGTATATCTCTTCCAATCAGGCATTCCGATCGTCAGCATTTTTTTGTCTCAAGTAATTGATTCTGGGTTATTGAAGATTATCTCTAATTAAAAGTATATTTTTTGATAAGGAAACAATAGGAAAATGCTCGAAAAGTTATTCAAGACATCGATTAAAACAATCGATTTTAACTCGGATCTCTGCCAACCATTTGCAACCTAGAATTACATTATATAAATCCAAATTGGTAATAAGAAATAACAAATAAAACTATTGTCAAGTATCAATTGTGAAATTAAGAAATATAAAATAAGTAATAGCTTTATCTTATACATTATTATAGCTTTTAACTTCAATTAGTGATTCGAATAATATAAAACAGGATTTGAACATAAAGAATAATAATAAAAGGAGTATCTTATCAATAAAAACAAAGCCATTCACTTCAGAATTTATAAGAAATTGAATATTATATAAATATCCATTCTTCGAAAATATATATAATAAATTTATGAAATCACCTCCCATTAGTTTTATCAAATCGAGGAATCTTATATTCCAAATTATACTTAAAAGAGAACTTCTATCTAAACATATTAATTTAAATATTAATCTTCAATAATACAAACAAACTCAATAGCTTTCGCTTACACTTCTTGATTTACATCCTTTTCAATATTCTCTTCTATATTATAAAACTCTTCGTTTTCTCCAATCTCTTGGATTTCGACTATAGCGTTTATATTACCTATATATAATATAAAATTGCAATTCATTCCCAATACAGGGGTAATAGTATTACAATTAAAATTGTTTTCTGAAAATAGAGTATTATTTGACTTGAAGATTCCTGTATAGTTAATAAGAATATAAAAAGAATATTGAATGTGAAATTGAATAGATAGATTTGAATTATTTAATAAGTAGAAAGTGCTTCTAGAAATAATCAACAAATCGGTATTATTAGACAGCTTTCTAAGAGATATCTCTTTAGTCGTTTTATAACGATTACATTCTCGAAGTATAATTTCGAATTTGTTGATTTCAATAAGCTTAATAGCCAGATCCTCAACAATATAGTATTCATTAATATGAAAGCCAATAACTCATCGAAGGAAATCGAATATTTTTCTTTCCAGATTGTAGAGAAGAGTTATCGGATCGGTGATTTCCGCCTGTATAACTAATAATCTAAATCTACGATACCATACTAGGAAGTTTCCTTATTGGGTGTTATTAGGCATAATCCAGTATTCGTACTTAATTCGTACATAATCGGCTTCAGCCGGGTTCTTGTAAATGGTTGCAAGCTGATCGATCAATTACTGTCCTGTTAAACGGGGTACTTGAGTGTACAGCGAAAACACATATTCTTATGCCTCTCCTTTCATCTGATCTACTACATAAGATCGCTGTTGTACTTTCGAGATAAGCGAATTTTTGTAAAATTCGAATTGTTCAATAATCAATAGCTATTAGAGACTTGCTTTTGGCTTTATATTATCTTTAAGTTTGAATAAAAGATTAATGAGCTTTGGAATATACGGATGCTTTATTATAGTAATAGGTAAATAAGAGTAGAATATTCGGTGAATTTGTGGATTATTCAGCAAAGCAATCGGATTTGAAAGGGGTTTGCTATCGATATTCGAAAGAAATCGTTGCAAAGATTGACTTTGCAAATAGAGGTTTTTCTTATTCTTCCTTTTCTCGATAATAGAAGATACCCTCTCAATAAAATCGATTAGGACATCAGGAATTCGGATTTTGTGATTTATAAGGGAATCTGTATGATATTGTTATCAATGTTTTAGAGATTAAAATAGATAAGTAATATTAAAACTATATTATAGCAATTCGTCTTTGAGTCTTACAATTTCGTTTTATAAATTCTTAAAGTCTTTAAGGATTGGTATTTGTTCTTTCTGTAATGGAAAAGTGTATGTCGGTATACTATTCTTGAGAGTTAATGCTTTAATCAAGAAGTTGTTTTTAGGCTATTTACCCTTTCTATATTTATTAATATTTATATTAAAACTGTAAGGATTATAATTATTGCTCTATTGAGATTGATTATTATCAGCTAAGGGTACTCAACCAATGAGAAAAGAAGAGTAATAGAGTTTCTTTAAGATAAATAGATTGAATATAATAGTAGTATTTATAATTCTGTATATTAGAGATTTGTTGTTTTTTATTAAATAGATTTATTTGGAATCAGTTCTTTTTCTATAAATAATATCGAATGTCCTCAATATATCTAAAAAGGTATTATAGTTATAAGATATTATTTGATTGGTTATTAGATAGCTATATAATCATATAATGAATTATAGATAATGTAATACTTTGTCTTAAAAGAATTACAAGAATAGAATATAATTTATTCTTAGAATCTACAATTATAGAATTGGAAGTAAAGTGCTTATAAAACACTCCTATATACTAGTTATGTATATGTGATTGTGTATATACACAAGCACGCACATAAGCGATCGCAGCTGTGATTGGGTGCGATCCGTGACAGCTTTATATTAATTGGGAGTCTGGTTTGATTGGAAGCTTTTCTTCAAAAGATATATAGCAAAACAAAAAGCGAAAGTCTACAAAATCGCAAGGCATATCAAAAAGCTCGTACAAATATATTACAATCTACCAATTATAGTATTATGTAAAAGGGTAATCACCTATATCCTTCTTTTTGCTCTTTATAGATCCAAGATATAGTATACAAGCCGAATAAAGCCAAATCAAGTAAAGAAAGCCATTTATAATATAATGATAAGTATAAAGCTAGACAGTCATATCATTAAGATCGATTAAGCAATCGTTCTAATAGCAAAAGAAATTCTATTCGCTTGGCGCACGACTCCGACCATTACGATCCTAAAAGACTCTGGACTACCGTCCAGCAAGCTAGCACTCGAACAAACACGAATAAGATTCGCGCTCCGACTCCACAAGGTAGACGAAAATCACCCACTAGCGATTCATCTAATACAAATATCTCAATATAAGATAAATAATATCAATCTTTACAGACTAACCGGATTAATCCCGAAAATATCAAGACCAATACTCTCCCTATTATACTTCTCTATAAGAAGCCGCAACAACTTTACAGGAGGCATAAAGAAAGAAGCAGTTGCACTTGAATTCATACAATGGTGAAATTGTCTGCCTGATAGCTATATCACAGTCTTCTCGGATAACACTGAATAATACTATCGAAAACAAAAGATAGTCAACTATAGTTACACGATCTACCAGGAACAATTTCTAGTAGCATCCAGCCATAAAGCAATCAACCCGCTTTCACATATCTTTGATGCCGAGATAGTAAGCGCTTTAAAAGGTTTGGAGCATACTATCCAATTAGAGCCAACTGGGCAGATTATTATATACATCGATAGCACCTCAGTTATCTGATATATCAGGGGCAATGCCTCCGACTTATCCCAATAAGCATTTCTATATTATTATGAGATTATAAGGAACAGGCAAGTAACAATCCAATAATCGCCTGAACATACTAGAATCCTTAGAAACAAAAAGGCCAATCGGCTCGCCAATCTAAGCGCTTGCAGCGGTTATATCGAAAACAATAATTTATCGCTTTCCACTATTAATGGGATAAGCTTAATAGCCAGAACCCTTAGATAAAAGACTGAACAGAAATAATAAAAGCGAAATGAGGTTACCCTTGCTAACCAATACCATTACTAGCACTTTAATTATCAAATCAAGAAATCTAAGGAATTTACTCTCCCCTATCCTATTCTTCAGTAACTAGTGATACTTAGAACCAGATACAGGGACTTTACATCCTATTACCAACGCTTTCAGTATAACAATATTATCTCAGAATACTCCTATGGATATAGCAAAGAGCCTGAGCACCTAATACTTTACCAACATTCTCGCACCCAATTCGATAATTGGCTGAATAAACCCGGTTCAATTCCGCAAAATACAAAGAGTGTAATCAACTATCTCTTTTTTTTTTAAAGATCCCAATAAACTTCACAATCTTTCTAACAATTACCAATCACTTCAAGCAACCACACTCAGTTTCTCCGGAGATCCTCTAATCTTCTATTTTCATATTACTAACCGAAACTGTACCCCCCTCTAGAGCCGCTTCCCCCCCTTCATCGTTATATACAAACTGTATCAAACAAAAACTAACAATATAGAGCCCTCTAGCCAACCGCAAACCTAAGCTACCCAGTATGAAATAGGTTGAACAACACCAACATTATAAGCGGGAGACAAGCGGCAGGAACGCGCACAGCACCCCTAGCCGCTTCTCCCCCGGCCTGCATTACAACCATAGAAGAACAGAACATATAGCTATACCGGCACCCCCGCTAGTATAGTCCATCCCTAGTACCCCCTGGGAGGTCGTGGCGAGCCCCTGCGGCTTGCCCCCTGGATGTAAATTAAAATAAATAAATAAATAAATAAATAAATAAATAAATATAATTATACTGCTTTTTGATATTATAAATCGTATTATTGAAGCAAATAGATTTTATTCAAGTTTAGAAGCTTTATGTATTTAGATTATCAAATCGTATAAGTATCTTATATTCGAAAAAGGATTTTTGCTTTACAATAATCGACTTTATATACCGAATACTGAAAATCTGTGAATCTATTTGATTCACAAAGTTCACAATTCAATCTCTATTATATACCCTAGTATTAAAAAGATCTATACTCTCTTGACTAATTAATACTATTAGAAGAATATGAATAATACAATCGATCAATATATATGGAATTGCTATAAATACAAGTGCAGCTCTGTACCAAAAGATCGCACTCCTAATCTCCTCCATCCGCTCTCAATCCCTATTATTATTATTATTATTATTATTATTAGTAATTTTCAACCGGGCCGTATAGGCGAGCCTCCCAGGGGGCATTACGGTTGGGCTAATTGCGGGATGATCTTCTAGTTTATATAATCCCCTTTTCCTAGGGATGGGGTCTCAATACCCTCAATAGCCTCCCAAGCGATGGCTAGCGCACTTGTGCCTTTGTCTCCAATCCTCTGAGTGCCTCCGTGCGCGCTTTCCGATCTCCTATATAGTATTTGTTTGAAAACTGCTTTATCCTGTAAAAGTAGCTTTTGTATACATTCTATTACAATATGATATACTATATACTTCAATTTTCTTCCACATAGCTTTTCTAGATCTATTCCCTTTTATTTCCTGCTTATATTCGCCTGGATCAATCGATCCCTTTCCTTCTCTCTTTCTATTCTTCTAATAGTGTTTTAGGGCATATGCTTTTATAGAAATCTGTTATAACAATGAATTTAGTGAATTTGATTGGTATATACATTAATTGTTTTAGTAGTTGTTCTTGAGCTGCTTGATTATAGAGTGGGTATTTAGGCTTGATATCTGGGGGCCAGGTTTTATAGATCGCGAGAACTTTGTAGCAATATATAATATACTTAGAGGATTTGAATACTTCATATAAACAATAGATTGTTGCTTCCTTGTATTTAAATCATCGATAATAGTTTTCGAAATCGTTATATACTGAACAGATTATTAATATACAATAAAGAGTTGTTCGTAAGAGTTCTAATTCCTTAGGGCATTTGTTTGTACTCTTTGGATTCCATTTCTGATATTGTTTAAAGAGTATTGATATCTATTTAATCCATTATGTCTATACTACCAATTCCATAGTAGTTTTTGCTATAGAGCAAATACCGCTTACTATAGATCGATTCGCATACCCTAAAACTGATTTTCTTATCCTTTTGTCAGTAAGTGCATCCACACACTCATTCCCTTCGATCCCTGTATGGCCTGGCGACCATTTGATCTGGATCGAGTGTGTTTGCATCAGTTTGTAGTATTTGAGGAAAGCCCACTGCAATGTGATAGAGGCTGTGCCTCTCATTCCCCATATCACCGATATGCTATCAATGCATATACAGATTTCCATTTGTTTTATGCCGGTAATATTTCTGATCACTGCTTGAAGGCCTCGGTATGCCCCAATCGCTTCCGCATCGAATACATAAGAGTTGTAATACAATCCACCATTTCCTTCACATACTACTATCTGTCCTCTATATACAACATATCCATATCCTACTCGCCTACCATCCTTATCGATCTGTTCCGATCTATCAAAGAATATGGTGATCTGATCGTGTATATGCTTGTTCCACTATTCCTGAAACTGCTCTGCTGCTATCTTTTTTGTAAGGCCTTTAGTGGAATCCGTTCAACACCCTGATATATAATAAGGCCCTGCTAAAGTCGTCTCCTTGATTCGAGGAAGGCACTAGCTGATCACCTAAACCTTTATTCTGGCTAGCTTACAATTGGCCTTCCCTGCTACCGGAGGAGTAGATAGCTCTTATCCCTCAGTAATAAAACAGGTGTTTTGGATCAATAATTTAAGCACGGAAGGCTGCTCTCCATTTTATTTGTTTTAGTGCTACTTCTGCTAATAGGAGAGCGCTGTCCCTCATTATCACTATATTCGGGGTTGTTCGCCAGACTGAAAGGACTCCTCTGATTGCTATTCGTAGGACCTTATTGATAGCTAGAATCACTCCTTCTAATCGAACGCTCACTACTACTGGTATCCCGTTTTGATACTATCCAGTGGTTTTTGTTTGTTCTGCATACCATACCTCTGCCCCATAGAATAGGGCTGGGTATAAGCAAGTGATCACTGCTTTCCATAAGGATACTACTAGGGGTCCGTTTGTAATCCGGGCTAGCCCTTGAATGTAATAAGCCAATTTCCGGCCTTTGGCTGCTCGTGTTTCGATATGCTGTTTGAATATGAGCTTGCAATCAAACCACACGCCTAGCCATCGTAGAGCCGATCCTGGTGCGATCGGAGAGATGGTGCAATCGCGGCTTATTTCGCATACCGGATTGATGGAATGCTTGTGCCGTGTTATGTGGATCATCTCCATCTTTTCGAGTGCAAAGATTATTTTATTCCTAGCTCCCCAACGGAATATGCTTTTCATATCTCTTACTAACATTGTAACGTTTTGTTAAACACTTGCCAATAATCGGTATAAACAGATATTATCTGTATACCCGAATCAGAGTTTAGAGTCTTACTAGAGTAGCTTTACAAGATAAAGCATATACAGAATTAGTGAAAGGGGTGAGCCTTGTGGGGTATTGCATTCTACTATACTATAGCCAGTTATTGCTTCGTTAAGTTTAACCCTGAGTTGCCTTTGGATTAAGAAGGAGTCGATCAAAGCAATCAGATTCTATAGGAACCCCTATCCCCTCATTCGTCTCAGGAATCTGTTTTTAAATAGAGCATCGAACACTCCTTATACATCCAGTGTAACCATTATAATCTCGTGGCCTTTGTTGAGCGCTACTTCTGCATTGTAAACGAATAATACTACTAAATCCATAGCCGATTGTTTCGAAAAGGCATTGTAATATTATGGACTGAATATTTCTTATATTAAAAACTATCCACACTAAATATCTTACTATAATTCTTTCAAAACTTTTTCTAATATAGGAGAGAAGAGTGATAGGCTACTATGATCATAGAGATATTCGGTTTGTCTTCCCCACTTTTGGTAGTATAACTACCTCTACTTGCTTTTATACTATAGAAAAATAATTAAGCTATAGACACTTATTGAAAATAGTATATAGAACTAGGCCTATTTCCGTTTAGATAGTTTTCAGTAGTCTCACTGTGATCCGATCTGTCCTTGGGGATATATTCAAAACCTCTATAATATTACATTCCACTTCCTTTATAAAGATAGACTCCCCCCAGAATAGTTTTTCCTCACTTTAATCATATTCGGAGTCCGGGAGATCATTAGTAGCTTTGAAGTGCTGCAGAATCTCCGAATATAGCAGCTTAGCCTTTTCTTTATTCAATATAGCAATGCGTTTGCCTACTATAATTAGTGGAAAGCGATATATAGAGCTCAGATCGTACCATCCGATTACTCTATATAGATCTCGATCTGATTTCATCTCATTAAGGAATTTCCTTCAGTACCCTCTTTTGGCCTATCGTATACACAATAGGAATACTCTGCATTCTGTAGAATAATCGCTATTGATTATATAACTCTGGAAATATATATCTCGAACAATCGTACAATCGAGTATCCATCAAGAAGCTGATTTTCCTATCTTCCGATTCAGTCTTCCTATCGTTCTGATTACCTGTTGTAATACCTTCTGCATATTTTCAACAGCTTGATTCAAGACTATACTTGTGACTACTATCTATACCTCCCATTTGATTTCTACTATATTAGCTAATACTATTCTTTGAAACAAAAATAGATCTTCCTCCCTAATACAATACACATATTGGAATCTCGATACTAAGCTTGCTTTTTGTATAATAATAAGAAGAATATTGTAATCAAATCTGTAATACATATTAGCCCTGACTTCTATATATATTTCTAGGATATTGGAAAAGACTAAATCGATTACATATCCTGTTTTGTGTATTGCTTGCCCTAGGATATTTATAAACTTGAAACCTCTATCACTGAACTATTCCGTAAGCCAATTACTACCATACACTATATTCATACCTGACTCGAATAGTGTATAATGAGCATTGAAGTCTCTCCTAATGATTGTGTCCCTAGTTGGTATTAGATCAAGGATTATCTCCAGGATTCCTGAGGTATTCAATTCCCTATATAGATTTAGTAATTTAATTTCGTTTATAAAAAGCCATATATAATCTCTATACTCCTCTTCTACTAATTATAGTACTTGTAATCTAATCTCAGTTCTGATATATATTATTACTCATAGGCATCCCTACCCTTCCTCACACATCCCGCTCCCCCTCCAGAAAATCACTAAGAACAAGTATTGGTATTCGTTATATATTTGAATATATATATTGAATACCCAGAGCTCTTATATATATATTATATCAATCTTTTTTTTAAATGCTTACTGCAATGCTACTATATACAATACAAAGCTTTTCCATATATTTATCCAGACAATAGATAACGGTTTCAATCTATTCATATAGATCTTCCATTATTATATCATATCCCCCAATTATAATCTGATTATTCAGAGCTTTAAGATTGAGATTCTTATTAATCTTTATTGTTCTATTACAAATGATACATTAGTCTTATACATCCCGCTCTTCATTCATTGAGCTTTCCAAGATATCGTTTACTTATTCTCTTTCAATATCGCTTTCCGAATTGCTGTTATCTTTGTATCAAAAAACTGCATCTATCTTAGATTTCCTTTTCCTTCCTTATATTATTATTAGTATTTGAACTATTACTATTAGTACTGAGGCGATAATAATACTGATCTCCCCTGTTCATCGAATAATCTGAATCTGCTTTCGATCCGAATACACTGTCTTGCCGTTCACCCGTTAAAGCTTGGTGGGGCAGTTGTCATGATCCACTGAGAAGGACCCGCAGCATCCTGCACATTATATTAAGTAATTATAATCCCCAATTGGCTCATAAGTAGATAGCAGATATATACACTTTCTGTATACCACTTCTCTTTTACATTTCCAGCTTTCACAATATTACTGACACCCTAGATCGTGTCTTCCCAAGGCTCATCTTCTATTTACTAAAAACATTCGGATCTTATTAAATAGATTACAACAAAATAACTGCTCCTAAAAGGATAGTATCCAGATAATCCGATTCTGCTTATCTACTCCAAACTTGGATCTCGCTACCCATACTAAACATAGTCCTATCTAATACCAGATTTCTTCCCTCATTTGTTTTTTCCCCAATCTCTGTGGGCATTCCCAGGAAATCGGTAATGATCATCGGGACCCCTGGTGCTATATATATATACCATAGCTCACTGATCGCAAGATCTGTAGCTTTAGTAACTGCTATAGCCTGTTGCTTGTTCGCAAGAAGGACTATACGGGCTTCTGGGGAAGCTGTAACTGCCCACCCAGTTCGGGTAGATGTTACTACCGCAATAGTTCTAGCCCCTAGAGTAACAATCTCTGGGACCGCTTTTACTAGCACCTATCTGATCCCCCATGAGGATGACTCCATCTTGGTTCGTTCGTCGAGTCGAAGGAAGAGTCTTTCGTTTGTATGTTCTAATCTCGATACTTCACTAATCACCCGTTTGGACTCGTTTGCAGCCTTTGCTTTCACCGTTAAGCTGGAGGAAGTAGCGGTTACGGTTTTAGAGGTTTGAAGTATCCCTGTATACATTTGCATAATTGGCTTTACGCTTTTTGTTGCTAGTTTCGAGTTGAAGGTTCCTTTTGTACCATCTATAATGACTATTAATACTCTATATACCAATTCTCCTACCAGTCAATTCAAATCCTGTTCCGCAAATTGCACTACAAACTATACAAGGATCGTCTCGAAACTGATAAGTACTAAAGTCTCATCTGCAATACACTTCCATTGTATATCAATCTTCTTCTGAATAACTATCTTCACAACTATTTCAATAATGTTCTAACCGCTTTCAAGTAAGCTTAAAAAAGGACTAGTGCTTTTGTTACTAATCCGTGCTTTTTTTGGAGTAATGATTGAAAAGCGATCATCAAGATCGATCGGGGAGCCCGCTATCCCTGTAAGTGATGGCTAGCTCACCAGCCCTCTCTGATTCTACTACGACAGCATTCTCGAGCCAAGCAGCTCGGAGCGCTACAGCGATCGCGCTGGTATGTATTGTATAATATGATTTCGGGATATCCGTAGATATGGTTGTTATGAGCTCGTTTTGTACACCTCCTTGTGATGCTCCCAATCCCTATACGAGTATAACAATATATCACTATGGATTACTGTAGTTTCAATAAGAATAAATACAATTACAATAATGTATTCGTTATTATTAACTGATTGATCAAACAAGCTATTTCAATATTCTATTATAAATCAATCGATTCAAGAGATTAGGCCTGTTTGTATTTATATTATGTATATAGATATTATGGTGTTTTCGGAGATTATAATCTCTGATTGTGGTCCTCAATTCAAATCCAAATTCTGGTAAGAATTCAATAATATCTTAGGAATGCAAATCAAGCTATTTATTGTTTACTATTTACAAACTAATGATCAAATTGAGATTTATAATCAATATCTCTAACAACACTTACAACCCTTTATAAGCTATTATTAAAATAATTGGTCTGAATTCCTATTAATAATGGACTATGTTCAATTCACATTTTTCTATGAATTATTAGATAGTTAAACCCCGTACGAGACCTTGTATAGCTATCTATTCTGTAATCCCTGGGATTAGAAACTCGATTCTATTGTGTTTATCGATGATTTGAATATAACTGATATTAGAGAATATACTAAATGTAATAAACTAGTATTCGATTAAGCAAAAGAAAATATCTTGCATGTATAAGAAAAGATATCTCGATTGGTTAACTTGTATTACCGTTTAGTTGATTTCGATATAGAAGATTATATATAGTTTAGTATAAGGGACTTTCTGATATAACAATTATTCAAAAAACTGAATTATCTTATTTAAGGTAGATTCAAGATTATTGATTAGATTGGAGATTCCTTCCGATTGGACTTATTGTTTATTATAAAAGTTTACCTCGTGTTTCTATCTAGCAAGCTTTGTAAAATGATAGATGATCTATTTTCTGAACAAATCCTTGAATCACTGTCCCCAATAAATATTATTGGTAATATTGAATAGAAAGTGAAGTATATTCTAATTATAAAGAAAGTATGCCGACAGTTTAAGTATAGAATATTGTAACTAAACACCGATAACAATTTTATCTAATATCCCGCCTTTAACTTAAAAACTACTTTGTACTATCTTCGTGACTTTTATTTACGAAATTCCACTCTATTAGAATCCCCTGCGTATTTATTAGAATGGATTCGTTTTTATAAAAGTAGAAAGGATAATTATGATTTTATAGATAATAATCAATATATAAATAAAAAAGATAGAAAGAATTTCTTTAATTTATTATTGTAATAAAGAAAATCCTAATTATATAAAAGGCTAAAAGTAATTGGATAAAGATGAAATGTTATAAAAAAGTCTTTTTCTTTATTCAACAAATTTAAATCAAATCAAAAAGAAAGCCTTTACAAATATCAATAGTTATAATCGGATAAAACACAATAGCAAAGACTGAATAATTTAAATCGAAATATCAGTTGAGTTTCTAGCCAATAATAACGATAAGCACATACAGGACAACCACAAGCTAAAAAACAAAACGATCTTTAATTGCAGTATACGCAATAATAAAACTAAACTAGCGTTTAATCGTATCTAACCATTCGCGAGCTACCGAAAGTTTTACTTCCATCTGAGTTATGACGAGCTAGTATTACTACTTCAATTTGTTTCCCCACACTGCAATCTTCGCTATACAATACTTTGTAACTTCTCAAGTAAGGATAAAAGGAAGCATTTCTTTTGAAATACGATTTTTTAGTTCCTCTTGTATGTCAAACTATCTCAAGAATTAATTTTGTTAAAAAACTAGTAAAGTTATAACTTATTTTTGTTATATTGTTATACTTAGCAACAGCTGATCGGTATTGGAAAACATTTTGTATATATCTTTGTCAGGTAAGTATTTATACTTATGCTTGCCAATCAGATAAAGCAGGTAGTGAGATTGACCGGATGATTGTTTAGGAAGTCGATAGCAAATGTTATTTTCCTTGTTGGAAATACAATTATATATACAGCCGGCATAAACCCAGCTATCCTTCCAAACATATTGTTCTTGTTGTAGTATTGTCTTTTTTGATAATCTCTTACTTGGAGATCCCTATTTATCAACATCAACAAAATCAACGCTTCTGTGATGGGATGTATTGAATTTGTAATCAGATTGATTTTGATATAAGGTCTCCAGGATATCTTCCTCAACTATCTCGCCATCATTTTTGAGATTACAAAAATGATGTATTACTATGATCAACTTATCAGCGAACTTCTTTTCGTAATTATCAATATAATCGATCAAGAGATTATATTTTTTCTCCGAATTCTGCCTTGAAAGATGATGGAATGAATATATTCAATAAGCATATTGAAGATCAACCCTACCCTTAGGTATATTGCCTTTGATATTTATAATCACATTTGTTAGATAAACTGATTATAAGCTGAAGATATCAAAAGAGAGTCTCATTTACATATATCTTTGTTATCTAATCCATTTTCTTTATTATCCTTCTCCTCACTAACAGAATCATTGTTATTCCTGCTATAGTTTGACTCCTTCTTTTCCTTAATAAAATGTTTACCTTACATAACAGAAGAGGCAAATGCTTTTTTCGCTATAAATTGTAAAGAAACATATCAGTAAAGCAAATATAAAATAAAAAAAACAATTTACCATTGCATATACATCCTTTTACTACTTTAGTTATATTAGCAATAACTTGCTTTTACTACTGTGTTTTCTTAATGGTATAGAAAATATATTAATTATTAATTGAAGAATGTAAAAAGGTAAATAATCAGAAAAGATTTAAAAGAAAAAAGGAAATTCACTTTTGATACAAGGGCAATAATATTACAATTGAAATTGTTTTCTGGAAATAGAGTATTGTTTAGCTTGAAGATTCCTATATAACCAATAGGAGTGCAAGAAGGATATTAAGTGTGAAACTAAATAGATGGATTCGAATTACCTGATGAACAAAGAGTGCTTTTAGGGATAGTCGACAAATCGATATTATTAAATAGCTTTTTAAAAAGTGTCTCTTTAGTCGTTCTATAACAATTACATTTTTGAAGCATAATTTCGAGTTTATCGATTTCAATAAGCTTGGTAGCCAAGTTCTTAATAGTATAGCATTTGTTGATATAGAGGCTAATAACTTATTGAAGGAAATCGAATATTTTTCTTTCCAGATTGCAAAAAAGAATTATCAAATTGGTGATTTCCGCCTATATAGCTAATAATCTAAACCTGCAATACCATACTGGAGCATATGCCCTAGAACGCTACCAGAAGAATAGGAAGAGGAAATGGAAATGGATTGACCGATCCGGGTGAACACAAATACAGAATAGGAGGCGATCGATATAGCAAGGCTATAAAGAACAAATCGATATACGCAATACACTGCGCTGCACTAGAACACATACAAAAGCTACCCTTACAGGATAAAGCAGCTCTCAATCAAAAACATTATATAAAAGATCGGAAAGCGCGCACGGAGGCGCTCAGAGGATCGGAGACAAAAGCGCAAGCGCGCTAGCTATCGCTTGGGAGGCTACTGAGGGTATTGAGACCTCATTTTTAGGAGAGGGGGATCATGTAAATTAGAGATTATCCCGCAGTTAGCCCAACCGTAATGCCCCCTGGGAGGCTCGCCTATACGGCCCGGTTGAAAATTACTAATAATAATAATAATAATAATAATAATACCATACTAAAAAGTTTCCTCGTTAGATGTTATTAGATATAACCCAGTATTTGTATTCAGTTTGTATATAATCAGCTTTGACCAGATTCTTGTAAATAGCTGTAAGCTAATTGATCAATTACTATCCTATCAAATAAGGAACTTGAGTATATAACAAAAATATATATTCTTATACCTCTCCTTTCATCTAATTTACTACATAAAATCATCATTACATTTTCAAGATAAACAAATTTTTATAAAATTCGAATCGCTTAGTAACCAATAACTACTAGAGACTTACTTTTAGCTTCATATTATTTTTAAATTTAAATGAAAGATTGATAAGCTTCGAAATATATAGATACTTTATTATAATAATAAATGAATAAGAATAAAATATTTGGTAAATTTATAAATCGCTTAACAAAACAACCAGATTTGAAAAGGATCTGCTATTAATACTCGAAAGGGATTATTGCAAAAACTAACTTCGCAAGCAAAGATTTTTCTTATTCTTTCTTTTCCCGATAATAGGAAATGCTCTCTCAATAAAATCGATTAGAACATTAGAAGTCCGGATTTTACAATTTATAAGGAAATCTATATAATATTACTATCAATATCTTGAAAATTAAAATAAATAAGCAATACTAAAACTACACTATAACAATTTATTTTTAAGTCTTACAATTTCATTCCACAAATTCTCAAAGTCTTTAAGGATCAGTATTTATTCTTTTTATAACAAAAAAATATACATCAACATACTACCCTCAAAAATTAATACCTCAATTAAGAAATTATTTCCAGACTATTTATCCTTTCCATATTTATTAGTATTTATATTAAAACCGTAAGAATTATAACTGTTACTCCATTAAGATTGACTATTGTCAGCTAGGGGTGTTTAACTAATAAAAGAGGGAGAGTAATAGAATTCCTTTGAAATAAATAAATCAAATATAATAATAGTATTTATAATTCTATATATTAAGGGTTTATTATTTTCTATTAAATAGATTTACTCAGAATCAGCCCTTTTCCTATAAGTAATATCGAATATTCTTAATATACCCAAAAAGATATTATAGTTATAAGGTATTATTTGATTAGTTACTAAATGGCTATATAATTATATAATAAGTTATAAATAATATGATATTTTGTTTTAAAAGAATTGCAAGAGTAGGGTATAATTTATTCTTAGAATCTATAATTATAGAATTGGGAGCAAAATGCTTGTAAAACGCTTTTATATATTAGCTATATATATGATCGTGTATGTACATAAGTGTGCATATAAGTGATCGCAGCTGCGATTGGGTGCGATCCGTGACACTTGATAGTTTAATCTTTGATTCTATTTTTTATGGAAATAGCTTTGAATAGATTAAAGAGGATTGATTTGATCTGAGTTTGTATTAATTAAAAATAGAAAGCTATTAATCTGAATTGTACTCTTTGATTATTATACCTAAAAGTTCAAAACTTGTTTTGTTTGAGATAGAATATATTGTGGTTATTTCCTTTGCTAGTTTATTTACTAGCTTATTTCCTTCTATTAAAATATATCCTGAAATCCAATTTAGAGATACTTCAGCTCCTTTTGCTTTGATGATTTTCACTATTTTGATTGCTCGAATCTGATAGGCCTGTTCAGAGTAATCTGATGGTGTTTTTAAGCAATATAGACCAGCTTGGTTGTTTGAATATATCTTGAATTTGTTGCTAATACAGGCAATTGTATTAGTATATTCAATAGCTCTAGTAATCCTGTAAAGCTCTTTATTATACACTAATTGATTGCTACCAATATTCAATTGTTGTTGATATGAAATTCGATTGTTTGATTGTATTGTGATTATATTTATATCTATACCTATTCCTTTTTAGTAGAAGAGGTATCAGTATAAATGTAGATAGTATCCTTATCTTTGTGATTGAAAACGATATTGTGAAGAATAGTAGTATCTTCTTTTGATGAATTGCTAATATTGATTTTGAAGGGAATTTCCTTTTTCTATAGGGGGAAGTTGAAGTGAATAATCTTTTCAAGTGAAATAGGATTGAGATCCTGATTTATTGATTCTTTAATTCTATCAAGTTGGATTGATTTATATCGTTTTCTTTGAGGAGTAGGGATTACTTCCAAATCGGTTTGATATTGAGCTGATATTTCTTTTTCGATATTGGTTGGATGGTTTGGTGAGAGTTTAGTTAGACGAAATGTGTATTGCTTAATATTTGAATCTAATCGAATTTTTGGGGGCTTTAGGTTTGTTTTTATTTCTATTGGAAGGATTGGGGTTGTTTTGAAGACTCCTAATATTTTTCGAAGAGCTAGATTTTGAAGCGATTGTATTATATTTTTGAAATGAGTTTGATCTTTCCACCAAATCACTGATCCGTAATCAGCTATACTAATTATATATACTATATATAATTGTTTAAGGGCTTTAGAATTAAGGTTCTTTTCGGTATTAGCTAATCGAGCTATTTGATGGAAGGCACTTTTCGCTTGTGTAATTCGAATATTAACATATTAATCGAATTTGAGATTCGGATCGAACCATATTCCCAGCTATCTAATAAGAGATTGGGGTACAATTATTTCCGAATTGGGTAGTGTGATTAAATATTTTTTTATTAATTTGGATGATGAAAAGTGTATTAGCTTTGTTTTTGCTAAATCGAATTGGATTGCATTTCTAGAATTGAGTTTATAGATTTGTTTTGTAATTCTCTTTAAGATTTTGATATTCTTTTTCTATATAAATAAATATATAATTAAAGTAATATCATTTATATAGGAAAGAAATTTGATTGAATTGGGTAAAAAGAGCTTCCTGATATATATAAGAAAAAGAATTGGAGAAATCGGACTGCCTTATAATATTTCGGTTGAAATTGATTTGAAAAATTCGATTTGATTATTAAAAGATAATTTCAATTATCTTTATTAAAGAAATAAGACTATCCAGATTATCAGATTTGTAAGTAGTTTTAGCTTTTTATAAATATCTAATAATTGATTTCTCAAAATATAATTGAATACTCCCTTTATATTTATAAATAATATTGAGATCTTTTTATTGGCTTACTTATTTCTTTTGATTTTTGTAATCAATAAAAATACAGTATCAATTACTGATTTTTTTTAATATCTTTTTATTTGATTTTTATAAAGAAAATAAATTGTTTCTGTTAAATATCCTAATTATTGAACTAAAATCCTTTTACTTATTTTATTTAGATAATTTAAAAGTATAATTATTCTATATACTTTTAGAAAGGAATAATCTGGTTTGAAAGCTTTTTTCAGAATAGTTTTTATGATTTGTTTTTAATATTTCGAATGATATTTTAAATTAATAAGTTTATTAAAGAAAATAAAAAAGATTTGTAGGATTACTTTATAAGCCTTTATAATAATCTTTTAAGTAATTCTATCTAAACTAGGGGTTTTTTCTTGGATTTTGGCTGAATAGGTATTACTTAATTCGATTTGAATAAGATTAGACTATTTCTATTTCTTAAATTATTTATATTCTTTTTATTATAGTTTTGGGGTAATAGGAGGGGGTGGGAATAGAGTTGATCTAAAAGCAAAACATTTTCCTTCGAAAAAGCTTTCTGTTATAATATCCGGTATCCTTTAATCTTGAAAATCTTTAGTATAAGTTATTACTTTAAAAATTATCTTTATATTCTCCTTTTCTAAAAACTTATTTCAATAATCCTTTTTTATTATTTTAATAGCTTAAAAATACTTGTTTTTAGTAATTCAATATTTTTTCTTAAAACTGTAATTCTTCAGATCTAATTCAATTCTTTGCTTTATTTTTCCTAGCTCTTTTCAAAGATCTTTTAATTCAGATATTCATTATAATTTAGCCCTTTTAATTAAAACAATTTTAGATATATACCTTTTTATTGCTTTTTAAATGATTCTAATAAGTTTATTTACTGCTTAATTTAGAATTAAATAATAATTGTTTTTATCTTTCAAAAGGTTTAAAGAATCCTTTTTGATTGGAATAATTAATTTTAAATTAAATAGAATAAGGGAATATAAGGATTCCGATTTGAGTATTGATTCGAACTTTTTTCAATTTGTTAACTTAATATTATATCTAGTTATCGATTTAATATTAGAAGTACTTAGATTTTCTTTTCCTTTTAATTCGAATAATATTCCTGTATAATCAGATTCTGTATCTGAAAGCATTTACCAATTGTGAATTTAAAGAGAGATTTCCTTTAATATTAGTATTAAATCAAGAATACTTAGATTAATTATTATTATTATTATTAGTAATTTTCAACCGGGCCGTATAGGCGAGCCTCCCAGGGGGCATTGCGGTTGGGCTAACTGCGGGATGATCTTCTAGTTTATATGATCCCTCTTTTCTAGGGATGGGGTCTCAATACCCTTAATAGCCTTCCAAGCGATAGCTAGTGCATTTGTGTTTTTATCTTCGATTCTTTGAGCACCTCTGTATACACTTTCCAATCTTCTATATAGTATTTGTTTGAAAGCTGCTTTATTCTGTAAGGGTAGCTTTTATATATATTTTATTGCAATATAGTATACTATGTACTTCAATTTTCTTCCATATAGCTTTTCTAGATCTATTCCCTTTTACTTCCTACTTATATTCGCTTGGATCAATTGATCCCTTTCCTTTTCTCTTTCTATTCTTCTGATAGTATTTTAGGGTATATATTTTTATAGAAATTTGTTATAATAATGAATTTAGTGAATTTGGCTGATATATATATTAACTGTTTCAGTAGTTGTTCTTGAACTGCTTAATTGTAAGATAAGTATTTGGGCTTGATATTTAGGGGCCAGGTTTTATAGGTCGCAAGGATTTTGTAACAATGTATAATATACTTAAGGGATTTGAATGTTTTGTATGAATAGTGGATTATTGCTTTTTTGTATTTAAATCGTCGATGATAGCTTTTGAAGTCGCTATGTGCTGAGCAAATCGCTAGTATATGATAAAGAGTTGTTTATAAGAGTTTTAGTTTCTTAGAGCATTTGTTTATGCTTTTTAGATTCTATTTCTGATATTGTTTGAAGAGTGTTGGTATCTGTTTGATTTATTATGCTTGTATTACTGATTCTATAGTAGTTTTTGTTATAAAGCGGATACTGCTTATTATAAATCGATTCATATACCCTGAGATTGATTTTCTTATCCCTTTGTTAACAAGTGTATCTGTATGCTCATTCTTTTCGATTCTTATGTGGTCTGGTGATTATTTGATTTGGATCGAGTATGTTTGTATCAGTTTGTAGTATTTGAGGAAAGCCCATTGCGATATAATAAAGGCTATGCCTTTCATTCCTTATATTATTGATATGCTATCGATGTATATATAGATTTCTATTTATTTTATATCGGTAATATTTCTGATCATTACTTGAAGACCTCGGTATACCCTGATTGCTTCCGTGTCGAATATATAAAAGTTGTAATGTAATTCACTATTTCCTTTACATATTACCATCTGTTCTCTATATACAACATATCTATATTCTACTCGCCTATCATCCTTATCAATCTGTTTCGATTTATCAGAGAATATAATAATCTGATTATGTATATATTTGTTTTACTATTTCTGAAATTGTTCTATTGTTATTTTTTTGTAAGGTTTTTAGTGAGATCCATTCGACACCCTGGTGTATAATGAGGCTCTACTAAAGTCGTTTCCTTGATTCAGGAAAAGTACTGATTAATCACCTGGACCTTTATTCTGGCTGACTGCAATTAGCCTTCCCTGCTGCCAGAAGAGTAGGTGGCTTTTATCCCTTGGTAATAAAGTGAATGTTTTGAATCAATAGTTTAGATATAAAAGACTACTCTCCATTTTATTTATTTTAATACTACTTTTACTGATAAAAGAGTATTGTCCCTCATTATTATTATATTCAGGGTTGTTTGCTAAACTGAAAGGATTTCTCTAATTACTATTCATAGAATCTTATTGATAACTAGAATTGCTCCTCTTAATCAAACACTTATTATTACTAATATTTCATCTTGATATTATTTAGTGGTTTTTGTTTATCCTGCATATTATACCTTTGCTTTATAAAATAAAATTGAGTATAAACAAATAATCACTACTTTTTATAAAAATACTACTAAGAGTCCGTTTATAATCCGGACTAGCCTTTAGATATGATAAGCCAATTTCCAGCCTTTAGCTGCTCGCGTTTCGATATATTATTTAAATATAAACTTGCAATCAAACTATACACCTAGCTATTATAAAACCAATCCTAATATAATCAGAGAGATAATATAATCACAGCTTATTTCGCATACCGGATTGATAGAATACTTGTACCATATTATATAAATCATCTTTATTTTTTTAAATACAAAGATTATTTTGTTTTTAGTTTTCTAATAGAATATACTTTTTATATTTTTTGCTAGTATTACAACGTTTTGTTAAACGCTTATCGATAATCAGTATAAACAAATATCGTCTATATACCCAAATCAGAATTTAGAGTCTTATTGGAATAGCTTTATAAGATAAAGCATATACAGAATTGGCAAAAGGGATGAGCCTTATGAAGTATTGTATTCTATTATACTGTAGTCAGTTATTATTTTGTTAAGTCTAATCTTGAATTGTTTTTGGATTAAAAAGAAGTCAATCAAAGTAATCAGGTTTTATAGGAACCCCTATTCCCTTATTTATCTCAAAAGTCTGTTTTTAAATAAAGCATCGAATGTTCCTTATATATTCAGTATAACTATTGTGATTTCGTGATCTTTATTGAGTACTATTTCTGTATTATGAATGAACAATATTATTAAGTTCATAGCCGATTGTTTTGGAAGAGCATTGCAATGTTGTGAACTGAGTATTTCTTGTGTTAGGGCTATCTATACTAAATATCTTGCTATAATCCTTTCAAGGTTCTTTCTAATACAAAAGAGGAAGGCAATAAGCTATCATGATTATAGGGATGTTCGGTTTGTCTTTCCCACTTTTAATAGTATAACTATCTCTACTTGCTTTTATGCTATAGGAAAGTAATTGAGCTATAGATACTTATTGAAAATGGTATATAGAACTGAGTTTATTTCCGTTCAGATAGTTTTTAGTAATCTCATTATGATCCGGTCTGTCCCCGGGGATATACTCGAGACCTCTATAGTGTTACATTCCACTTCCTCTATAAAGATAGGCTCCCCCCAGAATAGTTTTTCCCCACTTTGATTGTATCCGGAGTCCGGGAGATTATCGATAGCTTTGAAATACTACAGAATCTCCGAGTATAGTAGCTCGGCCTTTTCTTTATCCAATATAACAATACGTTCGCCTACTATAATCAGTGGAAAGCGGTATATAGGGTTTAGGTCATGCTATCCGATTATTCTATATAGATCTCAATCTGATTTCATTTTATTAAGGAATTTCCTTCAATACCCTCTTTTGGCTTATTGTATATATAATAGGAATACTCTGCATTCTGTAGAATAATCGCTATTGGTTGTGTGGCTTTGGAGGTATACATCTCGAGCGATTGTATAGTCGGGTGTCTACCAGAGAACCGATTTTCCTGTCTTCCAATCCAGTCTTCCTGTTGTTCTGATTGCCTGTTATAGTACCTTCTATATGTTTTCAATAGTTCGATCTAGAGCTATACTTATAACTACTATCTATACCTCCCATTTGATTCCTGTTATGTTAGCTGATACTATTCTTTGAAATAAAAGTAGATCTTCCTTCCTAATATGATATACATATTGGGATCTCAGTGTTAAGCTCACTCTTTGTATAATAGTAAGAAGAGTATTGTAATCGGATCCGTAATGTATATTAGCCCTGACTTCTGTATATATTCCTGGGATATTGGAAAAGACTAGATCGATCATGTATCCTGCTCTGTATATCGCTTGCCCCGAAATATTCATAAATTTGAGGCTTCTGTTACTAAACCATTCCGCGAGCCAATTACTACTATATACTATATTTACATCTAGCTCGAATAGTATATAATGAGCATTAAAGTCTTCCCTAATGATCATATCCCTAATTGATATTAGATCAAGGATTATCTTCAGGACTCCTAAGATATTTAGTTTTCTGTATAGATTTAATAGTTTAATTCCATTTATAAAAAGCCATATATAATCTCTATACTCCTTTCCTACTAATTATAATATTTGTAATCTAATTTTAATTCTGATATATATCATTATTTGTAAGTATCCCTACCCTTCCTTGTACATCCCGCTTTCCCTTCAGAAGGTTACTGGGGACAGGTATTAGTATCCGTTATATGTTTGAATATGTGTATTGGATACTCAGAGCTCTTGTATACATATTATATCGATCTTTTCCTTAAATATTCGCTGTAATACTACTGTATACAATGTAAGGCTTTTCCACATATTTATCCAGGTAATAGATAGCGGCTTCGATTTATTTATATAGATCTTCCATTATTATATCATATCCCCCAGTTATAATCTGATTATTTAAAGTTTTAAGATTGAAATTCTTATTAATCTTTACTGCCTTATTACAAATAATACATTAGCCTTGCACATCCCGCTCTTCATCCATTAAGCTCCCCAAAATATTATTTGCTTACTCTCTTCCAGTATCGCTTTCCGAATTACTACCATCTTTGTATCAAGAGATTACATCCATTCTAGATTTCCTTTTCTTTTCTTATACTATCATCAGTATTTGAACTATTACTACTAATACTAAGATAATAATAATACTGATTTCCTTTGCTCATTAGATAATCTGAATCTGCTTTTGATTTAAATATATTATCTTACCATTTACCCACTGAGACTTAATGGGGTAATTGTCATAATCCGCTAGAAAAAGCCTACAGTATCCTGCGCATTATATTGGATGATTACAATCCCTAGTTGGTTTATAAATAGATAATAAGTATACACACTTTTTATATACCACTTCTCTTTTGCATTTCCAGTTTTTATAATATTACTAATACCCTAGATTATATCTTCCCAAGACTCGTCTTCTACTTGCTAAGAATATTCGAATCTCGTTAAATAGATTACAACAAAGTAGCTACTCCTGAAAGGATAATATCCAGGTGATTCGATTCTGCTTATTTGCTTTGAGCTTGAATCTCGCTATCTATATTAAATGTAATTCTATTTGATACCAGATTTCTTTCTTTATTTGTTTTTCCCTAATCTTTATAAGTATTTCTAAAAGATTAATAATAATCATTAGAACCCCTGGTGCTATATATATATACTATAGCTTACTGATTACAAGATCTATAGTTTTAGTAGCTGCTATAGCCTATTGCTTATTCGCAAGAAGAACTATACAGGCTTTTAGGGAAGCTGTAACTACCCACCCAGTTTGAATAAATATTACTACTGTAATAGCTCTAGCCCCTAGAATAACAATCTCTGGGATTGCTTTTACTAACGCCTGTCTAATTCTCTATAAAAATAACTCCATCTTGGTTTGTTCGTTGAATCGAAGGAAAAGTCTTTCATCTATACATTCTAATCTCGGTGTTTCACTGATTACCTACTTGGGCCTATTTACAGCCCCTGCTTTTACCATTGAGCCGGAGAGAGTAGTAATTGTGGTTTTGGGGGTTTGAAGTATTCCTATATACGTTTGTATAGTTGGCTTTATGCTTTCTATTACTAGCTTCGAGTTGAAGATCCCTTTTGTACCGTCTATAATGACTGTTAATACTCTACATACTAATTTTCTTACTAATTAGCTTAAATCCTGTTCCACAAATTGCACTATGAATTATACAAGGATCATCTTGAAGCTGATAAGTATTAGAATCTTATCTGCAATGCACTTTTATTATATATCAATCTTCTTCTGAATAGCTATCTTCATAGCTATTTTAATAGTATTCTGACCACTTTTGAACGAACTTGAGAGGGGACCAGCGCTTTTGTTGCTAATCCGCATTCTCTTCGAAGCGATGATTGAGGAACGGTTATCGAGATCGATCGAGGAGCCTGCTATCCCTATAAATAACAGCTGGCTCACTGGCCCTTTCTGATTCTGTTGCAACAGCATTCTCAAGCCAAGCAGCTCGAAGCGCTATAGCAATCGCACTGGTATGTATTATATAATATGATTTTGGGATATCCGTAGATATGATTGTTATGAGCTCGTTTTGATTTTGATTTTGATGTCCACCTAATAACCTATGTGATACTGTTGTTGATATTTCAAAATGAATACTTAGATTAAGAAGATTAATTCAATAGAAAATGCTGATTTTGGGCTTGTTTAAAAGAATAAAATTCTAATCTTCAAACCATTTAGCTAATTAATTAGTGTTTCCGCTTTTCTTTGAAAAAGAATCCTATTATAAGTAATAAACATTAAAGTTACCTAAAAAGATGATTTCTTGTATGATAAATATATTATACAAATACTTTTTGATTATAAAACCTTTCTCTTTAGCTTGATTAACTTTGTTATATATATTAATAATTTAAAAGGTTTTGTTTTTATTTTAATAATTGAAAATCTATATATTAAAATCTATTAAAAAATTGGAAGTTAGATTGATTATAGCTTAAAGAGTTTTTTAATATGTATAATAATGTATATAACTAATAATTAGGATTGAGTTTTGATAATATTTATATGAAATTAGAGTATATAATAAATCTTGAATTTGAATAATCGATTTTGTTTTTAATAATCCAAGGTTTTTGAATTATAATAAGATTGATATTAAGTTTTATTATAAATTATAGAATATTCTCTATAGCTTGTAAACTTCAATTAAGATTTATTTAAAGGATTTAAATATTAATATGATTTATTAATAAATAGTATTCGATTTTTGTTAAATAGCCTAATAAGTTTTATATATTTTCAAATTTGCTGTATAATTCTCTTAGCAATTCGAGTATTTTACTTTTAAATATTAATAGAACTTTTTTCTGATATTATATACTATACACAAATATATTAATATAATATACTTACCTCCATATAATTCACAAAAGGGATTCCTTTTACAATAAACATTCTGATATCCAAATCCTTGATATTTCTGATATTGTATAGTTGATTTTGATTTGTAGAATTATTCTATTTTTATATTACTTCTCGTAATATATAATTGCTTTCGAATAACTAATTTTACTTTTGATTTTGTAGCAAAAGTAATAACGATAGTATTCTTTCATTGATAAACTCTTTTGAAGGTAGGTATAAGCCAAAAGGGGTTTCTATAAACTTGAAGTTTGAATTAAAGGTTTTGATTTTGTTGAATATCAGATTTATTCCTTTTATATCTAAGAATTCTTTAATTGAGATTTTATAAATAATAACTTTATACTATTCTTGATCCTTTGAATTTTTTTGAATTTAATAATATTATTCTAAATTGCTTTCTTTTTTAATAAGAATTGTAATATAAAGGGATTATTTGTTATAATAATAATATTATTATTAAAGAATATAATTGCTACTGCAATAACTAGTCCTTTGATTCTGATCTTTGAAAAGCTTTATTTATTTTGTTTTGGATAATTAGAGGGGAAAAGAAAATAGAGTTTGGAAATCTGGTTTGATTAAGATAATTCGTTTTTGAATAAGGTTAGATTTCTTTTTTATATTAATAAATATTATATTTTTCCCTTGAGAATTAAATTCTATTCTCCTTTTTTTGAAATATCAACATATATTGGTTTCAATATAATAATAATAGTAATAATGGGCGAAAAAGATTTAACTAATATTTTTATTTGTAATTCGATTTTGTATATAGTGGTTTCTAAATGGGTAATTTGAAAAATAATAATATTAAAGTTATAATAAACTTTCTCTTTTCAATATATTCTCTAAAAATCTCTAGAAGATTTAAGAGCTTAGATTGTTTTTTGTATAATTGAAGAGAAAGGAAGCTAGTATTGTAAGGTTTCTAGTTTTCAAAATAACTTCCTTAAATATATTTGGGTTGTTTTGGATTCTAAATTGTTTATTTCTAATTGCTAAAGAGTATTATAAAGCACCGTTTCTTATTCTAATTAAATATATAAATAATATGATTATATTTTGAATAATAAAGAAATCACTAAATAAATTGAACTCTTCAATTCTTCTTCCAAAACTAATTAACTGATTAATTGATTGAATAGAGCTAGAGATTTCGAATTGAGGGTTTTCAGAAGGCAGGGGAGGGCTTGAAGGTATTGGAGTATCTAGGATAATAATAGGATAAGTGTTTGGTATAATAAAGGTTTTAGAAGAAGCCTTTATTATAGCTGTATCTTTAAATGTTGATGGATTATTGAGACAATTTATATTGAGGATCTTATTCTTATTTTGATAATTTGAGGTGAAAATTTTATGCGAATTTTTGTATACGTTTTGTGTTTAAAATGCCGACGACAGTATTACAACAACTACTGATCAGAATCACTTGGGGGCAATTGTAATCAATTTGGTTTAATAACTATAATCTAAATCGATTGCAAAAGGATTGTATTTCGAGGAAAAGTTTCCTTCGAAATTTGTTGTGGTGTTGTAAAGGTTGACTCCAGCAAGAACTTCTATGCATATTCTGCTGCAATTGTGCTATCACAAAAAAGTTGAAGCTAGGTACGGTCACTCCCGTTCTTTGAATTTGCGGACTGTCGCGCATCATGATTAGTCATGCAATACATTGGAGATACAGCCTTAACAGAGACACTAAGAGTTTGGTACGGTTGCATTTGTAGACGATAATCATCTCAAGCTCGAAGGTACAGCTCTTACAGATTGGATTTACGGCAATTATACTGCAGTATCCGCGATCTGATGACTAAATGAAGAAGATTAGCGTCTGCTGAAATTGTCGCTTAAATACAGCACTGTCATTTTCACTATGTTATTGTCAAAATTGAGGATCATATACACATCTGAGCTTATGAATTGGGAACCGTATACAAGAGCGCGATATCAAGAACATAGATCAGTCTCTGCTAAGCTTGGTAATCGTGAATGATACAGCCATGAACAACGACAGCGACAACGCCGTAAGTACTTCCATGCCTACTTAAGCTAAGAAATCCCCATTCTCTCTCCCCCTTTTTCTTCTTCTTGCAGAATACTTCTTCTACAAACAAATCAATCCGCAAGACCAATCATCGATTGCATAAAGACCGCTCGACATCTTCATCTCAATTCTCAAACCAAAATACCCCCGAGTACCAATCAATCACACGCGCGATCTTGAACTATTCAAACAGTTTTGGTTCTCTTCAAACAATCCAATCAACTCATCCGCCATGATTAACACGAGTGTTGATTCCAGATCGAATTCACCAAGTCTTCGGGCTCCAGGATTGTCATTCAGCTTGGCAATCCGTCTAAAGAATCCAGAAACGCTAAATGATCCACACAAGCCACTTGAATATCCATTAGCACCTCCAGATTTCTATTCTCGTTTTGCTGAAGCTGATACTGACGCCGACATGGATTTTGAAACTGTAAGTTCTTGTCCTTTGTATCATAAAACAATAGTGCTCTTGCTAACGGTTATACAGGAATTCAATGACGATATGGAAGAAGATAGTGAAAGTCAGGGCATGGTTGAAGACTATGAGCCCGTTATGATGAGACTTGAGCGCGAAGAGACTCGAGGAAGCAATTTCATTGATTGCCGACAGTGCGGCATCGCTTTCGATTATTCGCGAGCATCTTTGTGGGTGCCCGGCTATAAACGCACCCCTCCAAAGTCTTTCCGAATTCCAAATGAGAATACGCATCCGCAGATCGTTCGATGCCCAAAATGCAATACAGAAAATTGTATGGGTTGCGAGAAATCTCCTCATGGCGACTGCTGCTCATACGCAAATTATCGCGTCGTCTGGCATGCTTTGTGCGCTGTTGACGATGCCATCGTTCAGCATCGTGTGGGGCCTTCATACCCAAGGGATAATAATCCTCTCGATGTGGCAGTCGTAAAAGCTTTGGACATTTTGATTGAACATATTCCAAAAAAAGACACCACCTCATTCGGATATTGCGAACTTATCCGAAAAAGTATGCTATTAGACCAGGTAGCAGTTACTATCCACAACATGGATGAAGAAAATCGATTCAACGCTGTCTGCTTACAGTCTTTGGCATTTGTACAAATGCTCTCACAGCGTCAAGATCTCTGCGGCTTGTTGTTTGAAGAGCGACTCCAGTTTTTGAGAAACTTGTCTCCTGGTGTCAGGGTTATGGGATTCCCTGTGGCGTTCTTTACGACTGAGCAAGTTTTTGACGCCGATCGATATGCGCCATTGACCTATCGTATCTGGCCTATTATACAACAGAGCTACCAGTCTGCGCATGACTTCCTGTCTTCAAATACTCAACTGAACGATTCATGGCCCGCTGTAATGTTGGCCCGAAACATTATTCATCTTCATGATGAGTTGAAACCCAAGTCGTCCCCACCACTTGAACTTATAAGATTCGTCCAGGGCCAGAACTTGCAATCTTTTGCAGCACGCCTCGAGGAAATGCATCGAGTTGAGGGAACCCAGTATGGAGCCGTCCACACGAACACTAGGACGGGATCATCATCTTGGGTTACGAAAAAGCGCTGCCAAGAGGCCCAGGAAGCTGCCGAGGAAGACATGGGGGGAAAGCGAAGAAAGACTACGAATTAGGTAGTGGGATACGATTTCGGGATGTGCCAGGTGGCAACTGAAGGAAATAACGATTGGAATGGATGTGTCAGATTGAGATTTGGGATTGTCTCTATGGAAATATCTGGGACATGAATAGTCCACAATCAAGGGTTATAACTTGTTGTTTAGTTGGTTTCTAGGATAACGGAAGAGCTATATCATTTCGGATAGCATTGTACAAAGAGTTTGTGACCAATGATCACCCATCTCAACAATCAATACGTGCAAAATGAATGTGACAAGTCTTCTGAAGATTGCAATGCATTATTGCTAACAGCAGTATTTAGCTCTCGATTGTTGACAATTTTTTAGAATTAACGCACAGTCTTTCCTCCTAGAACTTTCTGTTTGCCCTTGTCTACTGACATCTGGAATCACAAAATTACTTGAAAGTTGGATCAGTGCCATTGGCGTTTTGTTCGTGCTTGATTAACTTTTACACTGTTAACATACCATTAACACTTGTTTACTACAGAGTCCTTGTATTTCAAGAATAGATAAACCTGGCTCTCAACTGAGAATGTCAAGTGTTCAAGTTAGTTATGACTGTTGTCTATGATAGTGTCATGAGTTTATGACTGATGAATCAACATATGCTTCGAGATCAAACAATTGATCTCCTTCGTCAAAGTTTTTATTCTTTTGCTTGTCTGACTGTTGTTCCCTTGGCAATTTTCTGCAAACAAGTCTTGTCTGCAAGTGAAAAACACTGGCTGTTATGCAACTAACCTAAGTAATCAATGTAATGAATTTAGTTCCAACTCTTGACAACTGGTCTTCTGTTTGCTATCGGATTTTTGCTTGATGCTTTACCAGGAGTTCTCAACTTTCTCAACCCAAACCTGCTTCTTAAATAACCTTTAGTCTTCTACTCTACACATCTAAATCAACACCCACTTTCAACCTCATCTTAGGGTTTGCTTTGAACCTTTGATGTCATAGAAATGAATATATCAATAAATACGTTATTGGGCTCTTGCCTGCATCTTTAAGTAGTTTATGTAAAGCTGAAAAAGCATACCCACCTAGATGGCGCACTGAAATTGAACTCACACATATCACAGAAGCATCAATTGGCATCTTTTCTTTAACTTTATTCAGTTCACCTAGTGAATAGTTTCCAGTTTTATGATGGTTTGTCTCGGCCCAAGATGACTCGGTTATCTCCGAGGCTCAAACTCCCTCATTCTCATCTCTTACCAAGAAGCAAGATCTGGAGGATACTTTTGGTTTGTTTACCTAAACTTCAAAATTCAGGTAATGAAAAATTGATTGGAAGCTCTAAGACTAGGTACAGCAGGGGATTTCAATTTTTCTTTTTACTTCCCAAGTTTTTCAAAATCAGACATTCAGAATAACACCAAGAATCCCCTTAGGAGTGATTCGAAAAATGTGTGTTGACAAAGCGATGGACTTCTAGACCATTGGAGCAAATTTCTGTCATAAGATACACTTTGAAATTTAGCTCCTTCGTCCCTCACTTGCCAATCTTTTCAGTCTCGTAATTGGAATCGATATTCCATTTAAGACTATGAGGGTACTGTATAGCAGCACCCCTGTACTTATATTTAGTCGATAGCTGCTATATTTACACCAAATTCAATTATTCAGCAATATATAGCTTTCTTAAAAATGGTTTAATTTCTTTATCGATTCTATAAAAATAGAAAATACAAAATCTTTCGATAATCAATTTTCACATTTTAAATTGAATTTATTATAGATTTTATAACTAGGCTAAAACATTGAAGTGAAGTAATAGAATTCTAGCGAGAAATGACCCATGATCAAATAAAAGTGGTAGGTAGCCAGTCAGTTTATCGATACCGCTTCCCAGAATTTGAGCATGTGTATATAATTGAACAATTTACATTTGAACCTTCTACTCAATTCATCATACAACCTATATCTTAATTAAGGTCTTTTCTAAATTGCAACTGCTCTCTCTTCTCTACGACTAAGCTTCCGACTCCATTAGGAATCTCAGAGAGATCTTGTGATTAAGTCAAGCTCTTTCCACACTTTCAACAACAGAACCAAGCTGTTTCCCCAGGAACAACTTAAACTATGTCCTCCTCTAGTTCCTCGCAGGTCGCAGAACCTAAAGCAAGCCCCTGTTTCAATTACCAAGCACCAATATCAAATAATACAGGAAGAAAGGATGGATATTTGATCTTGCCAAACTTCAACACATCCACCGGCCCAATAAATCAAAAATTGGCCATAATAAAGAACTCAGAATGTCCAGAGCTACTCAAAGTAGCAGGTCACACAAGCAAAGCAGAAGATGAAGCTGCTTGTTGCCATGAGATGTTTTTAAACCAGCCATATTATGTTGCATCAGGACCCAAAGACAAAGATCCTGTCTTCACTGCGCAATTTTTCGGAGAGAGCGATGTCAAGAATATCACACTCGCGTACGAAGCCATGAAGGAGGCTCGCGAGATAGCGCACCGAAAGAGCGCGGATCCAAACTCCCGAAACGATGTATCGGAATTCGAGCAGCGAATGATCGGTGGCTCTAAGAAGAAGATTCTTCAAAGGAGGGCATATGTCCAAGGCTTCACAATCACACAGCAGCAGGACGCGATCTGTGCCGCGCAGTTAAACGCAGCGATAATTGAAAATGCCGAGTCGACTGGAAGACTCAACCAGCTTATCGCAATAGCTGCTGGCAACCTGCTTGCAAATTGTGTGCCAAAAGAAGTATTAGCTCGTCTTGCCAAACAGGCAGAGTCTGCTGTCCCTATTACATTTGGGCATGAAGATAACAAATTCTTCTGTAAGCATCACACTTCATCTGTTGACTTCTGTGAATATCGCTGACTATTATTAGCAACTGTCCAATACAATTACTCCGGTGTAGAGATAGCATCCTTGGAAATGAGCCTTGGTAATTTTGGCGCTCTACATATCGATGGACATGACGACTCAGCAATGTGGACTGTGCTATTAGTATTGTCAAATATACCCGAGAGCTACTGGCCTGGCCGGACATTTGTATCTTCGCTCCGGATATATGCAACAATGGGACCGATGACTGCATTGGTATTTAAGGCGGTTCATCCCCATATTAGTTTGGGTCCAATTCCCATGGGCGAATCTAAGCGTCTGCGATATGCATACCTGCCAGAGAAAACCCATATAATGGATTCTGTACTCTACAATCAAAGTAGGTTAGTGGCCGTGTGCTACCCTAAGGGAACGGTCATGCGCGAAACGCCTGCCCTGCTCCGTCGCTCGACGCCAAAAATTCTTCAAACAATCAAAGGGGTTCGCAGCAGTCTCCCAGAAGCACATCCAATAGCAATTGCGGCTTTCGGAACCTTGAGGAATCAGATGGAGTTTCTGGCAAGATTAGAAGCTCATGATAAGGTTAAGATGAACCGCATTAATCCATCTTTGAAGATGCCCACGGCAGACTTATTTGTGCAGCTGTGGAGCTGGGAGGAGAATGGTGTTACTATGACACCAAGGGTTTCTCGAACTCAGGCAGTTTTAGACAGTGACGGAGAAACGAAAGAGTGGTATGAGGATTACTCCAAGAAGTGCGATGCTATTCTGTCGATGAGGTGGTTTGATGGCAATAAAAAGACGGAAACTAATTGGGTATCTACCGAAAATGTTGGGTCAACTTTTGCTCATTTGGATCCCCTCGCATCAACTGCTGCTAAGCCTCTTGAAGAATTCAACAAGTGGGCCAAGAAGACCAATAATCTTCCAACAATCAAGCAAAACTATGGCAAACTTCCCTACCAATGTCCCAACTGCGAATTGAGATTTTCTACCAAACAAAGGGTTAAACTTCATCACAACCTTGCACACATGTACACATATGAGTGGCAAATGCCCCAGCCATCAGTTGATCCAGCCCATCAAGAGAGGAACAGCGAGTTTGAAGGAGAAGGAGAAGAACAACTCGCGGAGGAGGCTGGTCTAGAGGACGAGGAATATCCGAGAGAAGAGGGATCTATTGTGAAAAAGAGAAAGAGATGAGGCGTCAGATGACGGCGAATTGACAGTATTAGCATGGTAATTTTTGAATCAGACGAAAAAGAGAGATTATGTTTGATAAAGTTTTTTTTGATCTGAGATTCCGAACATGCCAAAATGCACCCTGATACTATCAGACACGTGATACGGTGTTAGCAAGTTAATTTTTAACTTTTCGATGCCATCAAACACCCATGTATCATCGAACAACTCGCTTTGTATCAATCTTATGAAACCTAGGTTTTGGTGTGCTATGCACCAGTCATCAGTGAGCCCGAAGCTCACCATGATCTTTTAAATGTTTGAACTTGTATTGTGTAGTCTACATAAACATCCTATCAATCTTCGACAAGATATACTATTTTCTGATTATAGCATTCATGATGAGATATCCCATTCCGCTACTATATAAGTCTTTACTTTGTGATCGTTGTAACACATTGAGAGCATTACCGTATGTATTTCTCAACAGATATAGTATCCGGAACTTGGATAGTATACACGAATATCAAATAAAATCATTCTGGAAAACAAATGAAGTTTATCGCAAAAGCCTGCTCATGACTTACGTGAAAATTTGTGCAGAGAGAAGGGGTAGGTATGGAATAAAGAATCGCATGCAATTTTAAACTTTAAATATTATTCATAGTCACTTCACTTCACTGAAAGTGCACATTCACAACGATATAATCCAGTGAAACATGGTAGACCTGTGTATACGGCTTTTTAATTCAAGCCCTGTACGGCAAATTTTACCCACATACGCTCTTCAGCCAAGTTGGAAAACAGCATGTACATAGCATGAACTTGATCTGATTCACAGATACCCATATAAACCTTCACGACCTTCTCAATCATAAAACAAACTATAAAGCCATCCACCAGAACAGATAACTTCACGAAAAAATAAACAGAGAAACAACAAACATAAAATTAAAACATCCGTTCAGTACCAGATCAAGTCACATCAAACGAGAAAGACCCCCGCAAACTGAAGTCAACGAATCACATTCAACCGAGTAAATCTAATCCAATTCCAACAGATTCAACTAGATAAACAGATCAGATATATCAAACAGCCCAAAATGCCTGCAGATTGGCGAACTGATAAATCTGGAAACGTGAAGGGGTTTATTAGGAGAAAAGGCGACCCCAACCCAATGAATTGGGGATATAAAGTTGATGATAAGGTTTTGAGTCATCCAAAGGCTGGTATGGTCAAGACTGATGTGTCTAAACCCAAGAAAGATGATAAGTGCAAGAGCTGTGAGAAGAAAAAGGAGAAAGAAAAAAAGAAGAAAGAGAAGAAGGACAGTGCCGGCGGTTGTCTAGTATCATAGGGGATCGTGCAGAAAGGGGGGAGGCTATAGATCATGATGATGCTGGTCGTTGGGGTGGGGATAAGAGACTTGAGTGAGAATGATTTGAGGGAATGTAGAGGAATGAGAGAATGGGATAAGGTCGCCTGTCTGTGCATGATCGCAAAGGGATAGGATTTTGGGACTAGATCGTTGGATTTCTGACTGGTGTGTCCGAATTATATACATGGGTAAGCTATTTGAGCCCCCTGTTTCGTGGGGAGATATATCCTAGCGTCAGTAAACACGTAGAATAACAGGAACATACTTTGTATTTACGCCAATCGCATATGACACGATTTTTCGTTTCATAATCCGCGAGGGTAGTTGGTCGTTGAAGGGTACGATTGGTTACATAGTGCATCGCTAATCTAGTTAATCGTAAGGGCCCTACCGCCCATGTAGCTCGTAAGGACCCTGTCGTGTGTCAGAAATCATTGATTTGGTATGCAGTAACACAATAACCCCTAACCAAAAATGAAATCAGAGTCTTTAACTCGTGGGAAGTCTCCGAACCATCCAAACAACCAATAATGTGGCGCATTGTCACATACCCTATCCCATTTATTCGCTGTGAACGCGGAAATAAAAGATTCACATCACAGCTCTACTAAATACCTTCGAATCGTGATGAATCATATATAAAGAACTTCTTACTTCAGGTGCTGCAATTAAGAAATTATACACACTATCTTTGCGTTTACATCTTCAACTTCTTTACCAAATTTTGAAACATACTTGCTAGCCAAAACTTCTTGCCAAAAGGCCCCAGAATCGACTCAATATGCCTGTTGCAAATGTCTGTAAACTCGGGACTTGTCCGCTCGAATATGGGATGGTACATTACCAGCCCACTCTTTTTGGAAATGTGTTTTACCTCGGCATATTTGCTGCTCTTCTCATCATTCACATCATGCAGCTATGGCGTTGGAAAGCATGGAGTTTTTCGTGCTGTATGCTTATCGGTCTTGTCCTCGAAATAATTGGTTATCTTGGCAGAATTCAGATGCATTATGATCCGTTTGCTTCGAATCCATTCTTGATGCGCGTCTTCCAGTTATAACCACAGATTGCATCTTGCTGACTATCAAATAGCTACCTGATATGCGTAACAATCGCGCCCGTTTTCTTTACAGCATCAATATACATGACCTTTTCTCGCATACTTCTCCACTATGGGCCACATTTGTCGAGCTTTAGTCCTAAGGCTATCTCTATCACTTTTATGACTGCCGACTGGGTCGCACTTATCCTCCAAGCAGCTGGCGGAGCAATTGCAGATACCGCTGCGACAAAAGCCGGGATGAACAGTGGGACAAATATCTTGGTCGCAGGGCTGAGCTTTCAAGTAATTGGCTTGATCCTGTTCATGATGACAGTCGTAGAGTATGCCTTCAAAGTAAGCGGGGAGAGAACTCGAAGGAAAGCAGCCAACTGGGCGGCAGGCGAAGGTGAAATAGGGGCAAGCAAAAGAAAAATGAGGTATCTCTGCTATGGTATGTCAAATTTCAATTTGTGTTTCTTAATCATTTCAATATTTCAGCATCTCCATCGTCCCGAACATCCGACTTACAATTCCCTCATAAATCCTCTTCAAATCTCTGCCTTAGATTGGAGACTAATCGCACGACCTGATGTGCTTGTAGGTCTTACCGTGGCAACTGTCCTCATCCTTATTCGTTCAATATTCCGTGTGGCCGAACTTGCTAAAGGATTTCAGTCGAAGCTTGCCAATGAAGAGGTTCCTTTCATGATACTCGAGGGAGCAGTTATGATATCGGCTACCACAATTATGACGATATTTCACCCCGGATTAATTATCAAGGGGAAGTGGAAAGAATCTGGCTGGGAATTGAAGGGATGGAAGAACGAGCGAAATTGATGAGCTGCGGGGGTGAAGGGGAATAGCGTAATGTGAGTTGCATGGAGTATCAAAAAACTATGCCAGATACCTATATATGTAGAATGTTTCGATAAACCATACTGCCGATGAAGTTTTATTGGGTTGCTGTTGACTTTGCTGAGAAAGGTGACATATTCTGATAGAAGTAAAATGGTTGTTGTTTTTAAACTTACCTCGAAATACCTAGTAGTTATTTGCAGGACTTGAAGAGACACAATACCTGTAGGGAAGATCCAGATTGAAACCGCAATCACGGAGTATTGACACTTGATGGAGACAACGAGGAGAGATCGAAGTGAGATATGTGAGAAAAACGCTTACCTGAAATGGTCTAGCTTGCGGCTAGCGGCCGCACCGTTTGACACGGGAACATCGAAGATTTTTTCCCCCTGTGATGTAGAAAGAAGCATCATATTAAGACAGCAGACGGCCCATGAATATTTGTCGAATAGTTGCTCCAGCAAGAAAGACCTTAAGAATAGGCAATTTTAAAAAGAGCAAAACTTGTAGTGGCCAGCTGTACCGATCGAGAGAAAGGACCACCCCACACGTGACTATGGATGGTCCAAGTCATGTACGCCTGGCCTGGAATTTGCTTGATGGCTCTAACACTCTAGTAGGGTCATCATGGTCATGATACACATGCCATGCCTCCACAGGCAATTTGTGATGCTTACAAAAAGTATCAGAGGATGAGTGATGCGGCAGTGAACGATGATCTCCAGATCGTGGATTTCACTCGTGGCTTGACTCCCGAGCAGCAGGAGAAGTTGAGTCCGGTGGGTGTAGTTCCCTCGGAATTGATTGCTAAAGCGCAGAAGGAATTCATGAATACTGGTGCCGAAAATGATTCTGGCTTTCCTGCGGCATGCACTATTTATGAACACAGCGGATTTCCGGGTATGCTTGACTCAAATACTTGTAGAGCAAAAGAGTAGCTAACTTTCTATACAGGGTTGAGATTACTTCCTGCGCTCCTTCCACCGGAAACTCAGTCTTTATTTGTGTCCCGACTCCTTCATCGTGAATTGTCGAATCCTCTGCACAAAACAAACTTTCACGATGATTATGATATACCCTACCCTCCACTTGACTCTTCTTTCTTTACTTATCCTCACCAAGCCAAGAACCAAGTCTTTGCTCCTAAAGATCCAAACTCAAGACATAAACCACTCAACGCTGCACAAGCTCTCCAAAAAAAATTCAGGTGGCTAACACTGGGCTCTCAATATGATTGGAACACCCGAGCTTACCCATCTTCTTCTCCAACTCCATTCCCAACTGATGTCTCTCGTCTTGTTACCACGTTATTTCAAAATGCCTTTACTCCAGAATCAGGAGTCGTCCTAATGTACTCGACTAAAGATTTCATGCCGGTGCATAGGGATGTTTCCGAGGAATGTGAAAGAGGGCTAGCGAGCTTCACGCTCGGATGCGACGGGCTGTTTGTTATTAGTAGAGATGTTAGAAAAGGAGAAGAACACATCGATAACAGGGAACAGGATTTGGTTTGTATACGGGTCAGGAGTGGTGATGTGATACAAATGGGTGGAGAGACGAGATGGGCTTGGCATGCTATGCCCAAGATTATTGCAGGCACTTGTCCACCTTGTTTGGAAACATGGCCTGTGGGATCTACGGAAGAAGGGAGAGAACCAAAAGAGTACGAAAGATGGAGGGGTTACATGAAGGGTAAGAGGCTAAACATTAGCTGTAGGCAAGTGTGGAATTAATTTTGCATATATGCTTTGATCATGATAAGTGTTGTATTATTTGTATCATGGACCAGGTTCTGTCTTGGTCTTGGTTGATTTTGGCTGCGCTGTGGGTGATACAATACAGACCAATATCAATCTTCTGAAGCTGCTGTGGCCCGTGCGGCTCACACGGTTTACATCTTCATATCATATCTGCTATTTTGATACTTCAGCCCTACGGTTAATCGATCTTCAGAAATTATACGGCATATGGCGATATGATTTGTCATTCTGCTGTACAATCCATTTCTCTTTTTACATATAAGGGTCTCTCCTTTCCGCCTATCCTTCATTTCTTCTACATCTGATCTTGATATCGCACTATCATAAATATCAACTTTATTGATAATCAATCACTTTAACTTCCAGCAATTCTTACAATGTCTACCAAAATTGGCAAAACATTCACACCCTGTCGAAAGCTCCCACTCGAGCTCCGCCTTATGATTTGGAAATTGGCAAAGCCAGCTGGTCGAATCATCGAACTTAATCTACTCGAAAGATCTGCCATTAGAGAAGAATGGAACTTAGATCAATCTCCGCAAGCTCCTGGTCAGTCTGACCAGGCAGAGAACGGCGACGAAAGCCGGTCAGATACAACAAATTGTGGGCTTTAGATCAAACGCTTCAATTCCAGCACTCCTGCTCGCGTGCCGTGAGTCGCATGAAGTCGCATCGATGTGGTATCCACGAGTATTTCAATGCTATGCTGACAACCCGGAAACATTGAAATTCCCTCCCGCCATTCAAGAACCAGGTTCAGTCTCACTCCCACAGACGTACTTCAATTTTGAGGAGGATACACTCTTCATTCACGCCCAACACGTTTCGTCCCAGATATAATGCTGAAAATGCAGAAATAATAAGACGCCTCTAAAGTCTCGCGCGAGTCCCAGGACATACTATACTCGGGGTCTCCCGGCTGGTATACGATCCAGATTCTTAAGAGTTGAGAACCTTGCTATTCAATTGACTTCCGATCAATGGAATTTTAACTGGGACGCTCATGCTGATTGGCTGGCTAGATGCCTGGAGCGTGGATTTCGCGACCTTAAGACGCTTACCATTGTGGTTGACCATCATGTTCTATCCCCTCGCTGGAGAGCAACGCAGGGCGTGAAAGATGTCGAAAGAAGATAGAGCAAATCTTGTATATATGGATGAATTAATCGATGTTCAGGATGCTTGCCGTTTCTACCACCCTGATCGCCCTATTCTTGAGCAAGAAAAAAGAAAGTGGACAGAACCAAAACCTAATGCTTCTCATTTCACACCAGACCCATATCAGAAAATTGACTCAAAACATGATGGAAGTTCTCAGAGAAGAGCACATTAAAGCTGGTAAATTGATGTGGGATCTGCCAGAGATACAATTTAAGATTGTCCTTCCCGCGAAGATTAAAGCAAATTTACGTCGGAAACATGCGGCGATACAAAGAGAGATTTGCTGGTTTGGCAAAGAGAAGCTGCTTCCAAGTCGAAAGAAGAGGAAGATACATCTTGAATTAACAATACTCGCCAATGATTACCGCCATTAAGGATGACGCTAGATAAGGGAGCTTTCTGGGGATGGATTGGGCTGTGAAGTAGGCAGATCATCACAGAATTTTACATGGTAGATGAGTGGACAGTTATCAGGCCTTACTATAGTGACCTCAGCATTATTAGGATTTCAATAATGTGCACAATGTTTTCAAAGTTTTTGGTTTTTTGGACTTCAAATGGACCAAATGTGACAATGACAGGGGTAAAACAATGAGATACGTGTGAATCTCACTTTGAGGTCGAATATTCACGTTTTGATTTTCAATTTTTTTTTAGCCTGGCGACTGATAGGTGCATCGGTCCCAATCCTATCGACTGCCGGTCAGCTCGCCATCCCGTTCGCCACCCCCTGACTAGAATCTTCTCATTTTCACGTCTCACGGTTTGTCTCTCGGCAAATGTTTGCAGAACACTCATCTATTCGATTTGTTTGACTTATTTAGAACCCCCACCCCCAGAATTTTTCCGTGGTAGAACAAAGTCTACAGGAACGCAGCGTTGCGACAGAAAAGTATTGATCCGGGCCACATGGTTGAAGTTAAGTTGGAAAGGGCACCAAAGATCACAGAAGCTTGGAATAAATTGACTGAAAAGAATTATTCCAACCTGCGAGGTGAACAACGGCTTGGCTGCAAATATGGGGATGTATATTATTGTGAGTAAAATTTAGGTGGTTGTCGCTAGTGGTGACTGATTTTGACAGAAGTTTCAACGCAGTGAGACCCGTGGCAGATATTTACCAGCTTGGGCGAAGATACTGTCAATAAGTTCACAATTACTGAATTTTTCCAGAACTAAGGCTAGATTGGAGATATTTTACATCCTATTCCTGCTTGGTGGTAGCATGCCAACACACGGCTGGCAATCCTCAGTTCCACGTTCTTATCTCTTTCTGTATCAGATTATGAGTGCTGAAGTCAATAAAGGACATGAAGCTTGAAATAAGACATCTGTGTATTTAAGGATGCATACCGCAAATGCGTATTATAGAATAGAATGAAATAGCTCAAGAACCTGTGTCGACTGGGCTGTGTGACATGAGATAGACAGCCGGCTTCAAGTGTTGGCAAGGGGGTATGCTGAATAATCACGATGTAACATCGTCAGACTTCTCCGCATTTTGTGATAATCAAGCCAAAATTCCCAATTCCACTCATACACTCACTTATGGCGATACTAATCTAGTATCCACAGGCTAGCTTTTAGCTCGAGTTTCACTATATACCAATTCCCCTGCATCTTCTAATTGATATAAGATACCATTTCTCCTTCAAAAATGGACAACTACATGTTTCGGAAACATGTCAGCCGTCACAGCGTCGTCTTTGAAGAAACTCAATATCTGGATATATCATGCTATTCGGTAAGGCTTGAAGTCCACTCCATTCAAAATAACGGCATTGGTTGAATGTATAGTTAACCTGATCAGGACCCCGCTCTTGATACAATCGAGCAATGTCCATTGACACTTGATGAGTTTGATAATTATATTCATCAACGGGTAGATATTCCAGCTTCTCCAGTCTATTCATGATCATTGAGAGGGCTGATGAATTTTCAAACTAGGGAACTTTCGAACCACCTCCGCTACCAGCAGGGGCCACTCGATTATAGGGCGTACGATTAGTGTAAATTAACTTGCTTTCATGTGTGTGGAATATCATCCATTGAAGCTGACTTCTAATAGCCTTCAACAGAACGCCAAGCATCCGGATACAATGGGGGGAAATACTATAAGTCTCCGGCACGAAGATTATGTGACCATGATCGAATCGTGGAAATTGCCACTTAGGGCTATTGAATGCTCCAATGCTCTTAGTGTTTTGTTCTGGCCCTCTGTAGAAGATATTGGAGGGAACTCTCACTACGTGCGTTTCGAATACACTTGAATGTTTCGATTCGATGTCACGATCGTTAACCTGTATTGTCTAGAAATTTTTTTCGAAAGGGGGACGTACGAAAAAAAGGGATCACTCGAGGCTGGGAGCTGATCCTAAGCCATGAGATAAAAGCTGGAATCACACGAGGCTTCTGCAAAGGAACTGCAACGACTGAAATCGTTGAGAGTTTGCAAGCGTTAAGAGCATGCATTTCGGATACTTCACATCCGATGCTTCTCCCGTTTTTAATTTTAAGTGAGAAAATATCCTACGGGACAGAGTTGAAGCAAAAGCGTACTAGAGACTGGCTACGCATGCTGGAACAGGCTGTTGCAGATCATACTGGACACATCAGAACTCCAGTAACAGGCCAAACACTGCCACTTGACTTAATAAGTATAAATATCAACAGGTGCTATGCTGAAACACTGTGGGCCTCCCCTTTAGCTTACATCCGTCTCATAGAATATTTTCTGTAGACGATGAATTTATTCAAGCAACATATCCCTTTAACCGGATTAAAACAGTTTAAACTCATGGAAATACATGACAAACTTATTCCGGCATTAAAACTCTACAAATTGAAACAGCAGGGAGTAGAGACTTATGCAAACACAACTCTGAAAAGACTGGAGAATGAAAGAAGTCTTGTAAGTACCCCAAACACATAGAAAATTCATTCTATCCATCAATAATCTCGGTATCTAGTCCAAAATTGTGCTCGCTCAACGCGACAGCAAGCTTCAGTATGATATGGGCAAGCTACAGTATGAAATGGCGCTAGCCAGCAAACGCGACTCTTCTGCCATGAAGACTATTGCTATACTAGGTATTTTATTTCTTCCTGGGACATTTGTTGCTGTAAGATATTCTCCATACCTTTGAACAAAAGGGTTTTTGCTGAACGGTAACCTCAAGTCAATACTATCCACGATCTTTTTTGATTTCCAGAATGCATCTAATCTTAGTACAGCGGTTTCTCCAAGCTTTTGAATCTATTGGGTTATCACAACTCCGGTTACGTTGATCATTTTGGTACTGTGGTATTTGTGGGAGAAAAAGCGAGACGGAAGGTTTGTCAGGGAGAGGAATGAAAGAGAAGAAACCGAAGACCTTGCTTCGGAGATTGATTTAGGAGAGTATAGCTTGCAGCCGCTGCAGAGAGCGAGGCCATTGGCAGACTATGAGAGAGAATGACATGACATTATTTTTTATTGTAATTTTATCTCCGGCTTTTTCTCCATCGGAAAGGATTCATAGTGCTGGTTTTGATGGATGATCAGTCCGACTGGAGGAACGGGCATTCTCAGCATCTATAGTAGAGGAATTGGACTCATGATCCACAAATAAATGTCAAAATCCCCGCGGAAGTATCTAAAACCACGAGTCAGAGTCTCAAGACTACACGTATATCAAAGTCTAGCCTATAAAGAAACAACGTAATGTCAGATTCCCAGCACCGCAAATATCTGAATTCATACCCCACATTTCTCATCTGACACTATCGACTTGGAATCCAATACTGACACATTGGCCGACATTGATATACACATTTTTGTGCGATTCTTTAAGTATATTGCCGAAGTAAGTCAAATTTTCCGTATGTTGTCGAGAATTAAGCAACAGCAGTAGATAATTAATCGTGCCGAGCCATTAGCTCTTACTTTCTTATTTTGCCTTCACCCTCGCACTTTCTATAATTGTCTCCCGGGAATCCAAGACTTCGACGCTAGGAAAAGCAAGCTTATGATCTTAGCATCTACTTTCGTATCGCGTAAGTGATTATATGCACGTATTGTAGAGCCAAGTGCTATATTGGTATTTCAACACCCTGATAGATACTAAAGAAGTATCGTCCCCGAGTTTCCAAAAGTTGGATACTAGAATCAAATAGAGACGCCAGTGAAGAAATTTGTGGGGATCGACATCGAATGAGTATGAAGTGGTAGACAGTATTCCTATGCTGTTTTGGACCAAGCTGCAGTCCTCAACTAGGCAGGAAACCAGGCTCATTTGTGGCAAGTTCTCACTTGGTTAGTCCGGCAACTGAAAGGATTGATACTATTACTACTGATTTTTAAAACTTTGTATAACATCAGTCTTTGAATCGAGGATTCTGGGTGCTGACTGCTTACGGTTTTGGCGAGAGTCACGATAGCGATCTGGTTTCCTATTTTGGAAGATATCTCCGAGAAATTCTCTCCGCTCCCACTTCTGCTATGCGCACTTAGTCGAGTCGGTCTTGGTTGGGGATGATATTGAGTCGTGTAAATGGTGCGGTTGTCTGATTATAGCCATGCCGGCTCAACTGAGTTGATGTCGGATCTATACAAGCATTGCTTTTCTTTTTACAGAGGTTCGGATATTGTACATCATATTATTGCGGGGTGTATTTAATACTGTTTCTAACTATATAGGCGTCTAGCTTTCTTTTAATGTTATTGGACAGAACTACTTCATATGTAATTGATTTATCACGTTATTTATTTACTGTGTTGTTGTGTTTAATAAGTTCCTCAGATTTTTCTGTTCATGTAATCGCGGGCTTTACGATAAGGCTTAGCGAGATGCCCCCTTGTTGAAGCTTTTCGGGACCGAGCAGAGCTTCAGAATCAGATAGCAATTCGAGGGTGGAGAATCAGGCCATCTATTGAAATAGACCACCACAAGTGCTTTCGTAAAAATACCAATAGGAATCGATTGGTTGAATATCAAGCTTTGAAGCAAAATTTAGGTTCCTGAACGTGAGTGAGCATGAATTTTAAGGAGAGGCTTGGAACTAATGACGACTTTGGACGCTTTTCCTCTTTTGTTGTTATTATGTCCAGAGAGATCAATGTCAAGCTATTTTAGGAAACTGATTAAAACTTCTAGTAGTAGCTAGTGTAGCCGTGTTTGAAGACAGTAAAATCCTTCTGTATGGTATCTTCATGATGCCGTGCAGTGGACCCCTAGCCGTGGCTTAGATATTTCTCCGCGGATCATAGTTGTAAACAATCTGAAAATTGTCTTGTGGCTACCTACTTGTGTGGTATCCAATTGCAGGAGAAAATGTGCTTGGTGCCTAAAGTTTGGAATGGTATTTTAAGAGATGTGACCTGATATGACGTGAAAACAACGTTATGTGTAGTTCTGGCCCTTGCCAACAACACGTTTCGGATTGTAAACCATTTTCTCACGCAATAGGATAGGGTACCAGGATAAACCCCTTGGTGGCTTCTGTACGAAATATCGCCGCATCTATGTTGTTTCTTTCGCTTAGCTTCACCTAAACTACACGAAACTGTGTTGAAAGAGTAACTCTAAACGAAATCCGAAAGGCGGCTTAAATTATTTTAAAGATATGTATAACGTTTACGACCAGAACCCGTCGGTATCTGGCAAATAAGTGGATTTGTGGATCGCACCGACTGTTTTAAGCCCCGATTCTCCACTTGAAATGAAAACACCTGTATGATTTTTTGATGTCCACGACATTTCTTCATATGTAAAGTTCATGATGACGTGAGCCAACCTTGCTTATTCCAAGGCAACTCTGACCAGATTGTCAATAATGATCCAAAAACTCCAATATTCCTGAAAGTTCAATCATAAGAGGAATAACAGCGCGATTCTTTCTGGAAATAAACTTCGGCTGAGTTAATACCCGAAAAGTCCGTACTGAAATTACCGGAGCGTCTGCCAGGTTTCGAGCTAATTTTGGCATGTAGAAACTTGACATGGAGAGTTTTTAATCTCAATCCTTGATATCCACGTGAAACCTCTGTCTAGAGCTCTCAATCTAAGATTCTTGATTAACGCGGGTGATTAACTCCAAATGGTAAAGTAACATCCCATCTTTCTTAGCGCGGGCCAATTTGTTCGATACAAAGACTACAGGTCTCGGGGTGGGACCTTCAACTTCTCGAATCAGTGATTCGAGACGTACATGGCCCTTCAAGGAGAACGTTATACTTTCTGAGAACCGCAAATCTGTCAAGCAAAAGATTGTTCTTTGTCAGATTCACATTACATAAGATTTTTCGATCATGTCCCAGTAAAGAGAGTAATCTTCTCTTATATCACCGACAATATACATATAACAAGGTGTACTGTGCTCTACAGCCATGATTGCGGGTCAATACAGCAAAATGAGATAAATATCACTCGGGCTCGATCATTCTAACGATTCCCACATTTGCGGAGCAGACCTCGAAAGCTTATGTCAATCAACCTAGTTTGCTCTCCGCTCCTCTTTGCAGTTAGTAATATACGGGATGCCTTTATGAGCATTTGGTGGGTCGAGCGAAGGAGTAGATATCCACACGATATCTCCGCAATCTTGAGTTCTATTTCGATGGAGCCAAATGTAAGATCTCGAAAAGTTCTCTATGGACTTTCCAAGCGAGATAATGGCTCTAGCTCAGATGTTAAATAGTGAGCACCAGTTGCTATTAATTCGTCATGTCAGCATGGTTGAGATATGTATGTAGCAAGTGTGCTCGTATCGAGCTGGAGTTTCAACATCCAGTATTTTGAAAAGATTCTTTCTTAGATCGGCTTTGCTTGTGTTTGCTCGTTTGTTTGTTTCCACAAATCTCTTTTTTGATATTTTAATCAGCAAATATTAAATTCAGAGCGCCCTTGCCTACGATGAAACAAAGAACTTCCGAAAGGAAGAATGTAAGAAGTACTGGATCTCGTTCGCGTACCGGCTGCATAACCTGCAAGTAAGTGAATGATCCAGTGAGCATCTATTGCACTAGTTCGTCGCAATTCTACCTTGATATAATTCCGATCTCATAATTGGATCAGGTCCGAGGGTTGAATGCAACGTCAAGTGAGAAATTTACACTCCCGTTTCATCACTAAAAACAAGATTTGAAAACTGACAGATACTTCTAACGTAGAATTCGACACGTAAAATGCGCTGAAACAAAGCCGGGCTGTCAAAGATGCCAGAAATTTGGCCGTATGTGTGATGGATATGATGAACGCAAGAGCGTTAGTTTTCAGCCACAAACTAATCCAAGGAGAATTTTTCCTCAAATAGAGACCAAGCAGTCATCACAAACAATATCGGTACCCAAACCTTTACCACTTTCATTTCGAATCACACTCCTTGGAGAACAACAAGCAATATACTTCCAAATGTTTCAACGCAAAACTATAAATAGCCTTGCCGATGGCCGGAAATCACCACTTTGGCATGGAATAGTAAGACATGCGTGTCTGGAAGAACCATCTATCTTTCATTGCGCCATAGCCATCGCTGCTCTGGATAAAGCATGCAAATCTAGGTCATTGAATACCTCCTCGGGCTTTGACTTTCATCATCGTCATGCACTTCAGCAATACGGAAAGGCGCTGAAAGAATTACAGAAAGTAATCGCTCGAGGCGACTCTTGTATTCGCACTACCCTCATTTCCTCTTTACTCATCTTTTGTTTTCAAAATTTTCATGGGGATGTTCGACTTGCCATAAACAATGTCAGGACGACGATAGATCTCATGTACGATTGGATCCCCAGCCATACGAATACTACTGCCCATATTAATTTTAGTCCCGCACCACATATCCTCGAACATGAAGTGGTTGAAGCATTTTCTCGTCTTGATGCACATCTCTTAAATGTGTGTATAATTTGGGTCATTCTAACACGACTTTCATCCTCTATATCGCTCAAATACAGGAACAGTTCGACTAACATCCTGGTTTTCTAGTGGATTGGTGTTTTCCGATCTTCATGCAATGTCATTCCTCTCGCTTCCCCAGGTTCTTTCGACGCTTTACCAATCCCAACCATTTTTACGTCCCTCAAGGAAGCGAAACTTTCTTTGGACAACATCATATCCTGACTCTTCCTGGACAAAGTTTCCGGCCCAATTGCGCCCTCACTGACAAGCATTTCCCAATACGCCATTTCAGAAGCCTCCGAGCCTCCTTTTGCAAAAGAACTGAGATCCTGGACATCCGCACTTCAACCAATTTTTGACATCTGTCAATCTCGAATTGACAGAGACCCAAAGGATCATAGCGAATTTATCCCTGCCAGAATCTTGCGCTGTCAATGTTTAGCACTAAAGATTGTCTTCTGGTCATCATATTATTCTCGTCTGAACATCGATTCATGCAGCTCATCTTTTAACTCCCCATTTCCAAAAGCTATACAATCATCTTCTCAATTTGCAAATAAAGATGATGATAAAGAAGTGCACAAACTTTTAATTCCAGTGTATTCCGAGATTATAACCACTTTCAGAGCCATAGTCAATCATCCAGCATTTGTCAAATCGTTTATTTTCGGATGTGGCATTCTACCTCAACTTCTCGTCGTGACATGTAAATGTCCAGATGAAATGATAAGACGAGAAGCAATACAGATATTGAAGGATGCTGAAGGAAGAAGAGAAGGGATTTGGGATGCGAAGACTGTGGGACTTCTTGGCGCAGATATATTGAGATGTGAAGATTTTGATGAGCATGTGAGGAGCCTTCAGAATCAGGATTATGTTTCTTCTACTGGAAACCATTTAAGCAAGGAGAATTTTATCGGGAACAATGCATCAGCTTGGGATGATTGTAAATACACACGTCAAGGGATTCGATTGCAGAAACACACAAAGTGGGTTGAAGTCCACTTTGCATATCTGGGGATGAAGATGAAGTTACCGGTCCTGAGGCGGGAAGAAGAGACGAATAACAAGGAAGGAGTGGGGTATTCTTCGGAGAGATATAACGATGAGGTCGAGAGAATGCATCTGCTGGATTGGGTGGAACAATTTCTTGGTCCGCGTGGTGATGGTTTGGTCTCGGGATTTGTTGGTCTATGATGTCTTGGAGTGATTAGTATTTGATTTTTGGAGTTATGGAATTACCAGTTGATAAATGGCTAATGAGACGCGGTTTGGGTGTTGGCGTTTTGGAAGTTCAGAGATTTTATATATTGCTCGGAGCATCGAACAATAGACAAATATTAGAGGAGGTATAGAGCCTCTTAGAATATTTGAACGATAAATACGTATCTTGCCCCGTGACTATCAAAATATAACTGAATAAGTCATCTGATGCTAGGCGAGGGGTTGTCACTTGCATCATAATGACCCGCACTAGCATCTGATATTTCATCCCAATATTTGAGACTATACCAGCTATATTTACGTCATAGTTCAGACGACATATATACGAGATCCGTTTCAGGTATATGTTATATGAGTTCTATCAAGCCATACCTATGCTCGCTGGTGATCTTACTCTTGTTTTGGCGTATGAACACAGGACAGTGCTAATGTGATAAGAATGCAAGGAGATGGAAGACTACAACTTGATGATATGTATATAATTGCCAAACATATAAAGGGTTTGTTCCTAGGTAAATGGTCAATGATCAAAGATACAATCACAGGCAGTACTTCATACGATACTCAATGTAACCGACGATATTGATGTTGATAAGGAATGCCAAGTCTTTTCTCCAAGGTAATGTGCCGCTAATTTTTAGGCTTCACGCTAAGAAGCACCTGCCACTACCATGACCATGACCACCTACTTACGACATCATCCCGGATGACAACAAGACTGAATATCTGAACCTGTACAAATACAATCACAACATATATACTTACAATACCAACCTACAATCACCACAAGGAATCGCTTGTATTCGACAGACTGCGATAACCATCAACATCAAAATATTTCTCGAACTGTGGAATTATAACTTGTCTGTCCCACATTTCCCAACTCCGCAATTCCTACATACATCAAGAATCATGATGTCCACCGCACTTACAACCACAACTCCCATCTCCTCGTTTCTTACTCTTCCTTCCGAACTACGTCTGAAAATCTGGTCCAACCTCCTTCCTGGTCCTCGTACACTTCCAATCCGCTGCTCTCGAATCCACAAATCTTATTACACTCCTGTTCCCACTTCCGTCCTGCTATCAATCTCTTCCGAAACGCGAACTCTATTTCTCAAACACTATTCTCTCCTCCACCTAAACCCCTCTTACAACTCCACTATATACATAAATTTCGCACTGGATACACTTTTTTTTGACCACGAAGAATGTTCACCTATCGGAGATTTGGCTATGGATTTCAACACTTGTGCGCAGAAGGATCTGATTGAGAGAGTGGACATCGATGTACATTTATGGGAAATTATGCGATTGTTTCGATTTGATGCTTTGGCGGAGATCAAATATTTGTATGGACTTAAGAATTTGACATTTGTTTTGAGGAGATCGAACATCGAATCGAATAATGGAGAAGAGGATGAGGCTAATAATATGAGGGCGAGAACTAGGGATGTATGGGGAGGAAGGATGTTGATCGAGGGGCAGACAATGGAAAGAGAAATTGCGCAATGTCAGTGGTATGTTTCGATGGTGAAGTGGGAGGTGGAGCATGGGACTCATCAATGGACGGACTGTAAACCGAATGTGCAGATGTGTATTATATGAGGAGAATAAGAAGGTTGATGAGACGAGCGCGAATGAATAAGGAGAGCAGGGATTGCATTTTATGGAGGTTCTGTCTGCAGTATCAAGACTAATCTCCGAAATTCACGAGGCGTGAAAAACGTTACACAAATCTTTACAAATACACGAATATGCGAAGATACACGAACTAGGGGTTACATTGGGAGAATAAGGTCACACCGCTCATGAAATCTGTATAAGAATTCCAGTGTTGCCATCTCGCAGAAACAATGGAGCCTGCGCTCTCACATCTACGAACACATCTATAGATGTGATATATCAAGATGCGAAATGAACCTTCAGGCTGGCTTTTTTTCCAGTCTCTCGAATGTTTAGCTCTCATAACAATACCTTCTATTGTTTGTACAGACTCCCGGCATTCTATCAAGGAAGCTTTTCTCCTTTAATGAACCTCTATATCACCGTCAACCCACATCATTTCACACCAAAGACCATCTAGGATATACATCACGCCGATCAAACAACATGGGGGAGTATCAATCACCTAGCAAGGGATCTCTTGATAAAAGGACTAGGTGTATCCGCAGGACTGGATAGAACTGGTTCGGTTACCTAGGTATAAATAGCTTTCTCAAATATACACACCTATCAATCCCCTGAAGTTCATCGGTACAATAGCATGATTGTAAATAAAAGAATACAGATTTGATTAAATATGTATACAAAATAACATTTTCATCAATGAACTGAATTCTTGAATTTAAGTATCTTAATATAATAACAATAATCTCAAAGTATTCAATAGTCTAGACTGCAATCCAACAATGAAAATTGTCAAATCTCCAACTCAATTAGAATCCTCAAAATTTTACATTATTGGATAATCCAATTATCCGAACTATTGAATACCCTGTCTGTTGTTAATAATAATAATAATATATATATCTGGAAATCTGAAATGGAAGAAAATTCGTCTTGGAGATACTCGGTAACCTTAGCTAGGTATTCAGATAGATAAATAAATAAATAATAGTCATTATTTTATGTGATAAATTATGTAATTTTTGCTAGATGGGTGGATGGATGGATGGATGGGGTGAGTCTGAATTGTGTGTGTGTGTGTGGTTTATAATATGTAGATTTCTAGGGATGCGGGAGATGGGAGATGGGAGATGGGATCAATGGGATACTTTTGGGCCTTGTGGGCTTTGGATATATGTATGTATGTATGTATTTATGTATGAGTGAGATTTATGTGATGGATGTAGGATATGATATAATATGATATACAGTACATATATATTTAAGAAGCCATGCAAACCAACCACCCCTCCCACCAACCTCAATAACTCATCCCCTCCCTCTTCATCTCCCCAAAAACCTCTCCACAATCTCCAGCACCTCCTTCGGATTCTCCTGCATGACCCAATGGCCCGCCCCCCGCACCACTTTCGTCCCCTTAAACCTCGTACATCTTTCGCCCATCTGTTCTAAGACCCCCGGTTCCTGATACATGCCCCAGTCTTTTTCTCCGCTGACAAACAGCATGGGGATATCCAATGTTTTTCCTGCGAAGAGCGCAAGCTCCTGGGTGTAGTAGGGAGATGTGAGGATGCGGTACCAGTTTAACATTCCTTGGAAGCCCGTGCGTGTGTATTCGGATGTGTAGACGGAGAGGTCGGAGGGGGAGAGCCAGGTTTCCATTCGGGAGAGTGAGGAGGGGGGGATGGACTGCATGGTTGTTTGGATGATGTCGCGCATGGTGGAGTGCAGCGGCATGCTGTAGTAGGGTGGGAGGTGTTGGAGTTCTTCTGCGGTAAAGGATTTGAGGGGGTGGGGGGTGTTGCCGCTCCAGTGTCCGGATTTGAGGTAGAAGTAGCCGTGGAGGAAGGAGGGGAGGGTGGAGAGGGGGGTGGAGAGATCGCTGGCGGCTTGTGCGGTGGAGTAGTAGGTTTTGTAGTGTTTGAGGGGGGTGGGGAGTTGGGAGAGGGAGGTGTGGATGTCCGGGGTGGGGGTGGAAGTGGAAGTGGAAGTGGAATTGGAGATGGGGAGGAGAGGGGGACCTTTGAAGGGGTGGGAGAGGAGGATGACGCTGCGTGGGTGTTAATATATATATTTGTGGGGGAGAAACATATGAGTTGATAGGGGAGAAAAAAACACGTGAAGATGATTTAATGAAGTGACGCTCCGCTGGCCCCTGCCGTGGAGGCAGAACATTACCCTTCTATCGAGCGTAGCGAGCTAAGGGGGTTTGGGGGCTTGCCCCCATAAACAAAGCAAGCAAATAAGCAAGTACTTACTCACTTACAAACCAGCTCTCACAAGCAAATCCAATCCAATCCAAAAACCTCACACACCGAGAAAGAAAACAGGGAGTCCTACGATTTAAACAAATCCGGTCTCATAACTCCACACCAGGCTGCCACCACCGCCCCCAAATCATGACCTAGCACACATGCTACATTTTGATGGCCGAGGGCGTGGACTAAAAATACCATGTCGGTGACGAGACGCGAGATGGTGGTGGTGTGCAGGTCGACGGTGGAGAAGGGACGGGAGTCGTGGCCGGTGGTGCGGCCTGCGCCGCGTTGATCGGGGGCCACGACGTGGTAGCCGAGGGAGGAGAGGGTGGGGAGGAGATAGCGGTAGGAGAAGGAGAGTTTCGGGGAAGCCGTGGAGGAGGAGGAGGAGGGGGTGGGATGTGAGCCCGAGGTGAGGAGGTGCTGGGTTAGGGTGGGGGTGGAGAGGTAGAGGGAGTTTATTCCTGGGGGGAGGGGGAGGGGTGGGAGAGGGGTGGAGGGGGTGGTGGAGGGGGAGGTGGACATTTTTGGATGGTGGGATCGAGTTGGAGATAGAGATGGTTGTGATGGATGTGATGGATGTGATAGGTGTGGAAATTATAGGTTAATTGAGATGTCAAATAACTATTAATATAGACATCTTTGTAGGTAGGTAGGTAAGGTTACACTCTTCCCAATTCTTTCCCCTCGCTTCGTACCTCCATATCTCCATGTCTTCATAAGTCAGATTCTCAATCACGTTATCATGATACAGTATTGATTAATTGCGGAGAAAGGATCTACAGAGAGATGCATACCGGTAGGAATCTATAAATCTACCTATATGTACGGAGTACCTAGGTATTCTCGGTATATCGTAGGGATGAATGTTTTTGGTTGCATTTAGTCTGAGCTTAGGAGAATGATGAGGATTTTGTTACTTTTGTATTATATAATTTTATGAAAATTTGAGTGAGTTGATTAATTTATTATTACCTAGGTAGATAGGTACCAGTACTTGATTTATTATTTAGGAGATAAGTTAGAAGAAAGGATAGAATAAATTAAGTATCTAGTAATTACTAAGCAATTTATATATCGTAAAGAAAGAATGAAATCACCAGAAATCAATTTGTCACTCCAAAACACAACAACTACAATACAATAACTTGACTGTCTCTACGATAATTATACTGAAAGCTACTCATACCTCCGTACTTCTCAGTATCCCCTCTACGTCATCATACATTACGTAGGTACGTACCTGGGTATTTGATATACCGGAGCGGGCCCATCCCATGGATACTGGGTAGCAGTAGCTCAAGTCTAGTCCTTTCGAAGTGTGGCTTAGCTGGAGGTTTTGGATTGATCTACACACGGAAGGGATGCATACTGTAGGTAGATGTTTTGTTATATTCTGTAGGTGATGGATTGTTTTATGGAAAGATGGGTTTGGCAATGGGAACTTTATTTGGAACTGTTTTTTTGGAACCGGGAGTTATACTTGGGATTGTGTGGGAGAGTGTGTTTTGGTAGGGTGGGTGGGTTTTGAGGGGGTCGATTTATTGCAGTGGTTCCAGGTTGTTTCTGATGGGGGGATTGAAAACGTAGGGTGCTGGTGGTGGTTGGTGTGGAAAGGAGGGTCGAGAAATGAATTCACATGATGGGAGGTAATCACCAACTTATTGAGTATCAATGTTATTAATTTATGACTACTATCGTGGGGTTTGAACATTTGAACGTTTGTGTATATGCTTGCTGGCTGGATGGTCGTTGGTGTAACAATCTCCCAAAGCTTTGGAATACATTACTACCTAGGTACCAGTAGATCCTCTATTACCAGATAGGTACCCAGAATACCAGATCAGACCCTTGGCCTTCCAAGTTCCAACCGTTCCAACTCTTTCCTGAGGCTGTTCTGGTATATGTGTGTGTGTGTGGTGCGTGTGTATGGTGTGTGTGCTTTGTTAGCCCAACTCAATACTCAGGTACCTACCTGGTCATCATTCGCATTCCGGGCAAAGAACAAGGAATCAAATTGTATATAAACTTTTGAACTTTGAACCTTTGAATCATGTAAATATCTACAACCGACCTATCACGTGCCTATCTGATGTAAGTGCGCACTCAGGTACCTAGTATTCACGATGAAACTCATTTGATAAGATCAATGAGGACCTCTATATTTAACTGATATCGTTAAATTCCAAGCAAAAGGTTACTAGGTACTAGGTAGGTAGTAAGGAAAGGAAGTGGTGTATTTGTTTAGTACTTATCATTATTACTACCTACCAAGTAAATATTGGATGTTGATTGCATGCCGTCCAAACTCATAATTCAAAGGTCGAGGGAAACTTTTATTATCTACGTACCTAGGTAGGTATGATCTATTCGTACTCTTCTATTATCCGGCTTGTCGCTCTCGAGCTGCCACGATCAAGAAGTTAAATGATTTGATATGATTTGATATGATTTGATTTGATTTGATTTGATTAGTTGGAATGGATGATGAAGAGATACTCATACTACCTACACCGAGGTGCTATTATGTGTTGGTGTTTGGATCGTAAACTTTGAATTGGTAGAGAAATCTTCAAAACCTCTTTTGTCTCTCCATCTCCATCTTCATTCCCCTCTCTGCATTCATTGCCATTTGTGAATTTAATGAACATGAACAAAAACCTCACTTGATTCATTTGATTAAAATAGCTACATTTGATTGGAACCATTCTCATTTCGCCTCTCCAAAATATACCGACTGAGTACTGACTGACTACTTCATACCCAACTTTATCTAGACCTCACTTGTCTTTCTCCAAAGTTTCACACTTCACTTCATCTCACACAAAATCCCATCAAACGTCCTACCGCTATCTATCTAGATAGGATCCTTCCCACCTTTCAATGATCTGATCTTCACTCACTTGCCTTGCATTGTCGATGCATCCATCGTCTTAATTGTATCCACCTACTTTAAATCTTGACTCCATTTTCAAGCATCAAAGTTACTCCATTCGAAAGCTCTTGGATCCTGATCTACCACCAACAACCAAAAAGAGAAACTCCAGAACCCACTATTTCTTCTGCACACAAGCATCATCAGCCACAACTTCAATTCAACCAAACACGGTTCAAGGGATTCCCAAACATCCCAGTTGTCATTCCAGATTTCATTCGCCTACATCGCCAGTCATCATCGAATCAGTGAATTGGCGTGACGGGATCGTCATATTCTTGTATTGTTATCTTACGGAAAGGGAAAAATAGTCATCGGAATCTCATCATTTTCCATTTCCTACATTATTTTTTTCAATGCGATAATATCCTCATTAGCCCATAGTTGGCAGAGGGTAAAGAGGCGATTCAGCCTACGACAATCAAGATGTTTGGAAATAGAAGGAGAAGAGCCGTTTCGAATCCGGTATGTTAGATTTCATTGTACTGCATTCCATTCCAACATTTCATCGATTTTTTTTCAGGTTGCGCGACAGCTCAATCGCAATTGGCTTCCGGGGAGATCTTTGCATGAGAATAGAGTACATGCAGCCACATTCGTAATAGATGCTAACAGGTTTAATGTTACAGCCAGTAAATTCAAATGTCAACGCATCTGCCGCGACCGCCGCGGCACAGGCATTTCTATCTTCTCAAGCATCAAATACTTCCTTGTCTTCCGCTGCAGCAGCTGCCGCATTACGATCCAGACCAACAACGCCTACTTCGGTCGCAGATATTCAAACCAAAAGGACAATTCGGAGAAAACGGTTCAACCTCTTCTGCTGGAAGTTCTGTAGGTGGTTCCGTACGTGGCCCACCAGGTTCTACCCTTGTGAGAAGAGGAAGTTCCGGTTCTATGACTGAACGAACTTTTCGGGAATCTTCGCCAGTTCCAAGTGCATATGATGCGCCGCCTGTGCCGGCCATTCCGCAAAATATCACAAAGGCTGGTGGGAAGACGTCACGAAGATCTGCAAGTATGGATGCACCTGGATTGAGAATCGCATCACCACCCCCAAATAAAACTGGTGGGAGAGGTTCGAGTCTTGGACCATCAGCGACAGCATCGCGTGGGTCGGGTCCAAGAAACCCAAGTTTATCCAGTGTATCTGAGATGAATGGGAGAGTAGAGGGTCCGTCAATTTTTCTACCCTACGAGTACAAGGCCAATGTCTCCTGAACAAAGACGGCTAACATGTTCTGCAAGCTTAAGTACAAGCCCAAGGATTGTTTCGCCACATAACCAAAATCTAGTATACGATCCAAATACCAGACGCTTCTTACCGCTAGCGGATATTCTAGCTATCGAGCAAAGATTGAATGGAATTGCTAATGCTCCAGTTAAAAAGAAGAAACGAAATCCGCCTGCACAAGGTACTCATCTCGCAGCTGGATCGGTGGGTGGAAGGATAAAGGGTACCGCGGTGGATGCAATGGAAAGGGCATCAAACACATCAACCACACAACAATCGATATCACAACCTTCCCAGCAGCCCATGCCACAATCTACCCAGCAACCCGTATCACAGCCCACTCAGCAATCCATATCACAGCCTATATCAAAACCTAATAATCAACCGAAATTACCCCCCGCGCAAGTCGAAACTTCTTGGGAAAATCCCCAATCTATACCTGTCTCAGAATCAAATACTCAGCAAAAATCTCTTACAGTGACAGCTCCACCAAAGAAGAAAAAGAAGCGCGTTATCATAACCGATTCTGATAGTGACCAGGCATCAATTCTACAAAATTCGTCTGCTGATGAAAGTGACGTACCATCACATGGTTATAAAACTCGAGCAGGCGCCATCTTGGCGAAAAAGCCATCAGTTGTACGTGAGGATAGAGAAAGAGAGGAGAAAGAAGATGATTCGCCGTTGCGCTCTGGAAATGTAGGGCTTTTGGAGGATCGCATTGAACCTACAAGAACTATATCACCATCTCCTTTGCCTCGGTCATCTGCCGGTAGGGGACATGGTCGAGCGCAATCGTCAGCAAATTATGCGCAAGAACGCCAGCATACCAGATCTGCAAGTCAACCTCCAATGACATCTGTTGCCGCCCCTTCGTTAAATGAAGAATCTCCTCGTGGTGGTCGTGTCCAATCCGTGAGTCCTGCGAGAACTCCACATTTTATGGCAACCCCCGAAACCTTGACGGTTAGGCACCAGCCACCTCCCAGATCTGTATCTCCACGAAAATCAGCCTTGAAACATTCTTCTATGTCTTCAATTGAACCTCGAGGACCATCGCCATCTGACGGAGGTTCTTTCCGGCTTAGTGAGGTTTCTAATGATGAGGAGCAGCCAAGAAAGAAAGGAAACAGAGTTAGCTTTGATGAGGGAAACAATGTTGTATTGGGTCAATCGACAACCTTACCTTCTGGTTCACCAATGGTTCCGAGTCCGCAGGTAAAGCGTAGCTGGTTTAATATTGGTCGTGGGAAGAAGAAGGACATACATGCTACAGATGAAGATGACGACGAAGTAATGAAACCAAGGCCAGCTCTTCCATCTTTTGGAAGTGTGAGGGAAAGAAAGACTCATCGAGAGACAGAAGAACGAGTTCTAGTCAGACCACCAGAGCAAGTAACTACTATTGCTCCTGTCACTTCTCCTACTTCACCATTGTTCACTTCTCATATGGGAGATGTACTGGAATTCCCCATGGGACAATCAAATGATCATGTCGCAGGTTCACTACTCGCTCATGATGCCACTTCGAAAAATGCAGCAAACATTTCGAAATCTCGCGAGCCTCTACCTCCTGATGTCACATCTTTGGAAGGGACCGGGGAAATTTCAGATGCTAGCAGTACGTATAGCTTAGATAATAATGCTATCGGTATTGCTAGAAGTAATAGTGTGAGAGTTGGGCCAGAAGATGGAAATGCTGATACATATCGAGAATTGGCAAGCCCAACGAAAGATCAATTTGAGGATCACGAATTGAATGAAGATATTCCCGAAATTGCTGTTCAAATGCCTACTCCAATTCCAGAAGGCACACAATCAAGAGAATGGTTGGACATGCCTGGTGGGTATAGGGGTTCAGGAAGCTCTACTTCGAGTTATGTGGATCAACCCAAGGATGAGGTTCACACTGCTACTGAGAATGGTATTATTGGCACAGCTCTTTCGCCTACTTCCGAAACAGCAAATTCAACAAATGGTACCTCGAACTTATCGGAGTTTGACGATAGTACCAGAACAAGTTCGGAAGCTCATCCTGCACCAATTTTTGAAGAGTCGGATGAGTCTGAAAACGACAGTATATATAGTGATGCTGCTGAAGAGTTTGAAACGCCAGATGATGGTGGTTTTATGTCTTTGGATGCTGTGGTAGAAAGTCCTGTATCGGCAACTGCTATACTAGCATCTGAGCCAGACAGCCCAAGAACTAAATTGGCGAAAGAAAGGGCATACATGTCAAGTCAGTTGCAAAGAAAGTCAAGTGAACCAGATCCAGAAGAAGGATGGGAGAAAGCTCAGCAATACTGGAAAAATTTGTCAGTGGACAGGAAGAAGCAATTGGAGCTAGATGCATTTAAGGTGACAGATGAAGAAGAGGGAGAAGAAGTGACGCCAGCCCCAAAGCCAAAGAAAATGAAAAAGAAATCGGTAACCATACAATCGCCTACCTCTCCTATCATGCAAACAATGCAACAATCGCCATTTCCACAAGTTCAAAAGCAATCAAATAAGGAGAGAAGTTACATGATTCAAACAGGATCAAAAGCAGGCCCCAATGCTCACGGTCAGACAACTATGCGATCATCCATGAGAGCGGAACCTCCTCATGCGGAATCAGATGTTCACATCAGACAATCTATGAGAGGATCTGGTTCAACAAAGGGAGCAACTCAAAATGGAACAGCTCAGCCTAATGGAATACTTCAAAAGAAACAAAGACCTGTTTCTCTTCCTCCTGCTAACACTCAAGCAAATACTCAAGCTGTAAATCAGCAACTTCGACTTATTCAGGGTGCTGCTGCCACTGCTACTTCACCTAATTCTCAAAGAAATAGTGCAACAGTAGCACCAGCTCTCCTACGACGTAAATCATCTGGAGATAGTGATACTAGTTTCAAACGTGCTAGACCTGCAACAGATGGAATAAGTATGAGACGTTCTATGCGTCGTGAAAGTGATGTATCATCAAATGGTCGTCAACAATCTCCTCTAAACTCAAGTCGATTTAGTCTTCGATCATCATCACCTGGTGGACCTCCTGCTGTGACTATGCGAGGAACAATGCGAAGTTCTTTAAGAGGATCTAATGATTCTACTGCTCGAGCAAAATCTCCAATCAGAATACCTGGATTCGGCAGAAGTTCATCAGCTAGACCAGCTCCAAAACAAAAGTCAACTCAACGATCAAGTCGATTTGCTGATTCGAGTGATGAAGATGAACCTCGTGCTGGATTCAGAAGTCGTTTTGTGGATTCAAGCGATGATGATGAACCTACACCTATAGCTCCTATAGTCGCACGACCAATATCATCACGTGGTACACCAGTTCGAAGTATACCAAAACCTATAGGGTATCAAGATGGAGATTCTTCTGATCTTCCAGATAGTGATGATGAGAGTCGACCTGCCACAGCTAAGAGTTTAAATAAATCCAAACCAAATGGCAATAGACCATCATCTCGAAATACGACAGCAGCATCTGGAGATTTACAGAGATCAGGTTCAGGTCGTGGATTAATCAAGGTCGGCAATGGACAAATCACACCGATTACTCCTCCTAGACCACAGGATGCTCGACGTGGAAGTATTTTATCTATTTTTAGGAAAAAACAAGATCCGAAATAGTAAAGTCAGGAAGTTACAATGGAGAAAAGTCCGGCTAGAAGAGATACACATTTGGAGAGAAGTAAGGAGATCTTGAAGCTATTAAGAGACCGGAAAACTCTTGGTAATAATCTGATTCTCCGAGTTTGAAAAGAATCCCAGACAAAATAGTGGATCCTTGGCTGTGGCTGATGATACGGGAATCAAAGTACCTTTTGAAGAGGGTAGACCATTTTCTGCGGATACAGGAGCAGGAATTGTAGGAGGTGAAAACAAAGAAGTTGTTGCGGAATTGAATGGGAGACCAGAGGTTGGGAATCGAAGGTTTACGGCTACGGGGTTGAGTGATGTGGATGTTATGGGGCAAGGAGGAAGTCCGAGAAGAAAGAAGAAGTTTCAGGTTTTGAGAAAGATGTTTAGGTTGGAAGATTAGGAGGAGGAGGAGGTGAATTAATGGAAATGGGAGAGTTGTCTATGTATCACTTTTTTTTTTGGCCCTTTGTTACTTCCCTTCATTAGTGGATTGACGGGTGGGGATTGCCGGGTTGGGGATTGACGGATTGGCGGGGAAAATAGATACAATGGAATTGAATGGGGTTGATGGATGGATGGATGGGAAGAAGGATATGGATGGGAAACATGTAAATACAAACGCATGTTTGTTTGGTTTCTGGGGAGGGGACGGGTTGTAGAAATATATGTAAAATTTTAATTATCAATGTTTTTTTTCAATTCGTTGTCTGATAATTTGGGTTTTGGTGTGGTTGTTGATTTGTTTGTTTGTGAGATTCATTGATTAGGAGAGGAGGGAAAGGAGTGTAATGGGAAAAAATGGGAGGTGATTTGAAGGAAGTGGAAAGTGATTTAAGTGTAATGTAGTGGGAAGGAAGTCGAACGAGGAAGGTAATTTAGAGGAATGCCGTGTCTTCAGTAGGTGGGGAGGACTGAGCGTGCTTTCTCGCAATGATTCTGGACTTCTTCGAAGCGTTTGGGAAACGGTTAGGAGGAATTTGTTCATGGCCATCCTTCAAAGGTGTACGTACGTACAGTGGAGTGGTTCTTTTGGTATGGATAGGTTCTTCTCGACCGCGCAGTGGACGACGTTGCTGGGGCTGTAACCTAGAGGACCTTGAGGGAAATGAGATGTTATTTAAAATAATGCTGTTATTGGCGGGGGCTGGTGGGGGCTGGTGGTGGTAGTGGTGGTGGTGGTTATGAGGTTTAGGTTGGATAATTTGAAGGATAATTTGAAGGATAATTTGAAGGACTGTCATGTTATGGAAGGATTCAGTTCTTGATTTGGAAGGAATCTAAAGTTAAGGGGGGAAGAAGAGGAGGAGAAGGGAAAGAAACTTCTAGATTATATACATCAAGAGGATCATGTCCTAGGACTAATATCTAGAGCAGGTGACGAGAAAGGAAACCCGAAAGAGGACCGAATCGTCACAGTGTAACACCACGAAACCTATCTTTGATCGACCATAACTCCCGCTACAAGAGCTTGATGAGTATATAATGACCTAAAATTTAGTCTTCGAATTAGGGCGAATCGAATGATATCTGAAACTCTCGAAACCATTTTCTGACCTTAACCCCATATTCACTCTTCATATAACCTAAGTTTCTACCCTCTCGTCGATACCCGCAAAGCCGAATTCTCCTCACTATTATAGAAATCCGAGATCCCTCTCTGAACCGCCGGTCTATCAGCAATACGAGCAATCCACTGTAGCAAATATGGGAAACCCGCCATCTCCTCATCGGTGAATCCTGCATGCTTCCATGATCGGACCCACGGCCACGTTCCAATATCAGCAATGCTGTATTTGCCTTTTCCTGCTCCTGCGAGGTACTGACGTGGAATGACTGTGTAGTGTCCTGAGAGACGAAGCTCGAGTACCTTGTAGATGCGGAGTGTCTCCGTTTTGAAACGTGAAATGGCGTCTTTTTGTCGTGTTAGTTCCGGGGAGTATGTGTGAGTGAGGGAGTGTCTGTCTAGGGAAAATCCGCACAGGGAATCTTTTCAGGTGCGGATTTACGGAAATGATTGTTCTGTCCTTGATTTGGTTGGCCTGATGCTTGCCAGAAAAAGAGCCATTGCACCGCTTCGGCTATTCTGTATTCAGGTCAGAAGATCGATGAAGATTCATCAGGAATAGGGTTTACGAAGATTATCCAGTCAGATTTGATCAACCGGGTCAAAAACACATGCTTGAGGAACAGCCCAAGCCGAAAGGGTGTGAATATGAAATCCATTACAAACTTCACGTTTATTGTCAAATCCAAAAACATTATCCTCATCGAAATTATCCGAGAGATATAAAAGTTCTGCAGATGATTCCATGACCGGAAAGGGTCGCGTCAGCGTATTATCTAACAGCAGTGGAATCCGTCCTTCAAGCGATTGGTCAAATTCAACGGTCGTGAGCTTCAAAGCTGGAGTTAGTCATATCATTAGGATTCAAACGCAGAAACCAATCTTCCTTTTGTTCATCTGTTTCGAGATCAATTAAGCTAGTCGTCCATTCAAGGCCATAAACATCTTTCAGTTCTTCAAGCATTATTTGCACCTTTTTGCCGTTTGGTGTAGCTTCGGTGATTAGATGAAAGCCCTGTTATGGTGTCAGATATTTATGAGTATATTCTTGAATATTAACTTACTGTTGCATTTTTAACTGCTTCTGGAGTATTATCAGTATAGAACTCCATCTTATTTGTCGATTTTTCGATCACGAAGTTGAAATGGAAATCGATTGGGGAACCCAGGCTTTAAGTAGTTTACCTCTACATATACTGCTGATTCAAATGAGGGGCTATACACTGATTATACACATCGTTATGGTTAGTCATGTAAGCTGCATGTGGCAATATTGCTGACAAATTTGTGATTCAAGCAATCTTGCGATCATTTGGAATTGTATCAGTTCTGGGAAATGTGGTCGATTCAACTCTACTCTAAAGGTTATTCTAGAATGGAAAGTGGGCTGGCTTATACAGGCCAGTCACCACAAACGAACGGGGTCTGTATAAAGAACGCTAAGCTACATTGAGCTAATGCAGCTCTCCACCCAACCGACAAATTGTCTAACCATATACATTTTGTGATAAACGCGTTCGAGATCATCATCAAACACTTCCTTACGAATTCGATATCCAAGGGGTAGACGATTCCAATAGCTATCCGAAATCCGGAGTGCCTAAACCTGTTACTGAATCCCAACCGGGTGTAGCATTCCAAGAGGCATACGGTACGATTGGACTACCATTTAAACCCTCCTCGAAGCGAAAATGACCATAAAATCCTGTACTTCCTATATGTACAATTTCTTTCAGACTCTTCTTTCCAACACTATGAAGCCAAGGGTTCAAAAATCCAAAAGGTGGAAGATGTGAGGAAATGCGAGCGGCATTCAAAAGACCGATGATTCCAGCGAAGGTTGGGGCTGCACAGCTGGTACCATCTTCATAAATCATGTGGCCGGCATCAGCGGTGATATATCTGACTGATTGGGCGGACAAATCTGGAAATGCACGCCCATGAGGGTCAAAAAGTCCCTTTTGTCGGTCGCCGAGTTGCGTCTGGAGAGAATCTTCTACTGCCTCCTGTTGATACGATGGCCTAGGCCAAAGATCGGAAAAGCCGCCAGAGGAAAAACATACTGCTTGCTCAGGGTCGATGTAACGCACTCCACTGACTGACGTAACCCATGGGCAAGCACCTGGGAATTGCGGTGGGAAATGCGTCATGTTAGAACCGTCGTTTTTCATACACGCTGTTCCTACGCCTTTGTCCCCTGATGCGACGATGACCGAGGTACCACGAGCACCAAGCTGAGCTATCACGAAGCATGTCTGTCGGGCGTACGATCTCGGCACCATCTGTTCGTCTTCTCCATATGATACTGAGATCGTCGAAGGGAGCTCTTCCTTTGGCAATCTAAGTAGGTGTCTCAAGAGATCTAGATATGGCTCGTTACTTCCGTGTAGACTTGGGTGGTCGTACTCTGGAACGAGGATTCTATGACTTGCTAAGCACGTCTCAAATATTAAGAGGGAAGCGTTTGCGATAATCACTTAGGCAAGTCCGGTGATGAACTCGGTGACATGAACACCATTTGCCATATCTATGACGTACTGAATATCCAGATTTGCCTCGGTACTGCTCCCAGGACTTTGATCACTCGGAGCCCCGTTGATGGAGACTACCGTCATGTTTTGACCAAGAGCACCCGGTGCCAACTTTTCTTCGAAGAGAGCTAGATCTGAGTAGCGGGCAGACTCATTTAGAAAGCTCGCAACTCCAATCACATTTCGGTCATTCATCTCGGCTTGGTAATGCACATTCTATATTGCTTCCAGACATTTTGGTGTTATTGTGTTATTGTGTTATTGCAAAATGTCCTATTGAAACCAGGCGTCTGAATATGTTAATAGGTGTCCTGCAGTACTCTTGGGAAGACAAAATAACGTATCGATACTCTGTGGACTCATCTGACCAAAGCGAGTGGTCGGCTGGATGACGATGATGTGTGCAGCAACGTTCTTAGGGACTGAATGCTGTAAAGTCCGTATCCTTTGTTGCCCACTTGACACTTCTCGGTACCAGAAGAATGTATCATTGAGCATAGCTTGCACGACTTGGACGCGGGTTGTGACCTGCAGCAGTCACCCTTATCCGTGATGTTACCGCTAGGAATCCCTGCGTCGAGGAGCCAACTCCAAACTGTCTTCCTACTCTCCTCGTCGGCCTTGAGCATAGTCTCCACTTCATTGCGGCTCATATGTTTGTCCATAGAGTACATTATCGGGCCTGGAGATCTTCAGTAGCGTTTGTTCAAGATGTCCGTATTCTGCGAACGAAGAGCAACATGAAAGCGCAGAAGCTGCTGTGGATCAGCTGTGCTGAGTTGTTCCCGTCCTTTGGAGATGTGTCTGAGTTTTTCGAATATATGAAATAGTCACATAAAAACAGCAAAGGAAATTACTAAAAACAAAATGCAAATCATTAATATCTAATAATTAATAATAATAATATTCTTTCTTTTCTATCTCTCTAGGTAATCATTAAATATATAAAATGCCCTTCTCTTCTTCGAAATATCATTCAACTTACTTAATATATCTCTCAAAAATCCTTCCTTAAATTCTTTTTTTCTTAGAAATGATTCAAATGTTTTATATATATAGATAGATAGATAGATAAATATCAAAAAACCCCCCCACGAAAAATGAAAAACACCTAAAAACAAAAAACCATTACAACAAAATCTTCCCAAAAATTAAACCCCTCAGAATTCCCCCCCCAAAAAAACACACACAAAATTACATTCCGGTACGGGGAATTGAACCCCGGTCTCCCGCGACCTTTTGAAGTAATCAGATACTGACACTTACTGAGAGGCGGAAATGCTAGCCACTACACCATGCCGGATGATTGTTGCTGTTTTGTATATGTAAATCATCGTTGTTTGGAAATATATTTGAGCGGAGAAATGCGGGAAAAATTCTTGGAATGAATGTGGATAGGTATGCAGAGATTTCCAGGTTTCTCGGGGAGGGTTGGGTTAGCGAGGAGGCGAGTCAGAGTGGGAGGCGAGTCAGGGTGTTTGGAGTGGGGTACCGGTGCTGTAGCATCATATGTAGGTAGGTAGGGAAAGATAAGTGAGTGGGTATAGGTACTTACATCTATTATACTATATATTTTGAGCTTGAAATGTAAGATAGAAGATTATCTGGTGTAGAAGATGAATGGATGAAGGAGGATGCATTCGAAAGATTTATATTATATTATATATCCTAATAACATCTCGGTCTCTTTTACAAAAAAGAGTAAAGGAAGTCTGGATATTTATCTAGTGTTCATATCTATATCTATCTATCTATCTAAATGTTCATCTGGAGGGAGTATAGTTCTAATTGATTGATCAATTGATTGATTGACTAAATCTACCTATTAGAATTTCGAGTATAATAGGATATTTAAACTAACATCTCTAAAGTTTTTGTTCTGGTCTGATAACATATAGCTCGTTTTAACAAGTATACTTATGAGAAGTACGAATATCTATCGAATCTCTATCATGAGTATATTATAGATTGATAACATAACACCTACTATACGTTCTTATTATTATATTCTAGGACCCTCTACCCTTCTCCCTCCTCGGATATTCATATGCTCGAAATCTCACATCTACTAGCTAGCGGACACTCCATACATAAACTAACAGAATAATTCTAACTTTCAATATTATCAATAAACTTATAAATTCATCCCTTATTATTTAATATCAAAATCTATCATTTCATTACCAATATATAATAAATCATCACGACAATTCTCAAGATACTCAACTCAATAGTTCAAAAGGTATTACTGAATCGATTTTTCCAGTACCCCTTCAGCCCATAAAACTTACTAGTAAAACATCCGACTAATAAATATTCCATCCCCATTGTGTATTTCAAAGTTACTCGCTAGTGCCCTATGGCATAGCCGTCTTATATAGTCATGGACTGAAGCGGGACGTTAAATTAAAATCAATCAATCAATCAATCAATCAATCCGACTAATAAAGTATAATCAAATCATGCCCATTGAGGATCAACAATTGTTTAATTCATCTAAAGACTACCTACCTATATTGCCCACCACCCCACCCGCAAAAGTTCAAATAAATTACAAGCATGAAAACCCAATTGAAGAAGAAGAGGAAAAAACTACAAACGCCTACAGTAGCCACCATTCCAATCATTCCATTCGCTCATTGTTGACCCTAACCACCATAAACAAAACACTCGCTCGCTCGCTCTTGACTCGCCTCAAAAATGCATATCATTTGGATTTCTTCTGAATATTCTCATCTAGTCATCGATCAGAAACACACTCTCCATGGCACAGGTGGCATGTAACCTCCACCTATCTTTCAAACTCCACCACTTTCTGTGTTGCCGAACTAGAACTTCTTTCTCTCTGTGAATCTCCAGAAATACCTGGCATCAAGCTTCCAATCTTACCCGATATTCCTACTCCCTCAACCTTCTCAATACCACTTCTAATACTACCTGCTTCAGCATCTGCTCCCTCTAATAAATCTCTATCTTCACTCCTTACACTCCTCCTTTCAGCATCACCACCATAACCCCCTGAAACTCTTAATCCATCATCTTCTTCCTCCTCATCTTCATCTTGTACACCCGGTCTATGCACAGCATTTCTCTCCATTTCCTTCTGAGCCTCATCCATTCTTCTTCTAACTTCCGCAGCAACTCTCATTCCATCAGTAACAATATTATCCAAGACACCTCTAAGTCCCTTTCCAGGTGGTACCACACCAGCAGAACTAGGACCACTAACAACATTTGCTGCTGCACTTGCTGCCGATTTGCCGATATTTGTGAATGTAGTGAGGGAAGAATTTGTTGTATTTGAGGTAGAGGCCATTTTATCTGAAATGCGAAAGGAAGCTGGAAATGAAGATTCAAAGAATTGTTCAAGAAGTTCATCAGCTAGAACGACCATGCGGAAAGTAGGTAAAGTTATGTGAAGGGGTTTGGAAGGGTCAAGAGCTGCGTTAGCACTTTCTGACTGTGCTTTTGAGACACTTCGAGAAGGTGTAGAGAGATTTTTGGGTTTGTTGGATGGTGGTGGAATAATTGGAAGATTGATTTCCTTTTTGTTTTTCTTTAAGTCGGTACCAAGATCTAAGAGATCTTCTTCTTCATCTGAGTCATCTGAATCGCCAATAGCAAATGAGTCGGGATCGACAAGGCCATTTGTATCATTTGAGGCATCCTCAACTTTCTCTTCACTTTCTCCTTCACTCTGATTATCTTCCACTTCATCCTCGATATTTTGTGGATGATCTGGATCAGCATACTCAAAACAACGTCTGATGAATGCACTAACGCTACTCAAAAAACGTTCTTGTGTCGTTGTATGTGGACTATTGAATTGTGCTGGATTACCAGCTTCATATTCGCTTAGTCCAACCATGGAAGGTGAAGGCGTCAGAGATCCTTCTAGACCTCTTCGAGAAAGGAACAGTAGAGCTTCAGATATCCTTAGAATCCCTTCTCTGTCCACTTTTCCATCTCCGTCATCATCATAAAGTTCAAAGAAGTATGTAATGCTTCCCATAATATCACCTTTGCCCTTGATATGAGCCAATCCTGTGACGACATTTTGTAAAGTCAGTGCGGAATTCATATCCACATCCCATCTTCGGAAAAGTCGTTGCATGAATTCGTGATCGGCTGGTTCAGGGTTACCAAAACCCCAAGGAGAGAGGGAAATATCTCGACGTCGCAAAGAATTGCCAAAATAAGAATGTTTCTCCTTCTCGAGTTCCTTTTCTTGTGTTGATGGTGAGTCTGTTACAGCCCATTTGGTCATTCCAGCAAGGAACTCTCGGAAGCAATCGTAATCCATCAGAGTAGGACTTGGACCAAGACCCACTCTACCTTTCTCGATATTTTGGTTCTCTCCTAATCCAGCAATGACACTGGCTCTATTGGCTTTTGCTCTTCTTTCTTTTTCTTCTTGTATCATCTGACTTCTTTGTTGTCTTTCGTATAAGACGCCATAAAACCTATCATACAAAGCACCCAATTCGTCAACACTCAATTTCTTGCTTTCCGGACCTAAGTTTCGTATTGAGGTTCGTTTTGCAAAACTTTCAATACTGTTCAAAACAGCATCTTTATGATTCATACGTTGCTCTGCAATGGTATTTTGTGTGATCCCTGAGAACTCCTTGAAAGCAACAACCATCAACTCCTGAAATCGTGTGACTGCTCGTAATTTTGCATTCTCGGATTTTGGATGCGCAGATTCATCCAATTTCGAGAAATACCCTTTCAGAACAGAAATAAAAGCTCCATCATCAGTGGCATCTAAAAGTTCTTCTCCATTTATGCGTAAAATAGCGAGACCAACTTGAAAGAGTACCTTTGGACCTTCTAAAAAGAAAACATCTAAAACACGGAATGCAAATACGAGAGGCATAGAGTTAATATACAGTGACAAAAACCAAGGCAGAGAAACGACTGAAAGTTGAACGTCCGATTTGACAAGATGATCCCATAATATTGGCATAGTCTTCTCTACTAAAGACTCAAATACGCGTTGGTCCAACAGAGTGCCGTACATGGTTTGTGAATAGTATCCGGGAAGTAATCTGTCGCATAACGCGGATAATAAGAAGTAAGCTTGGGCTTCAGACATATAAATTAATAGTGCTGCCACAACGATATTCATAGCCTGGCAATATCCGACTTCTTCGTTGGTCCAACTATATGCTGTAAGAACTCGTCTCAATCGATCGATACCTTCCGCATTTTGAAATCCAGGGTATTCCGGTAAACTTCGATTAAGATCCTTCTCAATTTCATCAATCGCAAGAGAATCTCTTCCTTCAAACTTCGCTAGAGTGTCTGTATATAACGTGGGGTTTTCCAAGCGTAAAAACAATGACCCTGATGTTTGCTCCCATATTTCTCCTCGCAGTCGATTCGGTAATCCAACTCGGATCAGCTTATGAAATGTAGGTTGGCGAATTAATGTAACATTCCGCCCATTTTCTCGAAGATACTCTCCCCATAGTCGCATCTTACTTTTGTCTCGTAATTTCCGAAGGTCGCCCGGATATCTGAATAACATTCCGAGTCCTGCATCTGGAGCTTCTCCTGTTTTGCTGTCGCCTTGTAGCAAATATTCCGAATAACACTCTGCCACAACACGTTTCATCTTTGCGACCTCACCTACTCCCGATTTTAGTCCTTTCTTTAAGCCATCGCAAAACCGTTCGCATGCTTGGCGGGTTCCAGCAAGATTTATTGTAATTTTTTGTTGATATGTAGGTTGTTTTGGGCCATCTTTCGCTGATGTATTTGTGATTCCATTCCAGGTAGTAATAGCCAAAGCAAACTTGACTCCATGTCAGCAATAAATAATGCGGTAAAGAAGGGATGCATACTTGATAGGATTGACTATGAAGACGCTCTACTCGTCTTATAGCACATAAGGGCAATGTGAATCCATTCCCTCCAGGTCCGGCACCATGTGTTTGCCCATTGAATCCAGAAGATGTACCCGTACTCGCCGTTTGAAGGAAACTTGTAGGTTGTGTCGAGAAGCACAGATATGCTTCACTCAAGTGCAACTTTCCAGCATAATGAAACCCTCTCTCTCTACTACTATCCTTCTCTCCTTGTGTAGCATTCGGCGAGTATTGGTTTGGTGGGGCTATAGTAAGTTCTGCAGTGATTTCTTGTAGAGGGGTTTGGGAATCTGGTAATCGGAATTGATTGCGGAAGAGAGTAGATTTAGCAGGATTGCGATCAGAAGCAGAAATATTGAGAGCTTGAGTCGGGTCAATGAATGATTGAGCCTTTTGCACAAAGCTTGAGAAATTGAACATGGTTCATGGTATCTGCTGGTAATACAGCTTAAATCATTGAAGTTTTGTTCTTTGGAATTCATTCGAGTTGAGGGACATCAAGTCTCAAGTTCCGATGTCATCAGCCTCGGCTTATGTAACACGGTTAAACCAATAACAATACACCAACTGGACCCCTTAAATAATAAATACGATGCATGTTTTAGATTTGATCCTGATCACATTACATATAATTTACAAAAGTCTTGATACTTTACGGATATGATTGATAATTGGTTTCCATGTTACGAGATTCGCAGGTAGTAAATCTTCAGTTTCCTGCTGCGTGCTGGATTCTCTCTCAAGTCCCAGATCAGTACTCCTCACCTTGAAGTGGCCTCTCAGGTTCAGATATAATTTAAAAAATATTCGAGCATTCAATTGAATATCAGATGATGGTGAGTTATTCAAAGATATGAATGAATATTCTAGAAACTTTGGTATGCCTTGGAGCAATGGTGATTTAGCACTAGGTATTCACATTTGCAAGAAAATGGTTTCATGATTTTTACAGAGTATTATTTTTGCATTCAACCAATGTCAAATTCCGAACAACCTGTTTCCATCTCAAACTTCATTCAAAGTTATCGGTTGTCCCAAATTCCAACTCAATCTAATCAATTTTCCCTAGCCACTAACCTCCACATTCCTACACAATGCCATTGTCAAATATATGAACCTCCTTAAAACGCAGCCTGCGCAGTGGTAAAGTCGTTATCAATCGTATTCAAAGCCGCAGACAACTGTGGCTCTACATCAGATGAGGAAATGGCAAGAAGATTCTTTCCAAAATCATCAGTTTCCTTTTTCAAACTCGTCAAGTCACCCTTAACGGTTGAAGCAACCCCTGCGTTAGCGAATGTAGACTTCTTTGCTACAAGCGCATTGAGTGCCTCTTGAATATCGGGAATCAGGTTATTGATTTCATTGAGAATACTGTTGGAGTCGGCTGAGGATAATTGAGATGTGTTGGCAGCATCATTGGCAGCGTTCTTGATAGCTAAAGTGAATGATTAGTATGGGTTGTATGACAACTTCAAATTAGAACTTACAAGTTTCCAAAGTTGATTCAGTGCTGCTCACTGTAAGCAGGTTAAAGAATCCACCGTTGTAGTTGTCTACTGCAGTCGTAAGTGCTTTGACATTTGTATCGATGGTGGTTATATCTGTGAGAAGAGTCGCCGGAGTACGCTGGTAAATAGTGGCAGCAGTGACTGCTGTGATGAAGCAGAAAATGTTTTTGATGGCAACCATTTTGTCGGTTTGAATTAGACAAGAAAGCAAGGAGGTTTGAAGAACAAGTTTATTAGATGTTGAGATGAAGAAGTGTGTAGATAATAATTGAATCTATCTTCCTGAGTGATATACTGGGGTATTTATACATAAATGCGGTGCTACAGGGGAGATATCGCTGACTGAAGAGTGATACAATTCTTCTTAGCTATTGAATCTTTCAAGTAGTTTCGATGACTCGAAGAGATCATTTCACACATACTCTTCCCACAAGCGCGCCTTTAGAAAGCCTAAACAAATGTTGTAGAGGCAACTACACCCTTGGTCGTACTACTCCAGCTTGTTGTCCCACACAAAACCCCACTTCCGAGAGTAACTATATGAACGTTATACCGCTCAATGCCATGTAACTTTTTAGCATCAGAAGACGATCAAATCGGTCCTTCGTAACGATTGTAGGTCGAGCCGTCACTAGATTGAGCTGAAATCGGGAGGCTAACGGCAGATGTGCCATGTCCCTGAAAATTCCGGGGCAACCCGTTGGCAAAAAGTCCCTAGTGTTCGCATATCCTTCAACTATTCGCGAGATTGCAAGTCCAGATATCTTCATCATCCCTCTTGTGCTTTGAGGGAATAAGGCTAAAATGAAAACTCTGTTTATCACGATCCATATAGCAGTTGGAACTTTCCAATAGCCTCGATTCAACCAGCAGTTGTGCTTGACAAGTCTTGACGCAGTTTATATCCATTATCAAACCGTTGTACACAGTAGATCGAGGAAGTTGGCCAAGGAAAGAAGAGGGTCATTGCCAAGTACAATGAGTGCAGATCTCAAACTAGCAGCTGCTCGTGCATCGGTTCTTGTAGCTTCTTTTATAAAAAGTAAACTAGATTGCCGTGGAAGCATCAGCAATAGATCAGATCATCCAACGGTTTCTCGATTAGAAAAAATTGGCCGAACAGGTGCACGAGAACGATTGAGAGATGTGAATGATGCCATACTCACAATGTACAGAATTGATTTCAAGATCCGAGAATCTGTGCACTCGGGCGACTATCCCGTACACGTGAAGAAGTCTTTATGTACAAAAGAATGCCGAGCCATATCAATTTTTAACGCCGTACGCAGTGTTTCTTTGGCATCGTTGTTTCTTTTGCCATGATGAGCGATATCATATCCTCTCATGAAGTCAAGATGAAACAATATATTGTAAGATCACGTGATATGACGCGGACACGGAAGCCGTTCCCGCTCATCTTATGTTTGAGGAGAGAGCTCAACGACTTCCCGTCTGAAGAATAGCAACCTTCAAAGTTTTAGGTCTCGTAGATTTCCTTATTCAATTCTTGAGAGTGCCGCTTTCACTGTTCAAGCCTAGCTATTTCAAAAGTATCCTTCCCAGACTTAGAGGCGCGGGAGAACTGACACGTGATAGTCACCTTCATTACCTCCCGGAATGGAAGCTCCAGTTGTTGAACACCCCAAAAGGGCCTATGGACTACAAAATAATGCATGTGGAACATGTGCTAAAGCAAAGGTAAAATGTATGCCGTCTGATCCCGTTGGCAACAAATGCTATCGGTAGGTTTTCTCAATCCTCAATATCTATTTTCGCTAAATTATTGATATCCAGCTGTCAACGACTTCGAAAAGAATGCGAACCCCCAAATAAACCGAAAAAACGACTTAAAGCTACGTGAGTATTATGGGAAGCTTATTTTAACGCTCTATACTGATTTCATCTAGCTCCGTGGCTGGACTCGAGAAGAAATTAGATGATATCGTTACTATTCTGAGTACTTCGAATCATATACCGAAAGCATCAATTGTACAACGTCAGGATGACATTCCGACGAACACTAAGTCCATTGATCCACCATACTTACAATCTCAGAATGACATTCCAATGGGTATCAAATCTATGGATCCGCCACACTTGCTAGACCATGTTACTGAACAGATCCCAAACGACGAGACATCAATGTGTTTCGGTGATAATCTCAAGACCCCATCCACTAGCAACCGCGTGGATACAGATTTATATCCATCATCGACAACTATACCCCCCGTAATCGATCTTGATGATGATTACGCACATGCACTACTGGCCATTTTCAAAAGCGACATGGCTCCATACTGTCCGTTCGTCCTCATACTTCCGAATATCTCACCTCGCCAATTTCAAGCAGAGAGACCATTTTTATGGAAAGCTATTATCACAGCTGCATCTCACCGAAATCCAACTTTTCAGGATGCTTTTGGAATTCGCTCTTTCGAGAATTTTATAACTGAATTGTTGTTAAGAGGTCAGACTGCTAGTCTAGACAAATTGCAAGCTTTGCTTGTTCATCTTGGATGGTATTTACAATGTTCCCTCTACCGTAGTATCAAATAGAAGTTCACTAATGCTAATAGGTTTCATTACCAATCTATCATAAACAATCAAACATTCAATTTGATTTACCTTGTGAAGTCAATGGTGACAACACTTGGTCTTCAACGATCATTAAAGCAAGGTGCGACTATGGAGAAGGTATCGGTTGATGGTAAGTGTGTCTTTGACTTCACAAACTGATATTACAAGACTACAGCCTTTTTACTTTCGATTCTGATATCCTGTCAGGTACTCGACAAGCCAATAAAGATAGATTGAGTAGTCGGAGACTTGAGGAGCTCCGGGCTTACGCAGGATGTTTCTATGCTACCTCAATGTAAATTTACCACCGGGACTTCGAAATCGACATGCTTTAACTAATGATTCTCACCAGGATGCCCCCAGGTAGTAGCGTTGAAAGTATGAGATACACTGTCCAGCTCGAAGAAGCATGTAAAACGGTAGCCGAAGCAGGAGAGTTCCAGAGCGACATAATTCTTTTCCATCTAGTAAAGCTGCAACAACTCACGAGGAAAATCAAACACACATTCTTCAATCTCGAAGTGGGATTCGGTCCTCGTATCGTTCCGCAAAAGATGTGTATGGACTTATTGCAGAGGGAACTAGAAACTTTCAAACACGAGCTACCAGAAAATCTAAAATCCCACTGTTAGTTCCCTCGCTTCCTGTACCCCCTAATTTCTTATTAACAACCCCTGAAAAAGTCCTCATATCAATCAACTACAGCATTGCCGAAATCAATCTCTACGAAGCGGGCTTAAACGATGCCGACTTCACAACTTCAGATAGTCTCGAGCGACTCAGTATCCTCAACTCCTGCCTAATATCCGTCAAAACCTTCCTCGACGACAAAGTCACTCAATGGATCGACTTCTCCATCGCAGCTGCCTATACCACCTGGGTCCAAGTCGGCTATGGCATTCTAGTCGCCCTGAAACTCTGCACCTGCAAAGCCGACGGTTGGGATCGAGAGCACGCCCGCTCTGCCCTAAACATCCAACACACGATTGATTTCCTCATTGCAAAACTCAAGATCATCATCTCCATTCGAGGCAGAAGTCCAGAACTCCAATCCCAACCCCAATCGCCAAACCTATCCACCACCACCACCCCCGAAAAAGACATCTTCATCCGCTTTTCCCGCCAACTTCTCCGCATCAAAAGCTTGTACGAAGCAAGTCTCCACCCGCACCCCTCCAACTCATCCCCCGAACCCGAAGAAGAAATCCCTCAACCCTTTAACCAACACGATGAATCGACCACAGCACCACTTGTGATACCGGAAAGTCACCTGCAAGATGAGTTTTTGATAGGTTTGGATGATAATTTTTGGCTGGCCTTTCCCAGTGCGGATGATGGGTTTTGGAATCTCCCGGATGTTGCGTTGTGAGATGTTTTATTCGCGTGTTCTTCTGACGGAAATCGGGTTTTGCATATAGGGATATAGGAATAGTTTTGAAGGATTGCGTATTTCACGAGTGAAGTATGTAGATAGAATTTCCCAGCATTCAAACTCAAATATGAATCCGAATCTGAATCTGAATCCTCACCCATAATCCGCGTTTCTCGAATAAACAAACCCATATTCCCGAGTATCCCTCACCAAGTATCAAAATTCCTTTCTAGCACATAGAAATCACAGAAGACAGATATATCTTTCCCACCATTCCACGCGTCACAATCACGCCTCACACTTCCCAATACAAATTCTGAACTCCTCAGAACTCCTCGGTATCCACAAATCCCTCTTCTATTCATTGATGAAATAACTCACTTTGCATATATGCTCATATAGAATATCCCATCCACATCACAGTCAACAAATTCACGAATCCATACATTCGACTTCTCGCAACTGTAGCTATATATATATATAACATCTCATCTCTTAATTACATTTTTAAATCTCCACTCTCATCTCATCTCATCTCATAACTTAATATTAATATTTAATAAAATAAAATAATAAGATACTTTCACATATACTACTCAATCTATCTAGCTATCTATCTACTCATCTGGGATGCGAAGACTCAATACCTGTACGCGGTGCATCCTACGAACCTCCAGCTTTCTCTTGAGAGTCTATAGAGCTAAGATTGAGTCGCAAATAGAATTAGAAGAATTAGAAGAAAAGAGGTATCAGAGATATAGCAAAGGATTATATTACGATTTTACAACAACAATATCTATAAAAAATTGAATACCAGTTTTAGATACAAATACAAAGGTTATAAAAGCCTTAATCAGATTCAATATCTATTATCGATTATTATTTTACAGAAGTAAGATATATAGTAGGTCTTTTCTTTTTAAAAGAGTCTTTTCAATATAAAGCTTACTATTACTCTACTTATACTACAATCCCTTTTTTTATACCCTTTAGCTTTTAGCTATTCGAATACCATGACAATACAATATAGAGAATACTATCACCTTCAAATTAATATTATACTCTAAGTATCGATACAATACAATGTTTTTCCTTTTAATTTTCGAATTTTCGAATTTTCTGAATTGATTTATATATAGATTTAGGGCTCAGCTCTGCCCCACTATTATCAACAGTTTCGATATATATATCTAATAAAACTAAGGATATCAAGCTTATGAAAATATACAAGAAGTTAGTTTAAAAGAATAAAGATTAAAGAAGAGTAGTGCTTTTTATTGTTATTTTACTAATAAGAAACCCTTATTATATTGGAAACAACTTGGAAAGAAATAACTCTTATCTTTTATAGAAAAAAAGGAATAGGCAAATTGGATTTTAGGATTTTAAAAAAAGAGAAATTGGATAGTGGGATACTTTAATTGAATTAAGGGAGGAGAAAAGTCAGAAAGGAGTATCTTAAAGGATAAAGACAATTATCTCTATTTGCACTTCGAATAGAGATCGAGCTTAGTTCCCAGTATTCGTTTTTATTTTCCCAAATTGATATATCTACTATAGATATCCAATAGTATTTGCTAGGCCTCTATAGCCTAGCTGTTCTAAATAGTCATGGACTGAAAAGGACGTTAAATAAAATCAATCCATCAATCAATCATCTATCTACTCATCTACCCATCTACCTATCTATTTACTTATCTATCTATCTATTTATTTATCTATTATTTTATCTACCTACCTACCTACCTACAAACTCATCTATCCATCCATCCCATCCATTCCCATCCATCCCCATCCATCCCATCCATCCCATCCATCCCATCCATCCCATCCATCCCATCCATTCAAACTCACAACATTAATCTCCATCTCCATCTCCATCTCCATCTCCATCTTGATCAAATCAATATCAACTTCATTAACAACAACAATAATCCTAATCATCAAGATAGTATAAAGATATAATATGATGCATAGAAAGCACTATACTATTACCATACTATATAAAACACAAAACAAAACAATAAGATTGAATGTAATTCAGACAAATATAAAACAAAAATAAAGGAAGAAGAAAAGGAAAATAAAGTATATCAAAATAGATTTACAATTGTCACATCCGATCTTTAGCTTTGAAATATGCTAGAACTATTTTTATTGTCTAGTCTTGACTCGCGTATTGATATCATAACTATCATCGCCAACCCCATCATTCATAACCAATAACTCCCCTTTCCTATTCCTCTCAATGTTATGACTACATTAATTGTCTACCTTCAAAACAAAAGCTCACATCATAATACCCATTTAAGCCAAAGCACCCATCGGATCCCACAAGTTCAAAACCTTTGCTTCACCCCCAAGCACATCCCTAACACTCTTTGCCACAAACCTCGGTTCTACAACTGCCTGATAGACAAATTCATCCATCCACGCATCACTCATTACAAACCAGCCATCCGTTCCTGCTCCCTCTCCCAACTATTCTGAACTCTCCAATCTAACACTCTTTCCTTCCTCATCCAAATGTACAGCTGTAAGAACCATTGCATGAGTCATTGCACTCTCTCCCGTCATTAAACGTTGTGCTTTACTCATTCCAAGTTTGATATTGAATCCTAATTCATAATCGATGAGATCAAGATCCATGACTCCGGATTTGGAGTTACTGTATTTACCGACGTCTGAGCCGAAAAATATTGGGAGACCAGCTTTTAACATGGAAACACAAGCAGCTTTCATGACGGGCATGGAAACATTCACATATGTGATTGGACGACCGCCTACGATATTACCGAGACGATCGACAGTTAGGAGAGTGTTGTATTCATTTCTAGGATCGTTGACTAGTGAGAACATATCGTGGACTGTGGAATTGGTGATTCTGATTGATTTTGGGGTATTCAATTCCTTGGCGAATTGAATGGGGGTGACTTTCAACTCTTGAGCGTTATCATCTTTGTCTAGATATTGCCATGTGAAAGCTGTATCAGAAGCAGGTGGTGGACCCAAAGCAAGAGTTAGGATGAGATGGATTTGGCGAACCATATGCTCTTTTAGACTGTTGAGAGTAGAGGCAGATTTTGTAGTAGCTGCAGCGCGTAGTTTGAGAGCATCTTCTCGGAGTTGGTGTGTGATAATACTATTGATCACCGAAGATGTTTGAGCGTTGAAGCTATCTGGGTAGAGAACTTGGGGTACGAGACCATATTTATGGACAAGGTTGTAAACCCTAATCCAAGTTGTTAGAATTCGAGTGTCAGGAATTTATATCATGCAAAGCAAAACCTACATATCCCACTGTCCTCCATCACTAACCGGACTCTCCATCAATCGCTGCACCAATCTTCCATCCAAATCCTCTCCTACCGTATCAAGGATTTGCTCCAAAAACCAATTCGCCTTCTCCAATTTATCCCAAAAGAATAGATAAGCTTGAGAGAGCTCGAATTCTTTACGGTTATGTCTCTTCATCAATGCGACGCGAAAGACATTGGTGGAGGCAAACAACCAACATCGTCCTGATTGTCGCTGATTAGTTATTGGAGCTCCCTCAAAAGGTATTTTGACGGAAAAGATTTGTTGATCTTGGTTGAGGGTGGTGCGGGATGTGAGGACTGTTCGCGGATCGGCGCTGCTAAGAGCACTAAGGGCGAGACTAGAGAGAGATTGATATTAGTATAATGCAGTTGGAATGCATAGTAATTATATCTACCGATTCTTAGGATCACTCAAGAGTTCCTCCCTCCCATTTTCAACTCTCGCAGCACTCAAAGGAGTCCACTGAGCTCGCGAAGTAGCTTGGTAAGCAGCACCCTTTTCATTTACATGTATGTAATCATCTTCCTCAGTTTGAAGCTGCATATTCTGAATCTTCTCCAGAAGGATGCATTGGGCTTCTGCGGGAGAATTGTAAACTGGGGTTGATTGCGATGAACCCATGGTTTATAACTTGTGAATGTTGTGTATTGTATGGACGGAATGCAGAGAAGAACTTAGATAGAGATAAGTGTAGATGAGAGAAAACCCAAGAGAACTTGAAGGTTTGGATAATGAGGTTACGAGTGAAGACAAAGCTGAAAAATAGGAGCAGAACAGATGGTACGTATCAAGGCTTGGATAAATGATTAATTGATTCAATGAAAGGACTCATCTTATCTGTTGAGCTTATCTTCAGAAGCTACGTGAATGGCGGGGAATATGGGTAAATGGTATCATGTGCAGTCCTTTCTAGATAAAGAAGGTACTCGAGCCCGTATCGAACCATCAAGGTACCCTTACTTAGCTTGAGTACTCCTTACGAAATCAAAGACTTGAAGATGTCAGACCCCCACTCGGATCCTATACGGCAATTTAAGGTTGATCCCTCGGCAAAAAGTGGGAATTGGACACATCTAATCATCATGGCTGGGGAATTGGGTCAAGTAACATTCTTCAACACCACACATTCCTAAGGGTAACAATCCAGTCACATATTGGAATTCAATTAATCACAGCGTAAAGAGATAAAAGTAATAGACAAGCAGCGTGTTTTCATTCTGGATCTTTTCCTATTTACACAATTACAAAGTAGAAAAAGACCGCAGCATCAAGGACTCTCTCTACCACCATGTCAAAACCACCAAAGTAGTATCACCATAGATGGCATCGAGGACCTACTTGAATACTTCGTTAAACTAAAAGAATCCGATAGATCAGATAAAAAACCAGATCGTCCAAATTTCATCCCTCATTAATCAATCTGAATCCATATCTACCCCATCATACGTTTCAAATTTTCCCTCCGAAAATGCACTAAAAAATCATGAAAACAAAAAGGAAACTCCATCGAGGAAAGGCCAATGGATTATTGCCGGTTGGACGCCATGGTGATTGGTACAGGAAATCTACAGACGGGATCCGTGGACAGTCTTCATGTCAACAGCGATCTCACGACCACCATCGGCAACGACCATGATGCGGATGCTACCACGTCCACCTTCGAAGGCCTCCTTAAGACGAGTCCAGAGGTTGGATTGGTCCAAAACGGGAATGGCTTGCTTGACATCGCCGGTCTCGGTCATGGCAACAACTAAATTCATGTTAGTATGAGATGCTGATAAAGAAGTAGTAGATAAAACTTACCAGAGTGGTCCTGGAGATCAAGAACACGGTATTGCTTGAAGACTGGTCCCAACATCGTTTGGACGACGACACTTGGGCTTGGGTTGGCGATGAAAGAGGACTCTTCATTCAATTGTCTGGTGAAGAGGTCAACACCCAAGTAACGGTGTTGGCCAGTGGCAGCGGAGGTGGTGATACGGATAACCTGGCAGGGACGTCCTTGGAGCATCAAGAGGTCACCCATACGGATGTGGTGGCAAGGGATGGTAACGGTGTTGGCAGGTTGCTTTGGAGCAGCAACGGCTGGGGCTCCGGCTAAATCGAGAGAGTCAATTGGGTCCTGGTTCAAAGTTTTCCCGTGTCCATGGTAGTAACCTCCACGAAGGGAGTGATAGTTCCCTGATTTTGAATGCTTAGGGTACATGGTGGGGGGTTAAAGAAAAAAACAAACAGGAAGCTTACCTTCATCATCGTAGTAACCCATTTCGAGATTGACTGGTTTGAAAGTTGAAGTGGTTGATTTGGGTGCGGGGGGAGTGTACTTGACGAGTTCTCTTTCACGAACTTCTTCGGTGAAAGTAGATCTGGCTGGTGTGCGAGGTTGCTTGACGCGAACTTCTTCCTCGAACTGTTCTTCGTGGAAGGTTGACTTGGGTTTGTGAGAGTGAGTGGAACGGGGTGCTGGGACGATAGTAGTCTCAGTTACACGAGTCTCTTCAATGTATCTTGGTTCAGATACACGGGATTTGGGAGGGTCGACGATGACAGTGTCTTCCTTGTAACTTGGTTGGGTTCGGGAACGGTATTGACGTTCAACGAAGTCGATGTTGGTCTCGGTGGGACTCTTTTGAGGAGCAGAGAACTGAGTATCAACTTCGGATGGTTCGTAGTGACGAGATTGACGTTGACGTTCAAGTTGAAAGTCTACTTCAGAAGATTGACGACGTTGATGATGGTGGTGATGATGATGTTCACGACGGGGAAGTTCGATATTAACTTCAGAGTGTTTGTGGTGACGATCACTGTCTCTTTCAAAAGAAGCTTCGAAGTGTCTGTGGTGATGTGGGGTGTTGATATCGAAGGAAGCAGAGTGGTGTTTGTGTTTGTGTTCGGGTCTAAAAGAAGGGTAGAGAAACCAAAGGGTCAGTTAATGAAGAAAATTAAACGGTGTGCGTTACTGTGTCAACACTAAAAGAAAAAACAAAGAAGCCCATGTTATTTTTGGGGTAAGGGGGGTGGCTGGGACTAAACCGAAGATCGTTGGACTGTGCGTCGTAATAATAAAAAACAAGAAAGCTGGCAAATTTGTCTCAGAAGGGACCCAATTAATGGTTAATTGGGTACTGCTTCTTCCGATATGGCCAGATCGTTTTATTATTATTAATGCTGTAGAACGAGAAAAGAAAGAAAAATTGGGAATTGGTGCCAATGTTTGGAAAAGGGCCCAAAGAGAGGTGAAAATGGAGGTGAAGGGGGAAAAAAGTATTGTGGATGTTATTTTGGCTCCAGCTGGTCGGTCTGGTATGATGATTTGTGTCTCGTTTGTTTTTGATGTAATTTTTGATAGATAGTGGATTTTGATAGAAAGGAGAGTTTTTTTGAGACTGTAAAAGAAAGGACTGTTTTTTTTTGTTTTTAGTTACTCACCTGCGTTCTTCACGAATGTAAACTTCTTCTTCTCTGCGGCTGCTCGGACGGTATTCAGAACGGCGATCTTCTTCACGGGTGATGCGAACCTCTTCTTCTATAAACTCCTGTCGTTGAGGAGGGGGAGGAAGGTGATGTTGATGTTGGTGTTCGGGTTCGTGTTCGTGTTGATGGTCGTGTTGCAGCTGATGTTGGTGTTGAGAGTAAAGAGATTGAGCGTCCTCTTCTTGACCTTCCCGTCCGACGCGCTCGTGATGATGGTGTAGAGTGATTTCACCTTCGACGTGAGTCTCGGTGGTATGAATGGGTTGGGCAGCGACGTCGCTTCTATACGACGACGGGAAGATGCTGAAGGGGATCGGTATACGTGCGTCAAAGTCCAGGTTGACGACCTTTCAATGCGAGAACACTTCTCGAATACCTTTCAGCGTACCGAAAGGATATCACAAGAAGGATCTCTACTTCTTGAGGTAGAAGGAAGAGGGAAGAAAACGTTTACGGGTAACGTTTCTTGACTCGTCTTTCAGATTTCAAAAAATATTTGGAGGTCTTTCAAGATGAACAAAGAGTAGCAAGAGTATATTGTGATGTGATTGCGAAAGTGCAATGCGATGGAGAAAGTAGGTAGGTGGTAGGTGTGAAGAGTGTAGTGTGTGAGTGTGTGTGTACAAAATTGATTGGGGATGCGATTTTGAGGTTGTATTTGTGTTGATGTGGGGTGGGAGGATTGAAAGAGGGAAAGAAGATGGTGGAGAGAGATTTGCGAAGGGTGCACGAAGGGTGAAGGGTGAATGGGTGAAGGGTGGTGGGAGCAAGTTTAGAGAAATCAAGGTGGTTGGATATTCACGTTTTTCCATCCAAGCAGCCAGCAGGGTCACTCAATTTTAAATTATACCGACAGCCATCGTGATTTTTTATTAGGTATACCTAGGTGGGATGATTTGTTTGTTTACATTCAGTTGTGGTGATGTTGTGATATTTGGAATATGATATTATTTCTGACTAACTGCATCGAGTAATTACCTAAGAATTACCAAAGAATTACCATTTGGAACGGTTGCATTGTAGGAAGCCGAGTTACAATGCAGTGCAGAAAGTGATGAAAAGTGGTAGGGAAGACGGTCTGCTTTTATGATTGATGGGGGGGAGGTGGATGGACAAGGTGATGGATGATGGATGATGGCTGGATGGATGATGGATGGATCATGAATGGAAGGGTGATGAGAGTGACATATGTGTGATGGATGAGAAGACGGAAATAATAAGACATGCCCAAATGGTAATCGTGGTACGGTAGAGTCTATTCTTGAGCTACGGAGCACTCGACCACCTACACCTACACCTACACCTACACCTACCTAGTAATTTCAATCCCATGATTCCATCTATTGAATGATGAAACTGCGTGAAGATTGGTTCGAATATATTCTACATATGGATGTCTACGTGGTAGGTAACTCTAATTTCCTTTTTACCCTCTGCCTTTCATTTCTTTCCTCTCTTTCTTTTACTTTCTCTCCTCATACGCCATCACAAGGTACCTCAAGCTTAGCTACCCCAGAGTGTCACCACTCCAATCAATATCGACCATAATATATCCCAAATAGGATGCAATGTAAACAAACCACTCAACTACCTCGATCCTACTCTACTCTGTACACTACTGTTTGATCCATCCCCGACTATTGACTTTCCGAGGTCCTGAGCAATATCATGTTCCAAGCATATCATCGGCAATTTCATTTATCGATATTTGTGGCGTCGAACTAGATCTCCAAGTCCAAGGCTTCACAGTGTTCACATGAAATCTGTTTGGCTCTGCTGTAATCGGCCTCGTCTTCATCTTCTCTTGTCCTTCCATCTGGACAGCTCTCCACTCTTCCCAGACTCCACTTTCCTTCTCGATCGGGTATGAAGCATCAGTGGATCTTCGTGTTCATGTGTTCTCGGCCCCCAGCCATCGCAGCATTTTACTTTCCCGTGCAAGTTTCCGATAGAAGACATGCTCCGGTTGGATATCCTCTCGAATCTCTCCAAATGAAAACAAACGACCGTCAATCAATCATCCCAAACAGGAATCTAGGTAGCCTCACCATTGGCCGTCTTCCATAGACCATGTCGAATACGGATAAGTGTGAGTTTGGACGCCGTAAGAAATAAATTCAATTTCCTTAAGCTTCAGCTCCTCACATTTGAGAGACCCCTGACGTTGACTCGTATCGTGGAACGAATTGATTGGAGGATAGGATAAGATCGATGGAGGGCAACTTGGACGGTAAGCTCAGCATAGCTCTACCCGAGCTTCACATGGAAAAGAAGTCGAATCAAATATCGGTATGTGCTCTGCCAAAGGAACATTGTGTAAATCTAGAGCTTCATCAATCAATCAATTGCATTTTGATAGGTTCAATTAAATGTGTCAAGGTAGCTACACTTGTCAGCTTTCAAAACCATGTCGTCTCGAAAACAATTGATACGAATTGATAAGAAGAAAACACGCAATCGGTTTCACTTGATGATCTGGTTGATCATGGAAAAAGCTTTCTTCACTTGGTTGTCTTTGCACCTCGGTTCTCCTCTTTTTTTACCTCACACTTCAGTGACACTGACTGATTTTACGGAGTACATCCTTCAGCTTCACACTATCCAAGCTTCAAATATTACTAGGTAGGTAGTAGAGTAGTAGTCAAGTACTCAAGGGGTCTTTCCGTTGATATCAGACGCCAATCTTATTGGTTGCCATAGCAAACCCTGTTAAGGTTTCTCGACCCTTGCTCGAACTCATTTTAATTTCCCAGCCTTTTTTCTCGACACTCTCACACTGCGCCGCTTCCGACTCCCGTCCGAGATTAGTTTATCCATTAGCGCCAAAAGCTATCTCACTCTCCGCAAAGTCTTGGCAAAACTTGAGAAACCTTTGATGTTTTTTTCTGCGAGCCAGCCAGCGAAAGTTTCAAAGTGGAACTGCTGAAAATACTCATTTCATTCTTTTTCTTCCATTGCGACCGAGCGTAATCTCCAGCCATTCTTTTCTTCGTCAGCTCTGCCATCAATTGACACGTACCGAAGACTTCAAAACTCAGGAGGTGGCAGGAAAGTCTCCATAAGTCGTCGTCTTGGCCGGCAATTGAAGAAGGCGGTGCAGCCTGTGCAGGTCTGCATTAGTATCACGGGTGAAATGCACTCTTTCTCCCTCTTCTCAATTTCCTTTTTTCGTCTTTCTTCATCCGTAGAAAACAGCGGCGTAGCAACTTGCAACCCCAACCCCGCCCTTTTCAAAGAGTGGTTCGGCTTGAATATGCAATACAAGCTGGGGCTGTCCCCATACCATAGCTTCATCTGCACGTATTCGTTTTGCTATCCACAGCCATCTCTATTTTACTCACCGTGTTAAGATCCGTCACCGTTCGTGGCAATATATGTCACTGCCACAATCATGGTACCCAGTGTGCGGTACCACTATTTGTTGACCGAGCCGCAAGAGCTGCACGATGTCGGAGAGATACCCGAAAGGTCCATAAAACACGTCGTCGTACCTTGCTCGGCGTGGCGGTGGAGTCCTCTCGAGACCCGTTCTTGGAGAGACTTCATCACTGACGCATTTGTCTTTGCTGTGAAAACAACTCAGAGGGAGCTTCTGTTTGATAATTAAACCGAGGCATGTTGACATGACCAAATGAATCGTTGTTTACTTTGCTATCATCATGTTGAACCTACACATTTATGTGTGTTTATATTGACTAATATGCCAGTTATCATAGCGGCCAGCGACGTATCGAATATACGTTGGCAAAATCCTATCAAGATTCATGATAATATCCCAAACTGACCACGTTGACAAACTCTTAAGCTGGGCAATATCACGGAGTCTTGCGTCTCTGTATACATGGCCACTCTGGGGACAAAACAAATCATAAATCGGAGAAAGTCAAAAAGTGTTTATGTAGCTGTTTCTGGGGATGCTCACGATGCATAAAACAACCTCATTAGCTTTGGTTACTTGAGAGAAAGTTCCAGCAAGGCTCTTCAAGGCCAGAGTCATTTAAAGCTGCCATTCCAAGAGCTTTGAAAGTTTGTTTGTCACTTCTGATACTTGGGCCGTTAAATACGTTCATGTCATGTCATTGAAGGGTTTACTGGATGGACGACTGTTATGTCATTCTCTACCTGTCATTTCAACATTTACTCCGCTCTTGCTTTGGTCAGCAACGATTTTGCTATAATTTGCGATCCTTTTCATTTTGAACCTTCTACTTTTCAAGATAGTTGATCTTGGGGTAGTTCGTCCTTAGACCCAAGCGTTTGCAATCTCCCCTCCTCTCCTCAAACAAACAAGCGGAAGGAGGGATAATTTCCAGGAGCCAGTAAGGAGTTTTAGGGCTTAGGAGAGGAAGGGAGACTGCATACGCTGCTCGGACCATGGCAAAAAAGCAAATAACAGTTAAAAAAAAATGTTATTGTAATAGCAGCATTAGCAAAACGATGGAATACGTTGCTATGCCCTGTTTTATTCGGAACCCATCTCGTCTCAAAATTACAATAAATGAATGCACACTGCGATCTTTTGAGTTTATAAATCGAGAGTATGAATTCGTGAGGTTATGCTCATGTAACCTATCAATAGAGTATGCGAAGAATCCAGACTATCTTACATCTCATCTTACCTTTCGCCAACCTTCGCAGGAAACAAAATTTAAGGAACCGCCCTCCTCATTCTCATTTTTTACTTCTTTGACCAGTGTCTGCCAACAACTGCGTCTTTTTTTTAACACAATCACAGATACTTTGGATCTTGTGCAATGAGCATTGTTTAGCTGTCGATGATACTTCGTTTCTGATCTCCGACAAGGCTCAAAAGGCGGTTAACCAAGATGGATTAAGTCAGCGTTCTCGGGCTCACAGCCAGCATCATTGCTTGTATTCAATTAGCCCAGGCTTTGTCGAAGACTGTTGGACTGTCTGAACACAACCGAACTGATCTAGAGCGTATGCTAAAGACATTGCGGAGATTTCTTGCCTCATATCAAGGTTTGAAGAATATAGCTGCGATTGATGAAAGTGAAGGGCGATTCTGCCTCGTTGAACAAGCTGAACAGCCATGGAAAGAATGTCAGGAAGTCATCAACGAAGTCCAACAAAGATTAGAGGAGAAGAATTTGTTTAACCGATGGATTAGAGGCAGTTCTTGGGACAGGAAAATCAACAAATGTTTTCTCAAGGTTTGATGATGTTAGGGAGCAGTTTGATATTGCAATTCAGTCCGATCAACTGTACGCGGTCTAAAATACATGCTGGAAATTAAGCTGTGCTAAGTCTTGCTACAGACAAATCATTGCAGCAGTCGAGAAGTACGCCCAGCAGGCTCTATGCGACACTCGAGATATCAAGAAAAATGCGCAGAGGATTGAAGACCATATCCGAGACCTTAAAGATGATGCTCGTGATATTATACATGATGTCAGTCTTTTTAATCAGAGTATTAATACAAATCATACAAACATCGTCCAACATGCTCAAGACGTTAAGGATAGCATCCAGGATTTAAAATGCACAATCACTCAGCAAAGTTTGGATTTCGAGTCTCATGAAAAGATAAAAGCCCGAGGTAAACAATCTATACATGACTCTTAGAAATTACTGATCAGCAGCAACAGAATCTAAGAAAAAGGACCTTCTCCATTGGTTGTCGACTGCAGACCCGAAAACAAACCATGACTTGGCGCGAAGACACTTTGAACCTGGCGCCGGGTCATGGTTTCTTCAAAGTTATGAATACAGCAATTGGAAGACGAGCGATAACTCCTTCCTTTGGGTTCAGGGTCTATCAGGCTGCGGCAAAACAATTCTGTGGTACGGGCAGCCCTCCATCACCATTAAGAAATTTATGCTCGCGTGCTAATAGAAATACAGCTCAACAGTTGTTCAGGATATGATCGATTATTGTGCCAATAATTCTGACCGTTTCATCGCATATTACTACTTCTCTTTCAATGGAACTGAAAAACAAATGCCAATAATTAACTGCGCTCTGTTCTCACACAGTTCCTCGTCAGATATGACGCCGCGCTCGACGATGCTTTAGTCATCTACAAGGACACTCAATCCACCGCTCCGCAATTAGAGAAGCTGAAAGCGATGCTTAAAGCCGTGTTGTCGATGCCTGGAACCTTTTACCTAATCCTAGACGCAGTTGACGAATGTCCTAGAGGTTATGAACAAGGTAATCGACAGGTTGTCTGTGAATTACTGCAAGAGGTATCCTCATGGGCCTACAAAAGTTTACATATATTCATGACCAGTCGGAAGGAAGCGGACATCAAAGAAATCATAGATGAGGTACCCAGACTCTCAATTTTTCCTATCAGAAATGAAAATGTCAACTCGGACACACGCCAATACGTCAAAACACAGTTGGAAAACGACAAAAAACTAAGAAAGTGGTCCACCTGAGATTAAGACTGAGATAGCAATGGCATTGGAAGACAGTGCTAATGGAATGTGAGTCCTTATTCCCTCAACAGTCCAATCTGTTCCAGAATCTTACTTTGTGGTACGTTCCTGTGGGTGACCTGTCAGCTCGATGCCCTAAGAAGGTGCCCCACTCCAGCTATGTTACGAAAGACTCTAAAGAGCCTGCCTCGAACTCTGCATGCTACATACGAAAGAATGCTTTCAAATATCCATGAAGATTACACAGACATAGTCGTTGCTGCACTGAAGTGGCTGATGATTTGTCAGGAGGACCTAACGCTCAATCAATTAGCTGAAGCTGTAGCGGCAGGAATTGATTCGAAGCCTTCATTCAACATTGATAATCGATTCGGGAACCCACATGAACTCCTTGATATTTTAGGGAGTTTGGTTACCCTCATTGAAGATGGCCGTATACGTCATAGGCTTGCATCTGACGGTAAAACTATTACTCGTATATACACAGAATTTGTCCAATTTTCTCACTTCTCAGTTCGCGAGTATCTTACATCAACTCATCTGAATGTCACATATATGAATGGCTTTGGTGAACCCTCTCTACACCTATTCGCTCTTGAATGCTGCCTAAATTACATCAATTGGTTCGCTACACAAACCAATCTTGAATGTATATGGAAGTATCCATTCGCCTACTGGCCATCTCACGCGAGAAGTTCTTCAGACCAAAACGACATAGAAACAGCGAGATATATTGTTCAATTTCTGGACTCGTATCATTGGAGAGAGGCCTGGTTTGGCCAACCAGGCTGTGGTGATTCTTTTGATACCGACTATTCGAATGACAAATGGGAGAATCGGAATGATCCTGGCACAACAATTTACTGCGCAAGTTTTCTGAAGCTGGAACATGTGGAAAGACTACTCATTGAAGAATATAACGCGACCGTTGATGTAACTCTGGAACTTGGAGACCGCCCTCCTCTTTCCGTTGCTATCCATTTTGAGAACGTGGCACATATACGCCACTACTTCAATGTCCCTAGAGGCAAATCAAAAATGTATCGCAGGTTTCAAACTGCCTTGGAGCTTGCGAAAAAAAAAGGTAGTAGCTTTTTATTCTTGGTCCTCATAGAAATCATGAGATCAGTTGGGGGAAGATTCCACGAGAGCACCTCCGAGATTCTCGATTTTATACAGCTGATCACAAATGAATGCGATTTAATGCCAACAGACGATATTGGTCTCTGGTGGAAGCCCTTCTCTTATGCGCTTTTACATCCTGATCAGGAATCATTGGCATTCGTTGTCGGGACTGAACTCGAAATACGGTCGGAATGGCCTTTAAAGTTCGAATGTTTTGTCTCAGAAATAGAATCAGTCCTCCTTGCAGTTGCCATAAGCATGGACTCAATGGAAAGATTTCAACTCTTGTTCTATCATATTCAAAGCTTCGGTTGCCCCGATTACAGCCTCATCTCATCTCTGGCAGCTTTCGCACGATGTGATAACGAAGCGAAACTTCGCTTTGTTCTAAAGCGAGCGGTGGCTCACGGTTTTACTGAAACAGATATGTGCAATCACATCACAAATGAAGTACTTATGAGAAGAGATGAGATGGTTTTGAAATTACTCCTTGACATTGGCGTGCATCCTGATCTCTCCTTCTACGAACCAAGGTTGTTGAAAACAGATAGCAGCAGAAGTCTTCTTCAGCAAGCAGTGTACATGAGATGGAGAGCCGGTATATCTGTATTGATAGGATGGGGGGCAGATGTGAATTATTGTGTGGGTGATCTATTTTATATTACATCATACGCTCGTTATAGCCCCTTGAAAATTCTGATGGACGGCACAAAAGACCTCCATATACCACCTGGTTGCGATAGTAGCGAGAATGATTCTTTGATCGAAGAGCTTCTTGTGACTGGAGGAGCTAGGGTATGTGAATACGACTGGAAAGTATTTTCTCGTGGATCTACCGATGGGGGTATATATGAAGGTTCTGACATTGAGATGGATGAATATGTAATAGAAGGTGCTAAAACTATGGGCGATAATGACTGTGACGACGGAGGAACAGATGATTCGAATCTGAAGATAAATGATGACAAGACAAGCACTTGCTCACCTTCCACTTCATAAATCACAATATCAGAGATTTATGGGAACGAGGTCTAGCCTTTATCAACACCGTGTAAGCTTCCGCAAATATCGGCCATAGTTTCAGTCTGCAAGTTTAAAGCCACTGCAAGAAATTTGCAGCATTGAGGTGGGGTTGGGTTTGCATCCAGACGATTCAATCAAAAAAAATCTATCACTGTCACATTTAGGACATAGAAAAGTTGGCTTGGGCCGATTTTGAGGCTAGATATTACTCAACCTACCCAACCACTATTTGTTCCCAAAATCTACCTAGGTGCTGAGTATAAAGTTGCGGAGTCAAGGATTCTCGCTGGTCAACTTAGGAGCATCTCGATGGCCAAGCTCAGGGCCACTTCCAACAATCGACCCAGAGGATTCGAGGCGCAGGATTGATGGGTTATGTATTAGGCGGCCAGATCGTTTTAATGTTGGGGAATATTATTTAATTTCTTGTGTGCCATGAATCTGTTGCAGTTTTGCTCTTATTTCTATCCCTTCGTTTACAATTTGGAACTAGATATTTTCCCCCTGATCTCTAAATTAAAGTTACCTATTCGTGTTTCTTGATTCGATCTACCTATTCTCTAGACAATCCAACAAATAGGAGATTAATATATTAAAACTCCAATATGACAATATCAGCAAATTCAACCACGGTGCAAAGATGCGAAGAGATTCGCGCCCTTCTCGCTTTCGAAAGACCGTTAGTGTCTCTATTCCCCCTTTTCACATCTCATTCTTCTTCGAATTCTAACTTTCAACTATAGAGAAAATCCTGAAACCAATGAAATAGAATGGCAATCCTTTCTTCACAAACGTCATGAATTATATACCAAATTCCCTTATGATAGTAATGATGAGGATGGAGATGACGATGCGAAAACTCAGAAACGGCAATCATATTCTAGCTCAGATATAAAACCAAAAAGTAACTCATTCTTACGATTAACCGAAGTACTTCCAGCACCTGCACCTCAAGCCAAACCCACTAAAATGACACATCCATCTTCTACAGACCCAGACACAGACACAGATGATGAAACAGACCCAGACCCAGAAACAATCACCACCCGTCTCCACACCACTCTCACACAAACCCCCCTCCCAATCCGCACCCTCCAATCGAGCTTCAACACCGAACTCGCACTCCTCACATCCCGATACTCGAATTTCTCTTCCCATTCAGCGCAGAGAAGGTATGCAGAAAAAATACCTCTGCATGTGCATACGTATGAATTGATTGGTGACACGTTATCTCTCTGTGCATTTTTTCTCGCGTTCCCCGATCTTGAATGTGAGGGGAGGGAATTTGTAGAGGTGTTGGGAAATGGGTTTTGGTTGGTTTTTTTGTTTTTGTTTTTGTTTTTGTTTTTATTCCTATTTCATTTCTATTTAATCCCTATTTCATCCCTATTTCATCTCAAAACACACACTAACCCCTCTCACAGGCTTTCTCATACTACAAACTCTTCTCCCCTCGTTCAACTCTTTGCTCTTCGTCTGCTTTCTCTCACTCTTTATCTCTTTTGTCCAATGGGCTTACATGGTCATGGTGCTGGGACTCCGCAAACGCCGGTGTCGGATTTATGGCGTTCGTGCACGTGGTGGCATGTTGATTTGTATGAGAAAGCGGGGAGGGCTTTTGAGGAGGTGGGGATGCGGGGGATGAGGGGGAGGGGAGATGGAAGGGGGAGGGGAGATGGAAGGGAATAAGAATATGGGATTCTTGAATACTATAAGTATATCACTTCTTTAGTGAAATATAAGGATTTGATTAATGGGTATGGAGATACAAGAGGTATGGAGATGAGATGAGATGAAGAGAAGTTTGGCGGTAGCGAGTAGAAAATATGATTCCGAGAAAACTTCCAGACTGGTTCCGAGTAACTCCAAGATATCGTACTGAAGAGGATGAATGAGCAGATTCTAGAGATGATTCAAGCGAAGAAGTTTCTCTCAACTCTTCGACAGACATAACGAATTTTCTTAGAATTATCATAGCTATTCGTATAATCTGAAGGTAACCATGTCATCACCAAGTTCCCGAATCTGTCGCCTTCGACAAGGAACAATATCTTCCTCCCTGACAAAATGTCAATTTATTTTGATATTTTTCTCCTTCATAAAATTGAAATAAAAGCCAATGCTCTATAGAGACATGTATAAAGTATATCCATCGCATTAAAATCGTGGAGTTAACTCTACATAGGAACAACTGACAAGAATCAAGGAATCAAATATATTGGTCCTAAACTGAATGGTCGATCTAATTATATAGAATGGTATACTAAATCTAAGCTCTTTTTAGAGGCTAATGGTTTTATGCCCTATATAGACGATTCAGAAAAAGGCCCCGAAAGAAAATACTATTTTAAAGACAATAATATGCCTATTTCGAAAGAGATTCACCTCAAATATAGCGAAAAATTGAAAGAATATGAAGATAAATCTAAAAGAGCTCTAGCGACCCTAAAATCAATAATATCAATGGATTTAGTTGAAAGATTTAAGGATAAAACTAGTCCAGTAGAGCTCTGGGATACTATAAATAAAATTTATGGTGAAACTTCTCTTGATATAATAGGAAGATATTTTAATAGATTAATAGAATCAAATTATAATGATTTTAGTAATATGGATGAATATACGAATCACATACTCTCATCCTATATATACTTAAAAGAGTTAAAATTTGAATTGCAAAAAGCTTATGTAATATGGATTGTATTTAATGGTCTAAATGATTCATTTGATTCGTTTAAATCAAGAAAAACCGAAGAACTCTCAAAAGACTTAAATAATAATAATAATATTGATTTAGATAAGCTAATATCTGAATTAATATTCGAGGAATCTAGAATGAAAGGTTCTATAGAGTCTAATAGAGTAATAAAACCACAAAATTATCACGGGGCAGGCGGGCGGGATAGGGTTCTAATAACTTTACTCTAATCTAGCAAAGTTATACTGATTCGGATAATAGGTTCAGATTGAGGATTAAGATGTAGCTCAAAGAGCTACAATACAGGATCTTCTGAGTTGAAGATATACGGAATTTTCATAGCGAGCTAGCCCGATCGGGCTCTAGCTCGCTTGTGCTTTGGTGCAAGTGCTCCTTTTGGTCCTTTTTGATAGAATCAGTATATCATATAAGCTCATACTATAACATTACTCTCTTTCTATGAGTCGAGCTCTATTGAAGCGGTATGTTATGGTTTACAATCTACAGGCAGGCGGGGTCTGATTAAGTGGGACCGGGTTTGTCAGGGTATTTACAATGAAAGTTGTGGATCAGTTCTTATATGTCTTTTAGGTAGCTTGTAGATTCTTCGATTAGCATATTGTAGTCAATCCAATGGACAATGTATTTCAGGCGAGGTTCTCTACAACCTCTTCTTTTCCAACGGGAATTCAGGATTTCGGTAATCTCAAAACGCTTGAGGCTGTTTACTTTTACAAAAGGTGGTGATGGATTATACTATTCAGGAATAGAATTATTGTGTGTAGGATATAGTAGGTTGATATAGAAAACAGAATAAATCTTTATCGAGATTGGGAGCTTTAGTTTATAGGTATAGGGGTCTATTGGGTTCAAGATTTTGAAGGGCTTGAGGTTCTTTTAATTGAGCTTTTTTTGTAAGTGTAGAGTCTTGATATTTCTAGTGTTTAGCTAAATCAGATCACCGGGCAGGTATCTACAAACAGGGGAATAGTGAGTGTTGATATTTTTTGAATATCAAGCTTAACTAGTAGTTAATTCGATTTGTAAGTATAAGAAGATAGTTTCTATTTTAATAACAAATTTTTTGGCGTTTTGTATAACAAAACGATTATTCTGGGATAATGCGGGCTTGAAGTCCAGGTGAGGGTAAAACTCGTAATTCGAGAAGAATAGGGTTATCCGGGTACTTTCGGATCAGGTATTGTTAATGGAGAATTTGGTAAGTGGGAGTCATTCTATTCAATTATCCTATAGATATACTATGTACGATTGGAGGTACTGCTCTAATATCGTATTAGCCCTCTCGGTTTGTCCATTAATTTCAAAATAATAAGCAGTTGAGAGCTTAGCAGCTATACCCAAGCGCTTGCAGATATATTTCTAGAATTCAGAAACAATTGAGCTTCACGATCAGATATAATGAATAGAGGTAAGCTATAGAGCTTCCAGATATTCTTCTGGAACAGGCGGACAACCTCTTTGGAATTGTAGGTACTATAATAGAACAAGAAATATTTCATTTTTGTTAATCAATCAATTACTATTATAATAGTATCGAAACCGATACTTTTGGATAGATATATAATAAAATCTATTGAGATATCTTGCCAAGCTCTCTGCAGGATTGGGAGCAGGCAAAGAACTCTCTTCTGATCTTTACAATTTGGGGCAATGCAATGATAATTATAGCAGTTATAGATCCATTATATAATATAATTGTAATATTCAGGCCAATAGTAATTTCGGGATAGTAATTCGAAGGTTCGGGTATAGTGCAGGTGATCGGCGGCGGGCGATTTATGGTACAGATGGAGCAGGTAGGTTTTCAGAGGGTTATGATTGGGAATGTATAGTTTTTCTTGATAATATAGTAGATTGTTGTTTTCGGTATATTCGGTAAAAATGATTTTCAAGTGTTTCGGGGATTCCTTTCATAAGGATTTCAGGACAGATTCGGGTACAGGATTGGTTTGATAGTCTTTGTGGAACAGGGTAAGCAGGTCGGCAAGAAGGTTTAGAAGGGTTTCTGAGTCTTCTAGTTGTATTGTAAGGTTGGGTATAGATATAGTAAGTAGAATTGCAGGCTTTATAACTTTACCATTTTCTGGTAAAATTATGGTGTTATCGGAATCTAAATGGTTGGTGGTGTCGGTAGGGTTAGGGTTTCTCTGACTACAAGTAATTACAGCGAGTATACTTTCTTAGCAATCTTGGGTTCGATTAAAGTAATAATAGCGGGAAATAGGTTGGGATTCAGGTTCTCTTGTTTCAGGATAATATAGCTTTGGTGTAAAAGATATTTATCCCCTTCTTTAGAGAGATCTTTTGATCTTCTAATCAGTATGTCGGGTTTGATATCTAGTTTCCCGAGGTAATAAATGATTTAGAAATTAAATCGAAACAGAAATTTGGATTAATAAGCTTAATAACAATTCAATAGCTTTGTAGTAATGAAATACTCCAGATTTTAGTGATCGGTAATAACTTGAATTGGGGAGGCGATGTCTTTCAGCTCCAGGCGCTACTTTTCGAAACAGCGGATGATAATTAATAGTTCTTTATTGTAAATTTCATAGTTATATTCAATTACCGAATGTTTTTAAAGAAAAATGTAATAGGTCTCAGTATTCCTTTATTATTGTATTGGAAGAGTATTCCGATAGATATATAATCAGAAACGTCAGTTTCTAAGATAACTTCCTTTTTCTAATTAAAGAAAGCCAGGATAGGGGCTTCAATAAACGCTTGCTTTAATTGGTCAAACGCTTTTTGATAGACAGGGCTCCACAGAAACAGGATATTCTTTTTAGTCAGGTCTATTATCGGGCTGATAATCTTTGAGAAATCTTTAATAAATTGTTGATAGAAGTTTGCAAATCCGATGAACATTTGGATGTCAATTATAGTAGTAGGCGGTTTCCAATCTATGATAATTCTGATTTTCTTTGGGTTTATTTGGATATTATCCCTTTCTATAATAAGGCCTAGAAACTTGGTTTCGGATTTCAGGAATTTGTACTTTTCGAATTTAGCGAATAAACCGGCTTCCCATAGTGCTTACAGGATCTTCTGGATATGATGGATATATTCCTTTCGGGTTTGGCTGTATATTAGAATATCATTTAGGTAAGCAATGCAAAATATATTTAAGTATCCTTGTAGAGAATTGTTAATAAACCTTTGAAAGGTTATAAGTGCTCTTGTTAGTCTGAATGGTATAATCAGGGATTCAAATAGTTCAAATCGGGTATGGAATGCGATCAGATATTTCTACCCTTCTTTCACTCTTATATTGTTGAAGGCAAAGATGATATCAATTTTATTGAAATACTTTATTCCCTTTAGATTATTTAGAGATTCTTTTGTTAATAGTAAAAGGTATTGATCCTTAACTAAAAGGTTATTTAGAGCGTGATAATTTATACAAAACCAAAGGTTTCCATCAGTCTTCTTAACAAATAGAATAGGGGAAGCAATAGAGAAAAAGCTTGGCTGAATAAACCCTTTTCTAAGATTCTCTTCCAATCATTCTTTCAAGACTTCTAATTCGGGATGGGATATAGAGTATAAGGTATTGAAGAAAGGAATAGCTCTTTCTTTAAAATGGATTTTATAATTATATAATCAATAAGAAGATAGCTTCTTTATATTCTTTGAGGAAAAAATATCTTTTCAATTTCGGAATTCAGATAATAAATCTTTGAGGTTGAATATCTTCTTCTTCTTATTTAGAATATTATCGATTTATTCAATCGATATCTGGAACATTTCATATTTCCGGTAGGCATAAGCTGAACAGGCTTTTAAGGAGATTGCGGCTATATCCTTATTCTTTAATTCTTCAGAACGAGCAGATAGGTATACAGGTTGGGTTTTTGAAAAAACATTTGGCAGAGTTTTTATATAGAACGAATGGAATAGAGTATTACAAAATTTATAGCAAAACGAGCTATCGAACTAAAACGAGTTTGTTGTAAAGTCGATATAGGGATTGTGTTTCTTAAGCCAAGCTATCCCCAGTACAATAGGATAGTGGGCTAGCTCAGTTATATACAAAACGATCTTCTTCTCGATATGATTGTTGATTCTGAATTCTATTCAAATATAGAAAGTAATTCGATTATCGGACAGAGTGTTTTTATCGAATTCTATAACTTTGAATGCTGTAGACAGTTAGTGTACTGATATTTTCTGGGAAAACATTTAGCTTTGATTTATAAAGGCAATTCCTTTGCATTTGTTATCAACTATAATGTATATCGAAAGGGTGTCTTTTTCTAAGAGCAGAGTAACAGATAGAATTATCAAATCTGTATGATTGTTTAGTTCATTTTCCAAAGGAAGGCTATAAGTAATAGTAGTAGATAAGTGAAGGGTATGCGAAGGATTGTTTTGATTATAGTTTAGATCAGGTGTATCCCGTTTTCTGAATTGATTGAGTTGATTGGCGAATAGAAAGGAAAGTGAGGTGGGGAATGGATAGGGACTCGGCTTCTTGGAGAACTATTCGGTATAGAGCTGGTTTTTGTAGGGTTGGTTGTAATAGTGGTAACTTAAAATTGAACAGAACGGGTATCGGGGTGCGAGCAGTTTTATATCAGATAGCTAATAGAGCTACAGCGATAGTATTTGTTGTGTTTCTGTTGCAAACCTAGATTCCTAGTAATATATTCCTTTTTCTCTAAGCTCAGATCTATTGGGTCTCCAGGAGTAGATTTTGGGCTAGCGAGTTGTAAAAGTGGAGTAGTGATTATTCTCTGGAATAAAGTTTGGAAGTGATAAAACGAATATAATGAATTTATTATTGGTATTAACAAAATCGATTATCGAGTTGTTATAGGTGATTAGTGTATTAATAAAATTTATGAGTCGAAATGGGGTTATACAATAGTATATCTTATAGTTTACAAAAGATTTCTTAAAATAGGAGTGGGGTTAGAGTATTATTAGGTATTTCTTCTTTTAGGGTGAATCTTTGAAATTTGTGAAGAAGGTGCTAAAATCGAGATGTTTTTGTTTCAATATATATAGTTTATTCTATGTGTTTTATATTCGATTAGAATTCTCAAAGGTGTTTTCGAGATATTTGAGGAGTGCGGTATAATTAGTGAACTAAAGAATCCCATAGAAGATCTTAGGTAGTATAAGTTTGTATACCTTTCTAGTAAGTTTTTTAGCAGTGTAAGTTAAGTGGGTAGAAGTTATTGGGAATCTATTATTATTCGTATTCAATTTTCCATGTATTTGTTGAACGAATCTATATAGGTTGGAGCGGGTGCTATCAAACTTTTTCGGATTAGGGATATACTCATTTAATCGAATAATCAGAGTAGGTATAATGGGTTTGGGAACAAAATCAACAGGAGTTTCAAGAAATACAATTTTTAAATGAGTAGGTATAGTAGGCATGGATTCAGCAAGGCGATCGAGTAAACAGGTATTTTGAATAGCAATCTGCTTGTGCAGAACAGTTTGAATATGTTTACGGATTAGGGATTCGGAAATTTCGCGTTCGAGTAATCTATTGATCTCCTCTAGCTCAGTATAATACACAAATACCAACTAAAGATATTAATATCAAACCTAGGGGTTCTCCAATACAGAAGTGCTAAATTCTGAGGAGTCCCTAAGCTGGCTAGGCGGGTGCGGAGCAGTTATTGTGAAAGCGATATTTTAATGGATAGAAGCTACATAGTATTACAGGGCAGGCGGGCAGGATAGGGTTCTAATAACTTTACTTTAATCTAGCAAAGTTATATTGATTCGGATAATAGGTTCAGATTGAGGATTAAGATATAGCTCAAAGAGCTACAATACAGGATCTTCTGAGTTAAAGATATACGGAATTTTCATAGCGAGCTAGCCCGATCGGGCCCTAGCTCGCTTGCGCTCCGGTGCGAGCGCTCCTTTCGGTCCTCTCCGATAGGACCAGCATATCACGTGAGCTCACACCGTGACAAAAATACTATTCCAAATTGTACATTTTGCAATAAAAAGGGGCATTTAGAGGAAAAGTGTTTTAAAAAGCACCCAGAACTCTATAATAAAGACTATAAAAGATCCAATAACTCGTCTAAAAACAGTAATAAATCAAATAAAAAACTGTATAAAGTGACTAAAGAGTTAAATAAGCTTAAAAAGTCTAATAGGACCAATAATAAGAATAAAAATAATAAAAATTCCAATCAAAAACAAAATAAAAATAATAAAAATAGCTCTGATATTGAAGAAATAAACCAGGCCTCTCCAAAAGACTTCGATATAGCGTCTAGTCCTGAATTGGAAAACAATATTATGACTGTATCCATGCTAGCCAATCATACTAGCCAATCTAAACAAAAGTGTAAACTCATGATTACCGATTCAAGTAGCTACTTAACTTTAACCGAGCCCGTACGGTGAGAGTAGTTTATTTCGCTATAAGCTAGAACTGGTACCGAGTACCGTATCTGAAACCAAAATAGGATCTAATTATTTCTTAAGAATTCCTCTTACTGTCCTAGACCCAATCTCTCCAGAAATCCAATAATCCACGCTCACTTACACACTTCTCCGCAATCACAGCTCGTTTTCTTCACACAGCCTCCCCTTAAAAGAGAATAATGCTCTATTTCAAACTACACACATTACCTCCCCCGCCTAGTCCCTCAAACTCAAACTAACTACTCCTCCCTCACTCGAATCAAAACAATACCAAGTCCCACCACTCAGACCATCCACCATCTTCCTACGCATAACCACTCCTCGTATATAGGTAGATCGACTCGAACATATCGCGTAGATACCATGTATCACACCTCTCGACTTCTTGATCTAAATTCCGCGCGTCCTCGCGTTCCACTGATGGATTCATCGTTTGTGGATACTATATTCTGTTAGACCATAATATGACGACTATAGAATCTATCCTCTTATAGAATCTACTCTAAAGTGATTACAAACCATTCTTTTTCTATAGAATCTACTCTCCCTCTACTATAGAATGTAAGGGGCATACGAGTAACCCCCCTCTCAATTTCAGGACACGAGAATGAATAAATCACTTTTGGGGGATATGAGAGTAATTTGTCTTATAATACAATCAGACTCTTCTTCAATCCTTCCCTTGACTTACCTCGAAACCTACCAATACACAAAGTATCCCCTAGACTGCCAATAGAGGATAGCTCGCTTTATTGACCAATCAGAACATCAGAAATTTGAGAATTCTTATTATCGAAATATAAGGGTTTTATAATAATATCTTTTAAAACCATTTCACAATTATTTTTTAATAAAAAAATATAAACATGTATTTGATATATTTATTATTATTTTTGAATAAATTTTAAATTTCAAATTTAATACAAAGACTTTTTATTATAATATCATTTATTAAATTATTAATAATTAAGCTCATACAAAAACCACTTAAAATATCCTAAGCCAGCAGTCTAGGGGATAGAGGAAACATCTCCTCTTACACCTGTCTACCTCCTCCCCTCGCTACACACTCATCCGAATAAATTTAATTTGATTTGATAATATAATATATATATATAAGTATACAATTTACATTTTAATCCAAAGCTTTACGAGTTTGAAAAGTAACTTTCGAAAGCTAGGAAGTATTCTATAAGTTTATATATCTACTAATATTTTCCTTCTAAATAATTATTAGTCTTAAGTCTTAGTCGTAGCAATTATTCAGTCTTATATTATTAAGATTATATATCTTATGACTAGATAAAAGATAGTTGATATAGATATATAAACTTCGAACTTATATGTTATTAAGATTATTTAATCTTAAACTCAAACTCAATCTCAAATATAATATAATACAGCAGAATAAAACAAACATCATTGGCTGTCGGCATCATCTCTACAGTGGCCACTAGTGAATGACTTGTTCTTGCTCCAAATTCCAACCCTTACTCGCCTTTACGAAGCCAATGGTCTGAAAGAAACGAAGTGGGATCTTTCGGCGTCTTTAGGGAGGTGTTCAAGCATTGTGTAAAGGCATCGTACTTCGTACATTACCTGGTCATTAGCAGGATACGAGTCGGTTTGTGCTGCTGTGCCACACGGGATCCGTAAGCACACAGTCGGCCGCCGCAAGGATTTAATAAGGAACCCCCAATCGAATCATTAGAAAAACGTCTACCTTCCCGCCCAAGCTTTGTCAAGCATATTCAAGCTTTTTCCGTTGTCGAAGGAGCACCTGCAGTCAAGTGGGATACTAATATGACGTGGATCTGCACCAACGTCCATCTCACCAACACTAATAATCTGACGACTTTCTCCCCCTGGCGTGCAGGAACTCTCATTCTTAGGGCAAAGCACCGGTTACCGGCTATGCACACACTCTACTCTGTATGTGTGGAGGTGACATTCTGAGTAATGGAAAAAGGTTCAAGCGAAAGGTTTAAGCGAAAGGTTTAAGCGCTATCTTATCAACCTCAAAGGCTAAACCCATCAAATGAAGACCCCGTAGCCTTTGCGAACATGTTATGCTATTCGGAAGTTTACCCGAATAACTCACAATACCATTCAAAGTACCGAGAGACGGGATATTTCCTTCCTCATTCCGACTCCGCCACAAAATTCCCGATATATATCTGACGTATTATTTCAGAAGCAAGCATGTAGATCAAGATGGAACCCCTCTATTAGGATATCCTTATATTTTCGATCTCGGGATTACATGTATCCTTATTAGGTTAGTAGAATCATCAGGATTTGAGCTATGATATAATATTATATAGAGAATTGAGTTACGTTTTGTGAAAATAGAAAAAGTTCCGAAATTGTCACGGAATATGATCCGATCGGGACTAATCGGAAGCTAATTACTTACTGTCGGGTCGGGATTAGTCGGATACCTCTATATTAGGATACCTCTATATATCCTTAAAAAAGAATACAAAAACCGATATCCTTATAGAGAGGTTTTGCTGTACTACATTGCTTCGGTTGCTCTGGAGTGTCGTTCTCTTCTTCCTTCAATTGGATATACTTCGTACATTTACTTCTCAACTTTTCACCTCATCATCGGCAAGTCGGCGGCGGGTATCATGATGAATGACTCGCTAAACTCCTTTTGTCCCCACGATTCCTTCGGGCCAACCGTGAAAGTCCAAAGCTGTCGGGATGGCTTCGATTTTACCTTACTCTTTGAGGAGAGCATATTTACCATCCTTCCAGCTACCTTATTACTATGCGCCGTGCCGTTTCGATTCTGGTCAATTTATCGACGACCAGACGCGGTGAAAGGGTCGCTGCTCCGGATTTTCAAACTCGTCAGCTAATACCCCTAGATCCAAGGCCTTATCGCTTCGCAAGCTGATATGCAATCTACTGTAGGTTACCATCGTGGTACTGTGTCTACTCAGATTGGCCCTGCTAGTCTTATGGACGCTCCCTCTGTATGCTGCATTACGGACACGCGCGACCATCGCAACAGCAGCGCTGGATCTAGCCGCTACCATTGCAATAGGGCTTTTGTCGCCTCTGGAGCATTCAAAGTCGCTGCGACCGTCGATCTTACTCGGCGTTTTTCTCTTCTTCACAACAATCTTGGACATTGCAAGAGCACGAACAGAATGGCTCCTCCCGGGCTCATCCGCTACTTCCGCCGTATTCGTAGCTGCACTGGCTATCAAGAGCCTGTTGCTGGTTCTGGAAGCCCTTTCGAAGGCGAGCCACAGTCATACGCAGGGCCCAGATATGCCAGAGCGGAGGAGCGGTATCTACAGCCTTAGTTTCTTTGCCTAGCTGAACCCGTTGATTTATCAAGGCAATCGGGGCGATTTGACGGTCCATGATTTGTACCCAATCGATGAGCATATTTCGTCCCAGTCGGTCGACGAGCGAGTTCAGAAGCAGTGGGATTCCAGTTCGTCCTTGTCCTTAGATCGCTTTCCGTGATATCTGTAGCTGAAATTGTATGCAGGTTCCAAAGATAAAAGCTATTCTCTCGCCTTAGCGATAGCCAAGGCGCTCTGGGCTCCAATCACCGTAACTATGGTCCCTAGACTTGTTTTAATCACATTCAGTATGGCCCAGCCATTTTTGATTGAAGATGCCATCAATTTTGTCGAGGGTGGAACCGAACCCAATAAATATGGTTATGGGCTGATTGGAGCTTTTGGAATTACGTATCTTGGAATTGCTGTACGTCTCATCTAATATTCTCTCTCCCTCTCCTATTTCAAATGAATAGACAGGTCTGATACTTGCTTCAGATTTCGACGGCGTGGTACCAGTATCTGACTTCTCGGGCACTCACGATGATTCGCGCGGCGCTGATCAGCATCATCTATAAGTCGAGCCTTGATATCGCCGTGGGCACTGTAGAGGCGTCTTCGCCTGTAAGCTTGATGGGGGCCGATGTCGAGCGTGTCATGTCGACGCTTCAGTGGGTCATCAGTACAGCCCCCAACATTGTTCAGGCTACCGTCGCCATCTGGATTTTAGAGACACGTCTCGGGGCAATTTGCGTGGCACCTGTCATTTTGGTTCTGAGTGAGTTTGATGATCCCTCAATCACCGCATGTTACAGCAATGTGAATACTAATGATCGTGTTCTTAGTTCTGGCATACGTATCTAGTCAAGTTGCTAAGAAAATCCGGCCGCGCCAGCGACAATGGATGCAAGCAGTTCAGAAACGTGTGGCTTACACCTCGGACGTTCTTGGCTCGATTAAGGGTATGAAGATGCTTGGTCTCACCAACATGATCACTGGGAACGTGCAAGATCTGAGAGAACAAGAGTTGAAAAAGTCGAAGCGTTTTCGATATGTACAGATCGTCAATATCACCCTCGGTATGTTCTCTTCCTCTTTCTAGGCTGTCGAACTTATATTAACTATTGCTTCTAAAGGAAATGCCGCAAACATACTGTCTCCCGTCGTCACCTTCATCGGCTATGGCATTATTGCGAAGTACTCGTCCGGTAAGGCACCAAGTGCCGCAACCATCTTCTCGTCGTTGTCTCTGCTGTCGGTGTTGATCAGTCCGGTCAATGAGCTAGTCTCAGCCATTCCCAATCTAGCCTCCGCGTTAGAGTGTTGCAATCGTATTCAACAGTACACGGAAGGCAAGAAACAGGTCGACTTCAGACGCCTGACCCGTGAGCCCAGAGTTTCTGAAGTCGAGACTGATAGGGAGCCGAAATACGAGAAATCCGAAAGCGGCACCAGCATCATTGAAATTAGGTAGGTCAATGCAGGCTGGTCTCCAGAGAAGACCGTCCTCCACGACCTCTCCGTGCAGATTACTGCGGGCACACTAACCATCGTTGTCGGGCCCGTTGGATGCGGAAAATCCACTTTACTCCAGATCTTGCTAGGCGAAGGGATCCTGCACAGCGGCTCCGTAAGCCTGTCGACAGATGATATTGCATATTGTGATCAGACGCCTTTCCTAAAGAATCAAAGTATTCGACAGAACATCGTTGGCAACTTGGATTATGATCAGCAATGGTATATCTCTTGTTTGCGGGCATGTGCCTTGGACGTTGATATTCGTCAGTTTCCAGACGGCGATAATAGCCGAGTGGGAAGTAAAGGCATATCATTGAGTGGCGGGCAGAAACAACGCTTGGTATGTGTAAACGTGTCTGTTTTCTGGAGTTATCTTTCTTTATTAATTAAAAACAATCTAATTTGTGTTCCCACTTAGACCGTCGCTAGAGCCGTCTACGCCCGGAAGAAGATTGTCCTGATGGACGATTGCCTCAGCGGGCTGGACTCGGAAACGGAACGGCACTGCTTTCACCAACTGTTAAGTCAAGATGGGTTAATACGACACACTGGTGCTACTATTGTGCTGGTTGCTCATGCCGGTAAAACTCCATCTAATCTTCATTGAGGATCACTGCTGACAGATGCTGTCAAATGGCTCCCGTATTCAGATCAGATCCTCGTTCTCAGCCCAGAGGGTCGCCTATTACAGTTCGGCACATACCAATCTCTCACATCAGTACCCGGACATCTTCATAATCTCAATTTGAAAAAAAAACGGATTCGAGAACGCAAGTTCCATTACGAAGCTGGATATCAATTCAAGTACATCAGATTCTCCAATACCCGACGAAAAGAAGGATAAGGAGGAAGCAGGTGAAAGTCGCGGACGTCGAGATCCCCGTAATCTTTTATACTACATTTACACTATGGGCAAACCAGCTTTTGGCTTATTTCTACTTTTCACCACCATACAGTGTAGTTTTATAGCCCTACAGCGTAATTATGCAGACCCTCTATTAGCTATTCAAGTCATTGACTGATAGATTTGCAGCACTGTGGCTCAGCTGGTGGGTCGACGCCAATACGACGAGGCCGGAAACTGATCTAGGAAAATGGCTGGGCGTCTATGCTGTCTTTGGGATCCTGGCGCTAGCTTTTCTCGGGATCGCTGCAGGGTAAGAGCCAACTGAGTTTCTGCTCGTTTACGGTGCAGTTTGCAGCTTACACGCGTTCAGGCACTATTTGATATCACTGGTTCCCAGCTCCGCGAGTAGATTGCACTACTCAATTCTGAGAGCTACAATGAGGTCGGGACTCTGGAACTCTTTTGCGTCAATCTATGCTGATCTGAATACCTAGGGCTCCTATGACTTTTATCTCGGCCACGGACTCGGGATCTCTCTTGAACCGGTGAGTTTAACCGTTTCAGTCAATAGAAGAAAGCGTCGTGACTCGCGAACAGGTTCACTCAGGATATGACCCTAATGGATATGCAATTACCAATGTCCCTTTTGCTTTCCACCGAAGGTATGTTGCTGCAATCTCCTCTCTATCACGCTTTCATTACTAAAGATGTACAGGACTTGGCAAAACCATCGCCGGAGCAATCCTGACTTGCGTCTCCTCAGGCTATATGGCCCTGTGTCTCCCTGTTTTAGGAGTGGCGCTCTTCTATCTTCAAAAGTTCTACCTCCAGACCTCCCGGCAGATGCGGCTACTCGACCTCGAAGCCAAATCCCCGCTCTTTACGCATCTCACTGAGACCTTGGACGGGGTGCGGACCATACGTGCATTCAAATGGAAGGGGTACGTCCTTGACCAAAACTTTGGACTGCTCGATCTTGCGCAACGACCATTCTATCTGCTTTTGTGCCTGCAGAACTGGTTAAATCTCGTGCTAGATGTTGTCGTCGCTTGTTTGGCTATCATCCTCATTGCTTTAGCCGTGACGCTGCGGCATTCGATGAACAGCAGTCTGCTGGGAGTTGCGATGGTTAGTATTGTGAGTTTCAGTCAAACGCTATCATCTTTCGTGAATTACTGGACTAGTATCGAGACGTCTTTGGGGGCTATTGCGAGAACACGGCGATTTGTCGCAGAAACGCCGGCAGAACTGTCCGACGGAGCAGCAGTCGTCTCTGTAGAATGGCCTTCGGACACTTCTATCGAGTTCAAGGATGTCTCTGCTTCATATCAGTACGTGTATCCCTAATTGCCTTTATCAACGATATATTACTGACAACTATCAAAGGGTCTCGGGTCCCGAGGTCGTACAGAAGATTAATCTGATCATCGATGCTGGGCAGCGGGTCGCGATTTGTGACCGCACGGGTTCGGGCAAATCCACTCTCGCCGCACTTCTCCTACGCCTGCTAGACCCCAAGTCTGGCGTCGTGTTCATTGGGCACGACGACATCTCTTCGTTTTCACCAGAAACAGTCCGCGGGCGCATCAACTCGCTGCCACAGGACCCGTGGTTTCTGCCGGGGGGACATGAAACTGTGCGTTCCAACTTGGACCCTCTAAGCGAAGCCACAGAATCCCAGATCCAAGTTGCGTTGGAAAAAGTCGGATTGACAGAGCAGATCCGGAGGATGGGCGGCCATGATGCAGAAATGCGTGGGAGTCACCTGTCCGCTAGACAAAGACAATTGTTCTGTTTAGCGAGGGCCATGCTGATGCGGAGAAGTAAAATCTTGTTGCTGGATGAGGCAACAAGCAGGTACTCCACTACTGTCCCCCTTCTCGAGAATCGTATGAAGATAATACTAACGACTACTGTGATGAACAGTGTCGATGGACCTACGAAGGAGGTCATGATGTCCCTCTTGCGGACCGAGTTTCAAGGCTGGACTATCATAGCAATCGTCCATCGGCTACAGAGCATCCAGGACTTTGATCGCGTGGTGGTGCTGGATCAGGGCCGGGTTGTCGAATGTGAAAGTCCGACGGTGCTACTTTCGGATGAGGGCTCGGCTTTTGCGAAGCTGTATAGGAATGGGAGGTGGCAGTCATCTTAGAAGATGGAAGCAAGGATCATCGGTTCAAGTGACTCTTATATAGCCACTGTGTAACTCGAGATCTGAGACTCTGAGATTGTTTCATGTAATTGAAGGTAGATGAGAAATATCGACAAATGTATGTTTGAAAGCTAGCTACTATTTCATTCTAGGTACGCAGTAGAACTAAAGGAGAACAAGCTTCTTCATGAGGATTCACTAAAAGCAACGAGGAATCTATCCATGTCTTGCAGTGGTGAAGTGATACATGCAACTCGGGAAACATCCATTTTGAGAGCTTATCAGAAGCTATTCTCTGCTATTCTCTCATTTTCTAAAAGATCTCAGGTCTTATAGAACCAACCTGACCCTCAATTTATTTCCCTCCACAATCTCGTCCTTCCGAGACATGATCTCTTCCATGTCCCAATCGGCGCTTCTATATCGCCCATTGAGCCATCCCTGCTTTTCTCGGGTCAACCATTCGATCGTATCGGCCGCCAACTCAGGCGCATCCACCAAATTCGTATGATACTGGACAGGTAAGGTCTTGATGAGTTCAGTGTCGACGGCTCCAGGATGAACGGCGATTGCCACAACTCCTTGTCCCCCGTACTCGACGCTGGTGAATTCCGTCAAACGACATATCGCCAATTTCCCGTCTGGTAGGCCGAGGCACCCGGCCGGCACAGGTGCGCCCGATCGAGTTGATATTGACAATTGTCTTCTGGCCACCTCTGAGGAGGAGCGGAATGAAGGCTCGCGTCGGCAAATATGTCCCCTTCACATTGACCTCCCAAGCCGCCCACCAAGAAGTGGAATCGGTGTCGGCGAGCGGGAACCCATTCTCGAGACGTCCGGCATCATTGACAAGTATATCGAGACGACCAAACGATTGCTCTGTCTGCGCGAAGGCGGAGGCAACATTTTTCTCATCTGAAACATCCAGCGTGCGCTTGAGTACTTTGGGAGCCGGGTGATCAGCTTTTGCTGCCTCCTCGAGAATCGCTTTCTCGACCGGGTCGAGGGTCGCGCGAGCACCTATAGCAATGGCAGAGGCGCCTGCCTGGGCAAATGCAACCGCGCACGCACGACCAATACCCCGGGAAGCTCCGGTGATGAAAACAGCTCGATTCTTTTGTTCTTTGCAGTTGGCAGCGGTAACCAGGGGATAAGTGTCGTGGTGTATTGTGGCCGTGTAAGCAGCCCCTGTTATCATACGCATTCATACTCTGCTACACTGACAAGATATCGAGAGGAATACCAACTTGTACAGGAAAAGAAATCTGAGGTTCCATTTGGGTCGGAATAAAAGCAGCAAAAATTTATGACTATGTATGGTGAGAAATGTGAGGCTTGTAGTTTCTCCTGCTTGTTTCAAATATATATCTACTACTTCAATTTAGATTTATATATAATCCGATTGCTAATTCCATTCAATTATATGTATAGAAATATAAAGAGGCTATTTGTTTATTCAAGGTTGGTGTTTTTGGTTATATTTTCCCGAGATTTGAAAGAAACACCCAAGAGAGATCAAGTGTACGAATGTATAAGTATGGTTTATAAGAATATAAATTCAAGATTTAAATACAATCAGCCATCAAAACAGCTTCATAGCCATTAAATAATTTAAACTTACAGTAATTTTTCTCATTATTTACAGTTATTTCCGCCGCAAAGAAGCTATTGGAATAAGAGCCAGTCAACCAAACAAGCTTTCAAATTCTCTACGAACGCTGAGGAAGAGCAGTCAAATAGACTCCGAAATCTCTTCCAAATATATTTTCCTCTTCCTACAGAAAATGGAAACGGTTACCGTGGCAGATTTCCTCCGGGATCCATTTGATGTTCTTATCGTTGGTGGTGGCACTGCGGGCTTAGTCCTCGCTGCGCGCTTGTCTGAGGATCCACGCATTCGAGTCGGCGTGATGGAGGCAGGCCTCTCGCGCATAGGCGATCCAAACGTTGATCTACCAGCAAGAGCAGCAATGATGATAAGTTATCCAGAATACGATTGGAACTTTAAAAGTGTTCCGCAGGTGCGTATATGATTTAAATTTTCCCTCTACTCCTTCACTTTCTTTTGTTCGAAGTTTGGCTCATGGATCCACGATATATTCTTCATTTCTCATTACCTACAGGCGGGAACCAAAGAAAAAGTGTATCATATACCACGAGGAAAATTGCTTGGTGGTTCAAGTGGTATCAATTTCCTGGCCTACGCTCGACCCTGCGCGGAAAATATTGATGACTGGTCCGAGGCGTTTGGGATCCAAGGCTGGTCATGGTCTGATCTGTTACCATATTTTGAACGGGGCGAGAGGCGAGAGTTCGACGAGCCTAACATTCTCAATCGAGATCTTGAGGAATGCCCTCTGAATCAGGACTGACATGGCCTTAATGGAGCTATTCACACCTCGATGAGTACTTGGCAAGTTCCTTTTGAAAAGTAGCTCTTACTCGCCTTCGATGAAGTATCCGGCCTTTCACGACCCGAGGACCCGTAGAACGGCAGCCATCTGGGGTTTTATAGAACTCTATCTACAACTAACCAAGTAGAGAAGCCAATTCGAAGCTACGCAGCCAGTGGATATTTGGCACCGATCTCTGGGCGGGAAAATTCCATAGTTCTGACAAACGCCCTCGCCCGTAGAATCATATTAGAGAGTGGCTCTGATGGGTTCCTTTTCGCAAAAGATGTTGAGTTTCAGCATGAGGGAGTCTTCTACTCGGCTTTCGCAAGAAAGGAAGTCATCCTCAGTGCTGGATCCATACAAAGTCCCCAGCTCCTCAAACTTTCCGGCATCGGAGATCCCAAGGTTCTTGAAGAGGTGCACATTCCTTGCTTAGTACCTAACCCTCATGTCGGCAACAATCTTCAAGAGCACACTATGTCTGCTGTTGCGTATGAACTAGCTCCCGATATCCTTTCACTTGACTCATTATTTCGAGACCCAGATTTGATGGCAGAACATCAGAAACTCTACACGGAATCGCATTCTGGGGTATTTTCTGGAGCCGTCAGTCTCACCGGTTACATTCCATATTCGTCACAAGTAGACAAGACAGAATTTGAAGAAACGATTTCCAACATCTTGTCTAGTTCTCATGCGAATACTCGGTCACCGCTTCAAGACCCCATCTCCCAGAAGAAACAGCAAGAGGCCATCGTCGCACGTATGCGCAGCCCCAAAGCCGTGGATCTCCTTCTGTTTTGTTCGCCAGCGAATTTCAATATCGGGAGAGGTCACTTCGATTGCAGTAAACTGATGTCTGGTGCCCCTGACGGTCACAACGCCTGTTACTCGGTCACAGCCAGCAACATGTACCCTATCTCTCGCGGCAGCGTACATATTCCATCACACGACATCCTGGATACCCCCTTAATCGATCCAGAATTCCTTTCCCACCCAGCCGACGTTGACATGCTGGCTACTGAAGTCAAATTTGCCGACCAAGTTTTCCCATCACCTCTTCTCAAAGACAAGGTTGCGAGGCGAGTTGAACCCCCTGCTGAAGTCGATCTTCGCAATCGAAACCAGGCGAGAGACTATGTTCGTGATCGCATTGTGACATGTCATCATGCCTTGGGAACCTGTGCCATGGGTCAGGTTGTGGACGGACGGCTGAGGGTGAAGGGGGTGGGTAGGCTTCGCGTGGGTGACGCCAGTGTCTTTCCCATGCAGATCAGTGCTGCAATTATGGCGACGGTGTATGCAGTTGCTGAGAAAGCGACAGTTATGATCAAGGAGGACCTTGGATCAGCGAGAGAAAAATTTATCAGCACAAGGGAGTTGCATAATAAAACCTGAGTTTCTCACAGCTTTATGATTTCTGGTTATCGGAAATTCGGAACTCGTTGTAGGTATTCAAAACCAGGCAAATGCTTCGGGTCTCCTTGATGATATAAATACAATAATGCAAGATCTATCCTATCATACGTGCTGCGGAATGTAATCTTCCACCGGTTTGATAAAGTGTAGATAGATGGTAATCACGCCCGAGAAACTATCACACCACACGATTCAGAGTATTAATTCAGAGGATTAGATATATATATAGCTGAGTTAGGAAAGGGTTCAGAGAAGGAGAAGAGGGCTTGTGTTTTGATGATTTGTGATTTGGTGTATAGTTTTGATGGTGTGTGATGGTTTGTGATTTGATGATATATGAGTTGATATAATATGATATAGTATAGTATAATATAGATTATATCATATTATAACTCCCCTTCTCCCTTCCAAAAAAATCCTCTTCTTACTAACCTACCAACTATAGCGAAATCATAATATGAACCTTATACTAGGTTTTCAAATCTATCCATTAATATTAATCACAAGTTATATATATACTTGTATATTTTCAGATATAAAGTTCTAAACGAAAAAAAAAACGATGGATTCGAAAAGTTCATCAAGTTAATTATTTATATTAATCAAATATCGTACAAAATGAATTTGAATTTTGAATTTGTGAGTCCCGATGTAAATCGTGAGGCTGAATGGAAATGAGCGAGATTAATGGGTATTAGTAATAGATGGATATTAGTAATAGATGGATCGAAGTACCTAGTAGGTAGGTAGGTATTGAATTTTCTAATGGTGGATCTATCTATCTATCGATCTTTCTTGTTTGTTTGTTTGTTTGAACTTTGGGGAGATTTCAGAATCCATCTATCTATCTACGGTATCCATGAATGAATGAATGAATGAATGAATGAGCGAGCGAGCCGTGTTTCTCAAAGATGCAGATTCCATTGGATATTTTTTCGATTGCATAAATATTGTACGAGTACAATGGGTATGCAGCTAGGTACATCATAATGAAAAGTATAAATTACCTACCTACCTGGGTGCAAAAGATCAAGATTGAATTTCTAACGATGTCATTCCAAAGCCCCTTTCGTGTTCCCATAGATAGCAGAAACTATATCTAGAGGACTACGCAACTTAGATCATCGTGTCTGTGCTAGTGAAATGCATATATCTGCTGAGTCTGAGTCTTCGATGATTGCCCAGGTGTGCTCAGCAAATCAATTCTTAGACAGAATCGGGCTGTAACGGCCCGGGATCCACTTGGGAAGTGGAAAGTTTGTAAATGAAGAATGAATGTTCACGATGCGAAAGAGAAGTCGAAGCGGCTCGAGCTTAAGAAAATGCTCGATAGGAGATGAAACATATGGAAGGCTAGCTAGCTGTAAGGAGCTTCGGCCATTAGTTACCTAGGTAGTCTCCGTCTCCCTCATGCTACGATCGTGCAGCGAGGGAGATGGATCGAGTAATCACGTGATATTATCAAACGATCTGGGAGATTTCCACTTCCATCCGATGATCGAGTCCTGTTTCGTAACTCGGGTATCTTGATGGCCTCTCCATATGGATGATCCCTCATTGCCCAAAGATGATTATGTGAGAATTGGGCGTTGGCAATCTCGCAGATGAAAGGGCACTTCCGAGAGCTAGAATGATGATCTTTGGATAATCCTTGCACTGCAGTGGAGATCTGGGGCACTGGAAAGCCACTGGCTCAGACTGGGCGAGCAGGAGAATGAAAAAAAGATGGACCGAAGATTATACATGAGAGCTCTCATACTCGGCATGCAAGCATTGGCTGGCATGTGTATTTAGTTTTGGCGCCGGTTTCTGTGGTGAGGAACGTCGAACGTTGAGAGTGGATAGAATGGATTATGGATCGTTCCGTATATAAAGTTCTAGGGATCTCCTTGGGATTGGAAAGGCTCGTACATATTTTGATATAGGGTATGGGGGATATATAAGCCACGTTAGGTTTTTTGGATTTGATTGGATTTGATTTGATGTGATTTGATTAGGAATTCAGGAGGAAGAAAATTAAAGGAAATGATGTCATGTGCACAGTTCGGGGAGAAGAAAGAACTTTGATGATGGGAAATTGGTAACGAGCCAGGCCAGGAAGAAAGGAAGGAAAATACTCCGTAAAAGAAAGGGTCAAAAACGTGAAAAACATGCCTCAACCACACTTTGAGACGGCTATAGGCGACATGTGTAATTGGTCCACCAGTGGTCTCAAGATCCAAAGACGGGAGGGTCCTAGTTCCCCACGCCATGAAAGAAGAAAATGTGACTGGATGATCCACCAGCTCAGCCCAAAAGGAAAAAGATGCAAAGAATAGTTCCTGCAGTGTAAAGGTACTCGGTGAAAGGATGGTGGCAGGGCAGGAAGAAGACTTTCGAAGTGGAAGACTCGTTGGATTCAACATTCGGAGGATGTCTGGATTGATTGTACACTGCCGTCACACTGGCTCGTAAGGCATCAGAAGAGTGGAGCATCTTCTGCAGCCCAATGAACTGAGCCCTGCATGAAATTACAAACCCCTTGGAAGTTGGAGCGCGACGGGACGGTAGTGATAATTGATTGCGGGAAGCAAGTAGCTATAGCTATGGGTGATAGCTTTACCAATCTATCTATTTGACATTTCCATACCTGGGTGCTTGTTTGTGCCTGATGACCAGAATGGGACCTATGCATAGAGTTTGGGGGAAGAAAGACAGGAAGTAGTTGTTTGGGTAATGCATCAAATGGGAAACTTTACTTGGCACTAAGAGAGAAAGGGATGGAGAAGGAGAAGGAGGAGGAGAATAGTAGAAGATGTCTGAAGCGAGAAGGAGTTCCAAATATGGCTATATGACATGAGGTATATTTTCCAATTTGAGTGAAGTGTACCTACTAGGTAGTTTGAATGAAGTGGGCGTGGGAGACAGGAAGGACTTTGAGATAATGCTAGGTACTAGGTAGAGAGGAGCAGACCTAGATACTTACTACCTAGGTATATAATGGAGGTACTAGGTAATATATTCTACGTTATATTCGATTATCTACGATATATGATGGAGGAGTTACCCATAAACGAAAGTCGCTTCTGAACCAGCAATAAACTTGAATATGGCTTTTGTAATAGGGAATTAATTCCAACCTCACTTGGTAGGTCCTAGATACAATTATTAATCGTTCACTATTTTTGTACTCATCATACCAGTTGAATGTTTTCCCTTACCATGTTACATTTCACACTTCACTACCCTTTAGTTGACTTTACTTCACATCACACATCACACACCACACATCACACACCACACATCATGTATTTCACACTTCACACTTCACACTTCACTCAACCATAAACCATAAACCATCCAAATTGAACATGGATACCAAAAAGACATGGGTCCATTTTCGGTTCTTTTTTTCCATCTGTGTGCTCCGTCGTCTGTACAAAACGTCATGGTCAAGGGTTCAGCGAATCTCAATCTCTTGTATTCTATGCATCTGTGCGTACACTCTGTCCGTGTCATCTCCATTGCAAGAGGAAAAGGCAGAAGAGAGGACCCATCATACATCCTCAATTAATCCATACCATAATACCATCCAGACAACTCTGGTATTAGGTACACACACGCGCGCACACAAAACATACACATAATCCACACTCCCTCCATACCACACCCCCTCCATACATCGAATTTCACAACACCAATCCACCCATACAGACAGAGGACATCCATCCATCCATCCACCCATCCACCCATACGACCTCACTTCTCACTTGGGCTCACTAGTCTCATAATTATCTCCTCACCCATCCTGTCCAATATAATCCCTCGCAGAAGGAGATAGCAAAGGAAAGGAATCCACATCTGGGAACACTAAAACTCTCGTCGCCTTATTTCCCCGTGCACTTTTTTTTTTATTTCTCTTAAAATATAACAAAACCTATCCTATCCGATCCGACTAAACTACGACGACGACGACAACAAAAACAACAACGACGATACAGAAGAAGAACAAGAATTTACATACATGTATCCATCCTCCCACCTCCTTTAAAGCCTTCTTTTTCTCCTCACCTATGGTATCGCATGTATCCATATCTCTTGACTCTCGAGTAAATAGGAGGAATACTAAGCAAGCAATAAAGGAAAAAAGAAGGCAAACTTAGAACCGAACCTTGGAAATCGGAAATCCAAATCCAGTCACACTCTTGACATTCATTCCCCTTCCCTTTCTTCTCCATTCATTTTGCCTTTTACTTTCTCTTCCAGCACAACCCTCGTCGTCCTTCTTTTCTTGCTTATTATCTTCTCATCCTCTCATCCTCTCATCTTCTGCATTCCTGCATTCGTAGCCAAAATTAATTTTGGAGTGTACGACGTCGACCCAATCTTCCCTTCCAATCCAATCGCACATGTCTTACAGTACACCCACCCAGCGGGGTTAATCTTATTCAGAACAACTCAAAACACCACCTGGGCAGGCAGGCAAAAAGAAGCGCCACACCACATTCTCACCCCCCCTCGACTTAAATCTCACGACCGATTACCCCATATCTCCCTACTTGGGTCATTGTCTCTGTTACCTCATTCTCCTTATACCACTCAAATATCGCAATCACGTATCTGCAAAACATAATTTCAGAATTTTACTGCAGTCAGAGATCCATTCCTGCAACTATCCGTCTACACTGGGATTATTGGTAGCCTTACAGTACCAAGTATCTGCATACTCGAGTTCGGACATTTTCTTGAAGATTTTATTGTTTGTTACCCACCAATCCCGCCTTGTGTACAACTCTTATTATCTCGTGAAAATTTGGGCAGGCGACGGCATTGATAATCACTTGATTGCTAACCATCTCTCGGATTTTCGCTAGACAAAAACTTTCCACAAAAAAGCTGACACTATCGAGATCGAGTCCAAAATTACATTGCGGCGAAGTTCGAGTCATCATTCCTCCACTTTCTACTCTCATCATTCGCTACATCCATCGACTCTTCAAATAATTCAAAAGTTAAGCAACGACGCACCATAATAATACTTTGAATACAAACATCCTCAAGATGAGTGACCGATACAGCAGACACACACGACCAAGGTCACCAACCTACAATCCTGCGCGAGCAAGTCTCCCAGTCGATTTGTCATACAATAATCATTCTTCGGGATCACACACCCATCATCATGTCGTACCCTTATCTCGACACGAAAACCCTCGAACCAGCAGCTCAAGCTTCAATGCTGCTCATGTTCCCATTACTACAACAACATACAAAGTCAAACCTGACCACCGTACTGCCAGCCGCACTCGCAGCAACACGGTTGATTCTCGACCCAATGCACATACCGTATTCACGTCAATTCCCAAGCATCCAACGGTTGTTCATACTTCGGTTGTGAGACCTGCCAGTCCATCCATCAAGAATCCATATCGCGCAAGCCAGGAAGAATATTACACAATTCCAGCTTCATCTCGAAGTTCTCATCACCACAGCAGATATGCTTCTCTGGATAATGCCGATATGAACAGATCCTCTAGAGACTCTCACGGGCATAGAGAGCCGAGCCACCTTCGAATTGGTATTCCTAGTAGCAGAGACATCCCAGGTTATATTCCTACCCCATCAACTGCCTCATCATACATACCTACTCCAATCACTGCATCGTACTCGACTCCAGCATCTACTCCATCATACGCTACAACAACAACAACTACCACTACCAAACCTCGTGGGCCAGTATACACTGCCAATCTAGTACGACATCCAGATACAGTTGCAGACGATTATGGAGAGGATGGTTATGGTTATACAAATCCCAAAGATTTGGTTACGTACGATTTGAACAACAGTCATCCAAGGCATACGCGCAGGGATAGCATCGACAGTAGAACTAGACCCGCTAGTGCTAGCATGACCAACCCTCTTGGATTTGGTGAAGCTGTTCAATCTCCAAGATCTTATGATACCCGAGAGCGCGGTCCACCCCCATCTACACGTGGCTTTGACAGAATCCAAACATGGGACCCTCAGCCAGCTTCCGCCAGAATCCCCGTTCCCCATGTCACACCTATTGAACCAATTCAACGCCCAGTTCGTATGGACCCACCCGCAGGTTATGAGAGTGATGGACCTCAAAGACGAACTTCAACTAGGCGACCTGTTTCTATGTACCAAGATAGAGATAGCACCAGGCATGTCCCTAGAGATGAATACTATAACCCAAGGGAGGAAGAAATGCGAGAGCGAAAACCACATCATCGACAGGAGAGATATGATGATTCTGTTGAACAGCGTGGCTTTGGATTGCGCCCTGAGAGAACAGAAAGGCCGGCTAGTAGAGCAGAAAGACCGGAGAGAATCGAGAGACATGAAAGGTCCGATAGACACGATAGATCTCCAAGAAATGAACGTGAGGATGATCGACGCGAGAAAAAGTCTAGCACGCATGAGAAGCTTGCAACGGGACTCAGCATAGCCTCTGCCGCTCTTGGCCTTGGAGCTATGGCAAATACCATGAAGCCTGATGATCGCGATGATAGAGATGATGAAAGAAGACGTAAGGATTATGGGGACGATTCACGCAGGAGACGTGAGCGTGGCGACAAAGAGACGGTGGATGTTTCAAATGAACGTCGTCACACTGACTCCCGGGATTCCTCTGAGTCTGATAGACCAGATCGCAAGGAAAGAAGGGAGAGAAATCATCGCAACGAGAGAGATTCTACTGAATCAGTCGGTAGAGAACCTAAGGAGAGACATCACAGAGACAGAGGTGAAGTCACACCACCATTGCCTCCTCGCCGCCGCGAAGAAGATGATGTATCTGATTCGAGGAAAGAAAGAAGCCGAGAAGAAGTGCCATCAGCTTCACGTGATGTTGCTAGAGATGACAGAGACAGACGTTCTCCAGATAACGATTTTGTTGACTTGAGTGGTCGAAATCCCAAGGAAAGATTATCCTCGCCAGATGATCGTCCTCGTAGCGACGCAGCAACAACTGGTGCCCCCAATGATAATACTTCAGACACGTCAGATGAAGCAACCAACCGTCATCGCAGACCTAGACGTATTTCTGGAGCCGCGGCTGCACCATTTAACCCAAGAGATACCATGGATTTGAAAGCATTGAAAGCTGCATTGGCCGATCAAGATGCACCTGCTGATAAAGAGCCTGTGCCAGTACTAGCACCTAAACAATCTGCTCAGGAACCTACACTAGCACCATCCAACAAGCCACTTGGTAGAAAGTCTATCACCAAAGATATGAGTGAGGTCGCCGAATTGAGAGCTGAACTTAACCGTGAAGAGCGAGGTCGCCGCGAATCATCAGCACCTACCACAGGTGAAAACAAACAAGCACGTGTCGTTTCACCACCAAGAGAGAAGGTTGAAGAGAAGCCTGAGAAGCCTGCCATAAAGGGTATTTTACGTCAACCACGTGAGAAATTTCCCGAGGATCCTTCTCCAATCCGTGAGGGTGTTGCTCCTTTGAAAGATGCCAAGAAGGATGGTGTCCCTCCTGATGCACGTTGGACCAAGATTGCCAGAAAATTGGTAAATCCTGCCGCTCTAGAGGTTGGAAAAGAACGATTCGAAGCTCGAGATGATTTCGTAATTGTGCTTAGAGTGTTGAGCCGCGAAGAAATCCAAGCTTATGCCACTGCCACTCAACAAATTCGAGGTATGTTTCGCTCAGTCAATGGACAGGATGATCAAATAGCTAACCACTTTTGTAGCCGCTAGAGAAGAAAGAGAAGAAGAGGCAGCTCGTGAGCGTCGCCGCGCAAGACGTGAAGCCCGCGAAAGACGTAATCGTAAACGAGAAGATCATGGTAGAAGCCGTCAACATTATAGCGAATCGGATACTTCTGAATCTTATGAAGATGATAGACCAAGAATGTTGGAACAGGCTCCTCCTGGTTCGAACAAGAGACCTGTTTTTGGTGATGATGCACAGATGAGTGGTGGACTTGGCGAGAGAGATAGGGTTGAGGTTGGGAGATGATGACATGATGAAGTGATTTAAGTGAAGCACCATTAGCGATCATTGTTGGCAGCATTCACAGAGCGGTATGTTATCACGACATTTGAATTTTCGATTTCAACGAATGGAATTTTGGTTTCAGGGGGTTACGGCAATGGGAATGAATCGGAACGGAAAGGAAAGGAAAATGTAGCAACGGAGGGAATCATTTATTCAAATAATGATAGCAGAGAGATGTGTGTAAGAAAGTGGAATCTTGTAGTATATAGATGGGAATACTTTTTAATGGCTATGGATATGTATGGATTTGCTACTGGCTGGCTGGATCTGAGGACGCTCAACATCAGGATGGGAGAAGTGGGCGTGAGCGTGCGAGTTTGTGTGCATTAACGGAGCGTGGCATTTTTGGGGGGGAGGTGGTAATTATGATGATGATGATGATGATGATGATGATAAGATAGATGGGGGGGTGGATACAATAAATAAAATAGATTAGATACCTAGTATAGCTGGGGATTGGGTTTTTAATATAAAAATAAATATAAAATATAATCTTTTTATATATATTAGTTCTATTTTCATCTAGTTCATACTAAGAGCGAATCACAGGATCACATGATCAAATCAACAGGATCGTCGCTTAGTAAGAGACTCTTAAGCCCAGAACGGCCTGTGAAAATCAATTCTTTATTAGGGACTAGCGAATATCGAAATAAGGAATAAGAAAGAAAAGCTTTATTTTGATGGAATGCCGGATAGGGAAGAGGATCTACGAGAATAAACGAAAGTGGAAAGCTGATTAGTAGGAAAAAAAGCATAAAATAAGGCCTTTTCCCCTCGAATATAGAAGAAAAAGAAATAAAGAAATCATATACTGTTTCATGAAAATCACGTGCTTTTCATACTACTTTAGTTTGTTAATACGAGCCAGCTTCCATAATAGACTAATATTAGTCCTTTTCCCTCTTATATACTATATACTCATATACTAGCTCATGACCTACGATACTTGGGATAGCTTGATTTGATATGATATGATATAGTATGATATTTATTTATTTATTTATTTATATTAATTAATATCTGTTTTGAACCTCCCTAAGGGTATTTAGATTGTACTAAGATAAGGAACTATTTGAGCGGTATGATTGTTTGCGATCGAATTTAGCAATTTTAACTTCAATGCCAGGGGCTATTCGCTGCTCTGTGGTGCGATCGCTTCTGTTTCCAGAAGGGAACATCTGATCCGGGTGTTGTTTAGGTAAGAGCTCGGTTCCCGGGTGGATAGGCTCGTTGTGGGCTTCGATCCCTATGGTATATAGTATGATACTAATGCTATAATATGATTATAATATGATATAATATAATATAATATGATATAATATGATATAATATGATATAATATGATATAATATGATATAATATGATATAATATGATATAATATGATATAATATGATATAATATGATATAATATGATATAATATGATATGATATGAGATGTTATGATATAGCTATTCTATTCTTTTATATTTGTGTTTGTACTTGTATTTGTATTTCTATTCTATAAGGTTCTTTTGTGTTGGTAGTTGTATTTATTTTTGCTTTTACTTTACTCTTAAATTCAACTCTCTGGCTGGATTAATTGATTAATTGATTGATGAATGGATGGATGGATGGATTTTTTAGAAGTTAGATGGGTATTGGATGTTTAGTTGTTTGTTTGTTTGAGTGGGTGATGGGTGATGGTGGTGGATGATGGTGGTGGATGGATGGTGGTGAATGATATTGTATTGTTTGAGTGGTGCTGGTGAATTGTATTATATTGTATATATTGTGTATATTGTGTATATTGTGTATATTGTGTATATTGTGTATATTGTGTATATTGTGTATATTGTGTATATTGTGTATATTGTGTATATTGTGTATATTGTGTATATTGTGTATGTGAGGTGATTGATTGGGGTATAGAGTAATGTGGTATAATATAATAAAATGGGATTATTGATGAAGTGATTGATAAGGAGGAGTAGGAGGAGGAGAGGAGGAGAGGAGGAGAGGAGGAGCGGAGGAGGGAGGAGAGGAGGAGAGGAGGGAGGAGGAGAGGAGGGAGGAGGAGAGGAGGAGAGGAGGAGAGAGGAGAGGAGGCGGCGGGTGGCCGCTGGGACCTCGCCCGTGATGGGAGCCGCGGGGCCCCGCTGGGCCGCCGGGAAGCCTCTGCTGGAAGCTCGGCCCCTCGCCCGCTCGCCACCTCCGCCGCTGCCCGTAGGCCAGCTGTGGGCCGCTGGAGCCCTCGCCGCTCCCCCGCTCGCCCATCACGCCCTCCTAGCCGGCGATGGGAGAGCTGGGATAACTCGGGTTAAGAAATCTTCATCTCCCTATCAGATTCGAATTTGAAGTTTATTATAAATGAGAATAGAACTGAGAATAGAAACGGGGAATGGGAATGGGAATATAGCTTTTGAGTAGATGAGCGAGTAAGTGGGTGAGTAATTAAGTGGGTGAGTAAATGAGAAAGTGAATAAGAAGAGGCTTTGTAAATTCTTTAAAGGGAGGTTACAGGTAGGTAGGTAGGTAGGTATATTTACTATAATCTACTACTTTAACTCTACTTATGAAATCCAGCACCACTCTTCTTCCTTTTTCTCAATCTGTTCCCGATGAATGAACTCGGAGATTTAGAGAAGAAGAATACAAAAGAGAGAGTGTTCATAATACACTTCCTTACACAGGTATCTACACCACCCTACTTCTTCTTACTTCCCCTCCCGCCTCTCCCCCCACTACTCTTCCCCTTATCCCCCTTTGCCTTTGCGGCCGCGGAGCCCCCTCCCATCATAACCCTCACCTTCCCCCACCGGCACAACATTCGTCGTTTCCTCCGGTTTCCACCCCTGATCAATCCATTTCTCTCGGCCAGATTTTTTCCACATCCATACTCGATTCATCGAGGACACCCTTCGCCGTACTCGCCGCCATCCACTTCCCCAGAATTTCTCTCACCGCTTTACCTTTCTTCTGCGCGCCCGGTTGAATCTTGGCTTTATATTTATATTTTCCCATCGCAGCCCATGGCGCACAAACCGGTATCGCCTCGAGGATTTCATCGCCCGGTAACGGAAGACCGACGAAAGAATCGAGCGATGTCATGGTTTCAATCTCATTATCTTCATGAGTATCGATACCATCTTCAAGCATCAATTTTCGCATCTCTTCATGCTCGGCTGTTTCCTTTTGCGTACGTTGATGTTGAGCTCGTCGACGTTCTTTTTGGAATGCCAATTCCGCTTCTCGAGCCGCTTTCGCTTTCGCTTCCGCTTCCGCTTTTTCTTGACCGGCTGCAGCTCCAATAATTTCTTGAGCAGCGATACGATCTTCTTCATCTTGGTCTTTGTATTTCTGTGCAATTTTCTTGGCCTTTCCTTTTTTGCCTCGCTTAGCTGGTGCAGGACCCTTTTTGGGTGGGTTTTGAACGGGTGTTGCTTTTTTACCAGTGGAGATAGACTGTGATTGTGACTCCTCGACCGAATCTTCGCCTGATTCCTCCACTTGTGCTTCAGATTCCGATGGCTGGGGCTTCTTATCGTCGATTTGAAGATTCTCAAGTTTCTCTTGTGTGGCGACTTCATCAGATGGTTCTACTTCACCCTGTAGAGGGTTAGGCTTCGAATCGGCATCTTCATCTTCCGAATCATCCACATCTTGATGATTAACCTCAACTTCTTTGGCGGGACTTGGCTCATCTTCATCAGATTGATTTAATTCGTCGCCCGGAACCTTTCATCGCCAAGAAGTGAATCACCTGCCGGAGGAGCATCTGTGGTTGTGCCACCCGATGGCGAATCATCTTGAAGTCTATGCTTGACATGTCTAGCTTTACTCTCATCACTGATTTGGAAAAGAACTCCAAAACCAAGGAGTAGCTGAGCAGGAGGTAAGAAATTCTTCTTCCCATGGGTATTGAAACTACCAGCGGGAAGAAATTCGCCAGTAGGAGCAGATTTTGATACTTGATCTGCAGTTACCCACCAAGCAGACATACCAGCTTTAGAATCCCAGGCACTTGACGTAACAACTACCAAGGTTCCAGCTTGGCTTAGAGTTTGTGGAGGAATTGGGGCATCCGGTGTTTTTGGATTGTTTCTAACAATGACGGATGCTGCACCTCGTATATCTGCATGCAAATATATATCCCCTTTCTTGAGATATCTCTTATAAAGAATTTCACTTTGTTGTGCATCCTTTCCTGCCAGTACTAGATATCCATCACTAGATATAAACCAAATGAATTTCTCAAACCACATCTGTTTTCGAACAGGTCGTAAGATGGCCTTCTCTTGCTTCAACCCCTTCTTTAGATCTTGAGCTATCTTCGCTTCAGTACTCTTCAACGCTTTCGAAGATGATTGCAGGGTTTTGTCCTCTTTTGATGCTGCTGAACGTTTTTGATCGAAATAATTGCGCGCATTGGCCCACGGGGACAATGCTAGATCAATATCAATAGGGATCCGGGTGTCCGCAACCTTCTCCTTCTTCTTATTGGTCTTAGCGGTATTGTCCTCATCTTCACTTTCGGAGACATCACTATCAGTCTCGTAAGTAGAATCTTCTTCTTCGTCAAACGCCTCTTCATCCAATAAAATTGTTACTGTGTTTTCTTCCAATTTTAAGGGCAGTTTAATCATTGAAGCTACCGGGTTATTGAACTTTTGTTCCCTTTCGATTAGACGCCCAATTTCAAACCAATCCATGCCTTGCGCGATCAAGCCATTAACAGCATCTGTTGCTTCTTGAACCCGCTCAACATTAGCTTGTAAAGCACCGGCTTTACGTTCATTCAGTGCCTGTATTTCTTGTAATCCGCCTAAACGTTTGGCCTGTTCATTTCGTGCCGCCTGGATTTTCTTTTGGGCTAGCTTTTCTCTCTCTTCGAGCTTTGATTCGAGTTTTTGTCCCTCAATTGAGGAGAAGAACTCATCAACAGTTTTGTTGAAACCCTCAAACTCTAAAAAGACCAATGAAGGATCATCCTGGAATTGCTTTGGTTTGAATGGATGAAAATCATCATAAAGTAAACCTTTTCGAGTGTCTGTCTGATTTTCATCTGATGGAGTCTGAGGGTCCTTCTTCTTCGCTACAATGTAGCCTTTTGCAGTTTCGGAACTAGTTATCTCTTGAACAACTCGATGAGCTTCTTGAAGTGATTTCATCAAATGATCCAAGAGATCTTCACTCTGCAAAACTTCGGCCGGTTTTAAAGAGGAATTGAAATTTGTGATACGCATTGCATGGTCCACTAGCATTGGTGGAAATTCTGTGATGGACACAGCCAATGCCTTTCGTAATGCATCTCCAGGCTTCTTCTTCTTCTTTCCAGAATTATCCTCTCCCTTATCCACCCCTTTTTGTAAAGCTTCTTGAAGTCGTTCTTTCGTCAAATCAGGTATTCCTCCATAATTCTGGCGATTGTCCAAAGAGTACTTAAGTCCAACTCGTAATTCCTCTTGAGCCTCTCCCGGGTCGACCACTCGAAGTAAGGTTAGGATGTTCAAGTCCTTATCCGTGAGAATGATATTGCCTCCCGCATAGAACTCCAAATATAACCTGTATTGTCCATCGCTGAATTGAAATTCGATTATGCGATCTGTTCCAATTTGAGAGACCTGGGTTACTCGTCTTGTCTTTAGGTATTTCCTTAATCTTTGCACAAATACACTAGGAGCAGCTGCAGTCGCTCGAGAGAAATCGGTGAGATGACATCGAAAGCCAGAATCTATGAGAATCTGCTGTTTGTTATCTGGTTTCGCAAATTTTATCAAGAAAATCTTCGACGACAAGTCGTAGATATTGGAAACGCGCAAAGTAACCAATGCATTGGAAAGTTCATGGGCGATGACCTGAGAAAGTTAGAAGGTACCACAAAGCGAAGAAGGCCCGTTAAAGCTTTATTTGACTTACCTTCACGTCGATAGAAGAAAATCTTTGCTTCATCTCGTCGTTGTGGCGATAATAGTATTTTTATTTTCCCAATGTTTACTCACTGAGTACTATTTTGCTATGGTGGGGAATTTGATGTAATTCTGCGCTGGGAGTAATTGAGGTACACCGTACCCTTACATCACCTTGATTGCATCATGGTGGGGCTTAATCATCATCACTCACTCGTTTTAACGATGACGAGAAGACCTCGCCATCGCCGTTTACATTTAATTGCTGAGCTTCATCAACGTTGACTATTTTGTCGTCGCAAACGTTTTCAACCCATCTTCAAAAATCAGGTACCATGTTCTTGCTATTGAAACATCGAAAAAACCCAAGTCACCGCGGTGAGCGACAGTCAAGCATGGATGGGATATAGTCAATATCCACAGCCATTTCAAATGGGTATTGACCGACAGGTGAACACAACCTTTTGACCCTCGGAATTGCAGTTGAAGGGCGCCGATAACACGAGTTTCTTTCATCCAGGTGATGATCTACTGAATCTCGAACAATCTTTTGGTACTTACCACGAAAATACCGTTATCTATTGATAGCGTGTAGGAGCGAATGAAATTTTGAATCTGCTTAATCAAAGTTTGATTCAATGATGCAAGATGGTCAGGAACTTGAGACAACTTCCCAATTCAGAAGGATACATAAGTACTGCATGGTACCAGCATTGATTATATCAAGTTACCTTCCGGATTGACAACAAGTGTTGCAGGGTTCGTAGTACCTGTCCATCGTTTGGGCAATGCCCCTCGTATCTTCACAAGAGCTTCAAAAAGTACATAAGCTTTTGTCTGTAGGTATTGCCCCTGATATTTGCCAAGCTCGTTTGTTCGTTCGTTCAATCAAAATGCATTTCCATCATTTTGCCTCAATTGTATTATCCGTTCCTGGAATTATCGCTGCTGTTCTTCCGAACTCTGATATCCTTTCCACTCGTTCATCATTCGTTTCCCATGAGAAGCGAAATACACCCCATACACAATGGATGAAACGTGACCGGATTGCGAGCACGACTCTACTTCCTGTGCGTATTGGTCTATCCCAGAGTAACCTCGAGAAGGGACATGATTTCCTTATGGATGTGTAAGTAATCCACGATGAAATGGATATGAGGAGTACATCTTTCGTCACTCCATTATGCTGATTACTTGAAAGTTCGCATCCAAAATCCTCAAATTATGGGAAACATTGGACAGCCGAGCAGGTACATGAAATGTTTGCCCCTTCAGAGGAGACAATCAATACTGTGCGAAATTGGCTAGTCGACTCAGGAATTGCGGCCAGTCGAATTGTTCACTCCGATACAAAGGGATGGTATGCATTCGATGCGACGACGAGCGAACTGGAGAATTTACTCAATACTCAGTACTACACATATTTGCATTTTTCAACTGATGAAATAGCTGCTGCATGTGATGAGTGAGACACCATTTTCATTGATTCATATACAACAGCAATCAGCATTGAAACTTGCTTGCGAAATCTGCTAAACAGAATCCCATAGATACCACCTTCCAGCTCATGTTCAACCACACGTGGATTACATTACTCCCGGTGTTAAATTAATCTCCACGAAGAAGAAATCAGCCTCAAAACGAAGCATTCTTGGTGGAAGTAAAGGTAAAGACCATCAACCCTTACGACGACCAAAAAGTTCATCCGGAGGCTATTCACATCACAACTCGAGTTCATTGGCGACTTGTGATGAGGTTATCACCCCAGAATGTATCAGAGCCCTCTATCGTATACCTCTTGCCAGCAAAGCGAATCCCAACAATGCAATGGGTATCTGGGAAGAAGGAGACTTCTATGATCAAGAAGACTTGGATTTGTTCTTTGCCAATTACACTCCATATATTCCCAAGGGTACACATCCAATCCCCAATTTTGTGGATGGTGCCGCGGCTCCAGTCTCTGTCGAGGAAGGAGGTGGAGAGAGTTCTTTAGATTTTGAATTGGCATATCCTCTATTATATCCTCAAAAACTGGTACTTTATCAAACAGATGATATTAACTACTCCACCGAGAACCCCACTGTGGGCGCATTCAATGTCTTTCTCGATGCTATTGATGGAGTATGTTTACTTATTCCTCAACTTCAAGATGTGTTACTGACGATCTTTTCAGTCATACTGCACATACTCAGCTTACGGAGAAACTGGCAATGACCCTGTTCTTGACCCTATCTATCCGGATTCCGCCGTTGATGGATACAAAGGAAAACTAATGTGTGGTGTCTACAAGCCCACAAATGTAATCTCAACATCCTACGGTGAAGCAGAAATAGACCTCCCTGAATACTATCAGAGAAGACAATGCAATGAGTATGTAGGTCTACCATATATAGAGTGATGAAATACTTACATGAAGATAGGTACATGAAACTAGGACTTCAGGGACATACATTTCTATATTCTTCAGGAGACTATGGTGTTGGTGGAGTTCCTGGTGATGCTTCAGAAAGCGGATGTTTGGGTTCGAATTCAACAATTTTCAACCCTCAATTTCCAGTCAAGTACGTATCTTCAGTTGTTCACATTCGGAATTCTTTCAACAATCAGCATATAATTCAAAGCTAACACTTGATAGTTGCCCATACGTGACAGCAGTTGGTGCCACGAAAGTTTACCCAGGTCATACAGTTTTCGAGCCTGAAAGTGCCGCCAACGATCTCAAAGGCCAACCATACAGAAATGCATACTCTTCTGGGGGAGGATTTAGTAATGTATATGGAATCCCCTCGTACCAAAAAGAGGCTGTAGCATCGTAATTTCGCCCTTCATGATAATAAAACTCTATTCTGACCGGCCGTCACAGATATTTCAAGAATCATAACCCTTCTTATCCATACTATGAAGCCACTGCCAGTAGCAATATTAGTGTAGGGGCTAATGGCGGAGTATACAATCGTGCTGGAAGAGGTATTCCAGACGTTTCTGCAAATGGAGATAACATTGCTACATTCCTCGGAGGAAACTTCACTTTGAATGGGGGTACTAGTGCGAGTACGTCTTCTTCGTTGCAACATCTTCTTTGATTCTTGCTAAAGACTTCTAGGCACACCCATTTTCTCTTCCGTCATTAACCTGGTATGAGGATTTCTCTTTTTCTATCCTTTCGCTCAACTTGCATATACTTACGAATCGCAGATCAACGAGGAACGACTCGCTGTCGGAAAGTCCACTGTAGGGTTTATTAATCCAGTCCTTTATGCAAATCCTCATGTGTTGAATGATATCACCAATGGAAGTAATCCTAACTGTGGTACTGCTGGGTTTAGTGCTGTGTCTGGGTATGTTTTTTTCTTACTATTCTTTCGGTGCTAATTGACGAGGAGCTTGCTGATTTAACGGTGTGCTGTAGATGGGATCCTGTTACTGGGCTTGGAACGCCTAATTATCCAAAGTTGTTGGAGCTCTTCCTTAGTTTGCCTTAATTGTTCGGACGATGTTATGGCAAGAGCATCTAAGAGCCGTGTACTTCGGAATGGGCTTGATTGTATCCATGGATCTATACTGGAATTACCACAAGATTTTGATCGAGAAAATACAAACCAAGGAATCTTTGATCTCATGTCATAGAATATCACAGCAATAGGAATACATCAACTTTACATTAAATATCGTACATTACACCCGCCCCATTACACACCAATACCACCTAATACACCAATCCCCCAACCTATTTACCCACCCATAAACATCCCGCCCCAAGCCTATTTACAAGTACTAACACTCCAATCCACCGTATTATTTCCCTGTCCCGGCACCTTTGGTTTGAAATCCAGATAAACCAATTCTCCCTTCTTACTCTCCCACTCGCCATTCGTATCGCGATAATACACAATCTCGTCGCTCCCGGCATCGCGTACTTCGACAGTGGTGTGAGAAAGTACTCCGTCGGTGCTCCATTCGATTTTGTAGCAGGAATCGCCCGTCACGAGGAAGGGCGCGGTGCAGCGTCGGTTGTGGTCGCTGTCGAGACAGCTTTCGACCGCGAAGTCGAGGACGTGTCCGGAGGCTACTTCTTTGCTGAGGGGGGTTAGGAGGGTTTGGGGAGGGAGAGGGAGAGGGAGAGGGAGGGGAAAACATACGTTTAGTGAGGGTGCCGGTCATAGCGAGACCTGCGGTCAAAATACTTTGGGCATTTGGGAGATACATTTTTTTTGGTTATTGTTGATGTTTGATTGAAGGATTGGATTGAATTGGATTGATTGATCGAATCTTGAAAATAAATGTTTAACTAATATAAGAATATAAGAAAGGAAAAGGGTACCTAGGCATCCATCCTTATTATGTAGGTAGCTATTTGCCAAGGGATATCCCTAGCTTCTATGACGATGCAATGTCTTAGCGGGGAAGCGGAGGTGGCGGGAGCGACAGGAACCAAGGCGATCTGCGCCACTATATTTAGGAAGTGTCTAGACTGATATTTCCAAGGTTATTTCAACTTATTTGAAGGAAGTGAAATTCATAAAAAAAAATCATATTCATAACTTATTGGTATACGATACGATTGGTCATGGATACAACTCTCGGATTCTAAATCACAGTGACGAGCCTGGGGATCGTGCTAATTTTGCCAGTTCGTGAGCCGCGGTTATGCGACCTGGCTTTGCTTTGTATGGTAAACTTAATTCCCTTGCTTTTTTGCGCATCGAAATTGCCTCTTCGCTATCCCCTACGACTTGCAAAAATGCAGTGCTTAATTCGTCCGCTTTCCACTGCTCTGATGTTAGCAACCGCTGAACATGAATGGCTTGAAAGAGGACTCTTACATAAGGAGCCGCCTTCCTACTACCCCAAACCCCCACACCCAGGTACTCAGCCTTTACTGCATAATCATAGAGATCGACCCACATGGGTAATACGACTTGAGGAATTCCCGTCCCAATAGCTTCATAGAAACAATTTGCTCCTCCATGATGGACGGAAGCGATGATATTTCCTGTCTCTAACAATATCGCCGGATCAACTTTTATCCATTTGGACATCCTTATACGTCCTGATTCGAGATCCGGAGAGATTATATCGAGGAATTCATCGGTGAATGGGTGGCGTTTGTTGAATTTCCATAGTACCTGGACGGTAGTACTGTTGTTATATGGATATATATATAGTAGTAAGCTATCAGGAAACAATCCCTGATACTGTGCCTTTTGAACAGATTGCGTGTATAGCGTAGTGGTAAAGCTTACAACTCCTATTGTGTCCGCTTACGTAACAGAATATCAGGGATTTTACCTTGTGGATATCGTTCTGGGATCTCTGATTTCGGGCTTTTAATTGGGACTAGGTGAACAACCAATTGAAAAGCAGATCGAATTAGGGACGAGGATGTATCTGCTTAATAATTGGACATTCTGAATTCATTAATAATGGATTATTAATAATGAGGGTATTAGATAATAGAAAAGTGTTATTCTATTATTACAAATCATATAATTGACTATAGTATAGTATGATAGCCCCTGTACTAGCCTTTTCGGGACGAAAAAGGTTAAAGAGGAGGGCTCTGTTATATGGATATATATATAATAGTAAGCTATCAGGAAACAATCCCTGATACTATGCCTTTTGGACAGATTGCGTGTGTGGCGTAGTGGTAAAGCTTACAACTCCTATTGTGTCCGCTTACGTAACAACTGTCGAGCAGAATTCTGATCGCTTTTGCCATTTCGGTTGCGGCATTAAGGGCTAGTTTGGATGTAAAATCCGTGCTGAATCTGTTGAAATAATCTGTACTTTATGTTATCGCGGATTCCGCAATGGTTGTCACGGTCAATCCGCGTAAGGGCTGGCGAGGACACGTGAGTAGCCCTGCGGGCCTACCCCGGGCCGACGCCAACCCGCGCATAATTATAAATTGTAGAATTTTCATAGTTTAGAGAAATTAATGAAAAGTCTTGTGCTACATTACACCTAGTTGATTCATTACTATTATCTACTCTAACAATTCTTTTCATTCTATATATAGAGTAATCTGTCAACTATTTCTTAGTCGAGTAACCATCGGTACCATTATGGTTTCAACAAGAAGAACACCTGTCCCAAGGGGAGAGCGGGATGCCCGTAGTGCGACTCAAGACCAATCCGGTGAAATTGTTGATCAATTTCTATAGGATATCGATAGCGACGCCCATTCGGTTCCATTACACCCCCCTAGTAACAACGAGAATACATTGTTGACCCAACAACTTCGAGAAATGAAAGAAGAAATAACAGTTATAAGAGAAGCTTACAGAATGGCTATGAATCGTATCTTATATGCAACCACCCCGGTCGAGCATAACCGACCTGCAGTCGTACCGAATACAACCCACCAGGTTGCCAACCTCAATTCGGGAAAACCACCGAAATTATAGAGATTTAAAACAATATAAGGAAAGAATATCGAGAAAGCTAAGAACTTCTTTTTCCAGGCAGAAATTATATTTCGAAGCGATAATGGATACCATTTCCCCACCGATACAAAGAAGATAGAACATATTATCCAATACTTCGAAAGATAGTCTCTAGCGATTTAGCGTTGATATATAAGTGAGTTAAGTTATGAAAAGATAAACTAAAAAAACTTCAGGGAGTACATATATAACACTATTATGGATAAAGGGATTAGGCAGCGATAAACAATCCAAAAGATTGTGTATGTGAGGTAAAGGAAAGAAGAAACTATGAATGCATTTATAACCTACCTAAAGGCCTTAAAGAAGACATCAAGCAGGAAACAAAGAGTATTCGGGTCGAGAGGCTTTTAAGCGAATCTATTACCCAATATAACCAGAAAAATCTCGGAATCCCCACAATAACCTGAATCGCGCAGTAAGCTTATAAAACAAGCCTGTAGATTGGAAAGTGTGGAGAAATTGTTTCGAGGAAAAGATATAGAGGAGCCACAGCGATCCCGCAAATACAACCAATTACCCTCTCGATATCGAAACCTTTTTAAACGCTTCCACCTAAAAAACAACCTAACCCTAACTGCTAACCAGAGGCCCAAGAATCCAATCAACCCTCTTAGAGGAACCCCCTAAGGTTCTGAAATATCCCATTGAGGTACCGTATACGGATCGCATTCGGAACGCTATATGTCATAAATGCCAATAAAAGGGGCACTACGCTATGACCTGTCCAAACAATGTTATATGCAGACATTATGGAGGGAGGCATAAAGAATCCGATTATCAAAGTAATCCACCTAAAACTATCTGTATGGGAAACGCTTAGATCCAGTAATTATAATGAGTGTTCCATTGATGCTGGGTTTATACAAAGAAAAGTGGACAATCTTTACAATCACAGTGATCTTTAATAACAACAGCAAACCAATAACACTTCAATGTCTCATCGACTCGGGAGCACAAGCCAATATTATACAGTAAAGCAAGTGTATTAAGTGGAACTGGATTCCTATTAAGAAAAGTATTTCTCTTGTGTTAGTGAATAATACCCGTAATTGCATTATATAGGGATTACAAATTCCCCATCGAAATAAAAGATGAAAAAGGGGAAAGGAGAATCTATATCTATAATTTCATATTAGCAATACTGGACCTATTATGGATAGATACTATTCTAGGTCTTCCATGGTTATAAATAATCAATCCCGATATTGATTAAAAGTCGATATTACTTCAATATCACCGTATCTTGAACGAGCTTGAAATCATTTCTGTAAAGAATTTTATTGGGAAATGAAAGAAAACAAAGTGATCTTCGCAATCTTTTTGGATAAGATAGCATTGTGTTTAAAGATAAAAGGGGGCTGTTTGGTACTCACATTAACCTCATATAAGATATTAGAGGAATTCTAAGATACAAAAAAGCTTTCTCTAAAGAAGAAAGTAGCCTTTTGCCTGAATATCATCTTATGGAGTATTACATTGATCTTAAGCCTGATTCAACCCCCCTATAGGGCTTAATCTATTCCTTATCAGAGAAAAAGTCAGTAATACTATAAGATTATTAGATGAGTATTAAAAGAAAGAATAATAAGAAGATCTATCAGTTTGGTAGGAGCTTCTATTATATTTGTTTTAAAGAAAAAGGGAGGCTATCGATTATATATCGATTATCAAGGCTTAATCGGATTACAAAAAAGGATCGAATTCCCTTATCCTTTATTAGTAAATCTCTAGACCAACTTTGACAAGGTGCTATATTCACTAAATTAGATCTGAGAAATGTATACCATCGTATTTGTATAAAAGTGGGCAACAAGTGGAAGACGGCGTTTCGCACGCGATACGACCAGTATGAGTATAAGGTGATGCCTTTCGATCTTACTAATACCCCTGCAATATTTCAGATATATATTAATCAAGCACTAGCAGGGTTAACGGATAATATATATGTAGTGTATCTCAACAACATTCTAATCTATTCCAAAGATAGAACTATATATACAGCAGATATCCAACAGGTACTCGCATATCTCATTGAGTATAAGCTTTTTGCAAAATTAAAGAAATATGTCTTCTATATCAACGAAGTCGAATTCCTAGGATTCGTTGTCTCAGCTGAGAAGGTTACAATGGAATCCAGGCAATATTCAAACTATTATGGAATAGCTAACACCTAGTAGCCTGAGGGATGTACAAGTGTTCCTTAACTTCGCGAACTTTTATCGACAATTCATTAGGGCCTATTCGGCAATGGCCTACGGTATGACCGCGTTGATGAAAGGAATGCAGAAAGGGAAAACGGTGGTCGAGTTCAAATGAACTGATGAAGTATAAAAGGTGTTCGAAGTATTGAAGAAAGCTTTCATATCAGCACCTATTCTCCGGCATTTCGACCCCTTACTCCGTATGATGATTAAAACCGATGCTTTGATCTTTACATTAAATTGCGTATTGTTATAGCTTTTCTCGAAAGGGATTAAAGATGCATCGATCCAATAATGGTATCTTATTGTGTTCTATTCGAGGAAGCTAAACCCAGTGGAACAGTGATATTTCACTTATGATCAAGAATTATTAGCGATATATACCGTTTTTGTATAGTAGCGTCACTATACGATAGGGAGTCGACATACTGTCGTAATTAAAGTCGGATCACAATAGCCTTTAGCACTTTATGACAAAGAAAAGCCTGAATAATCGATAAGCAAGGTAGGCAGAGGTTTTGGCCACATACAATTTCGAGATAGTATATAGGGCGGGAAAATTGAATTCTGCAGATAGGCTGTTGCACTGCCCCGATTACACTATTGATATGAAGGGTATTAATGATATGCTTCCGATCCTTCAGAATAAACTAAGGAATAGGTCGATAATTATGAAATTGTTTTAAAGTTTTCCTGTCAAGAAGACGGAGCCTCTGTGTAACGTTATAGGCTTTTTACAAAGAGAAGAGTGTGACCTACTATTCCGTGGATAATCGAGTTCATTAGTTGAAGCTGATTATAAATAGTTAATATTATATCAAATAGCTTGTGTTTTAGTAGAAGACAAAATAGCATTTAAGCCAGTATTAGAGACGATAAGAAATGCTTTATTGCGGCTTCAAGCGAATAATGATTTTATAAAGAATAAAGAATATCTAAATCAAAGATTATGCTTTGCTAGAGTTACCTCACCTTGGCAGGTAAGCGCTAATAGGCTTTTTAGATATAATGAGAATGTTTATATATTGCCAGATTTTTGCTTTGAGAGCAGAGATTCTGAAAGCCCATTACAATAATCCTATGGGTGGATATTGGGGTATTTCTAAAACTCTAGAAATCTTGAGATCTAAATATTTCTGGTTTTTAATAAAAAAAAGATGTGAAAACGTATATTAAAATATATGCGATATACCAGCGGACCGCTGTTAAAAGACATAAACCCTATGGCGAATTGCAAATCTTTCTTATACCCTGTGGATCTTGAAAAGAGATAACTATAGATTTTATTACAAATCTATCTCTATCGAAATTAGGCAAGAACATCTACGATACGGTTTTAGTAGTTATCAATAGATTCACGAAAATTGCTTGATATATATCCATCAACAAAGTGATCACTTTGTTGGAACTTGTACAAACACTGATGCAGAGTGTGTTTAAAGACTTCAGAGTATTAGAGGATATTGGTTTTGGATAGGGGACTGCAATTCGCGAGCAAGTTCTAGAATAGCTTCCTATTTTACTTCAGAATACGATGTAAGCTCTCTACCGCGTTTCACTTTCAGACCAACGGGCAAACAGAGCAGCAAAACCAGAATCTGATTCACTATATCAGTTGTTATTCTAATTACCCGGCAGGACAATTAGGCTTCACTATTACCACTCGCAGAGTTCACTTATAATGCTATATGGCATAGTACAATAAATACAAGTTCATTCCAAGCGATGTACGGATTCCTATCCTGACAAGAACGAGGACGCAACCCTTCACTCGCCGGCATACCGCATGCTACTGCCAAGCATACCAACTCATCCTGACGTCTCTTGAATGCTTCAGGCTTCAACTCGTGGGTATCAGAGTCAATATTAACTGAATCCTCATCGGTACTCGGCATGTGGGATTGTCGCCATTCCTTCCATAAAGCCTCATCCCTTGCAAGGTATGCCTTTAACTAGTATGGGGACGCCATTGTGAAGGTATCGTCACATTAATATATTGAGAGGGTCTTATAGCAAAAATCAATCCTCTTATCCTATATATCAAAAGGATCTTGTACAGAAAGAAGAATACCAAAGATAATATTACCTATATCGTTATTGTTGTGCTCACCCTCCTCCACCGAAGGTATATCAACTTCATCCTCATCCTCACTCTCCTTTTCCTTCACTTCTATAGAGGCTTCACTGGGCAATCAATTCTCCGTCAACTGGTCGTCGGCAACCCGCTAACACTTACAAGATCGAATACTTTCAGGAGAACCCGTATGGGCGTTAGACTCTCCAGTATAGACATTACGATTCATAAAAGGAACCTTAGACTTTTGTGGAATGCTATGGCCCCGATATCGAGAATCAGATGGAGAATCGGCAGTAGCCAATACCGCCTTTTACTTCAGAACTATTTGGGAAGCTTTACAAGAAAGAAGGATATTAGCTTGAGAGATCAACCTCCCAATTGCAGATCGATGGGTGAAAGCTATCGAACCCCTAGAAACACACTTCTTTACTTGAGGGGTGGTAATATTGATATTGCCTTGGGAGATACGGGGAATGTTGGAGCATCGAGGGGCACTGGTGGTCCGGTGAAGAAAAGCAGCGCCACCACCACCACCGACATCATCCTCATCGTCCTCACTAGGACCGGAAAGGGAATCCTCGGGGTACCTAATTCGATCTTTCTTGTGCATCGAGGAACGAACGCGGGAACGGGGACGATACGACGATTTAGTGTCGGTACGAGGGGGTCGACGGCCTTCCGAACCAACTATCATGTTCACGGCACCCGAAGCCTTACCCCCCGCGGGAGCAGGGGGCGGGGCGGGAGCGATGAGAGCGCGGGGGTGAACAACCGGGGCAGGAACTCGCCCTCATCATCCGAATCCACTGCGGACACCAGTTTCAGAATGGAACCCGGAACAGTAGCATCCAATGCAGGCAAATTATTCTAGAGTCCAGGATGTCAGCAAAAAAACAACTCCATAACGGAACGAGGGGTAACTGATAATAGCTCGATAGGAGTCTACAAAACGCTTTATGAGATCACCTATTCGATTCAGCTTCTTTATAACAAGTAGAGATAGTGCCTCACTGACTCTAGCTTTTTAGTACCACCCTACTTATTTTCCTTTCGCAAAAAGGCCTTTATACTCTTGATGTAGCGTTTACTCCGGTACCTCAGCATATTTTCAGTATCCTGTTCCTCTTAACTACCGACAGGAGTAGTTAGTCAAAAAGCTTGAATCTGATATATGAGATTGATATCGGGAATATATCGCGAAAATACCGGCTGGCAGATTTTCTTCTGGATACGGTAATAACTATAAAGGGAATTAGAACCCTTATCGTAATGACAGAAATCTTCAGGGGTAGAGATTGCAATACACTTAGAGTAACAAAGACATATGGGAATAATTAGATCAGCAGGGCCTGCTGCGGACCAAGCTGCAATTGCCTAGGGACCGATGGGTTGAGGAGCGGCCATGATGAAACAAGGACCGGAAAGATAACGGGTAAAGAATGACCTATTGAAAGGGAAAATGTACTCGGGAAAGTAAAAGGAACTTATAGGGTCTCTAGTAATCTACCGACAAAAACGGTAAACGCGTTGGAATATTGTTTATTGATTATTTGTAACTTTATAACATTCTTATTTTCTTTTGAAATGTATCCCGAACACAATCACACAGCGTCTCATTTTCTTGTATTATACAAACCGATTTCGGAAGGTAAACATACATATCTCGGAACGCGACATACAAAATAAAGAGCTCTGTCACAATCAATCCGCGTAAGGACTGGCGAGGATATATAAGTAGCCCTGTGGGCCTACCCCGGGCCGACACCAACCCACGTACAATTATAAATTATAGAATTTTCATAGTTTAGAGAAATTAATGAAAAGTCTTTGTGCTACATTACACCTAGTTGATTCATTGCTATTATCTACTCTAACAATGGTATTAATCCGCTTCAAAAAGAGTGGATTATTAATCTGTAGTTTTATAGTTTGGATATCAAATCCACCAAATAATCCGTGGTTTTTTTAGAATATTCAATTTAAATTTCAATTCGATATTAAAACCCTATATTTAAAATTGAGAATTATATAAAAAGCTTTAATAGAATAATGATCTTGAAAAAGTACTTAGAATTGAAAAAGAAATATATTTTGATTTTATCTTTCTTTTTTCTTTTCTTTTCAAAAAAAGAATCTTTTTTTGAAGTATTTTTGAAGCTATTTTTTATATATAAAATTATTTCAATAGCTAATGATATAATCATTATCCAAAACATCTTGAAAATGTTTAGAAAATCGAAAATTATTGATAATAATAACAATCGAAGGTTTATATCTATACAAAAAAGAAATAGAAAATCTCGAACTCGAAATCCCTTTTCCCTAATTCGTTATTCCAAATGAAAGTTTAAATTTATAGCAAAAGTAATCAAATCTCAAAACCAACTTCGAGATTATAATATCTCTTCCTCTTTTTCCATTAAAGATTCACTATCCAGCTTCTTCTATAATAACAATATTACTTTTAATCAGAAGAAAATATCCTTTACAAAAAAAGAAAAGCTATATATAGGTATTTGATTCAAATAAAGCTTATTTTAATTATATTAATTTATAATATATAGTAGAATTCCGAAACCGATAAAAGGCTCTCAACAAATATCGATATAAACAGCAATGAGAACGATAATAACGAGAGGAATGTCGATAATAGCTACAACACCAATTAAAACCCAAAACATAATATTTGTAGTGGTTTAGAAAGTAAAAAGAATCTCTTTATTGATATTATTGAAAAAAAGGATAAATCAGTAGATTCGGAAACTGAGACCAAAGATATTTCGAAGAAATCTACGAATTAATTCAAATAGAAACCCTATAAAAAGCTTCTTTTAAATTTAATGCAAAATTATTTATAGAAAACTAATTAACAACCAGATCAATTCACTAAATAAAGAATACTTTATTATAATCAATTTATATAAGCTATTGTTTTAGAGCATAAGATATACACTAATAATAATAAGAATCTAACTAATGATTAAATTAAAAAGAAAATCAATTCGATATGAATATCCTCTTTTTTTATTGTTTATTTGATCTAATTGATTTGATTTAGATTAAGGAATGTTATGTAGAGTGTTGGTATCTTTTTAACCTATCTGGTTGGGGCATTAGATTCAATGAAAAAAATGATATTATGTAGCCTTATACACCTAATCATTTATGGAAAATACTTCTATAAGCAAGCGAAGCTAATAATCGAAAATATTATTGACATCAAAGTCATTATACAGAAAGCTAATCGATTCTTTAATTTCTATTCGAAATTCGTATAGCTAATAATAAATTTGCATATCACCCTACAACTTTAATACAACAAACTGTTAAAAGGAATAGAAGTTACCGGTGCTAAGCACGTGTAGTGATTAGTAATACAGCTACCTAAACGGGCTAGATTAGACGAACCATAGACAGGCATATTGATCCCCTCATATAATACTATGGGGAGATCAATATGCTTACACGCGTAACTATATAGTCAATATAAAGGCCTCTTCCACCCAATCTTCTAATAGGTTATGAGACCTGGTTAGTATGACCTCTGGATAGAATTGATGTGATCAATATTATATCCAGCTTGTAGAGCTGAAGAGTATGCGGTACTACTTTATATTCAGTTTGCAGAATTGAAGAGTGCACAGCACTACCTTACAATCAGTATGCGGTACTACAATCGATCACCACTACTAACTCGCGGAGTTGAAAAGTATGCAATGCTATTTATATTTATATATTTACAATTACAAATCTATATAGTATTGTCTATACAAAAAAAGAAAAAAAAAAAAAAAAAAAAGGAAAAACTCTGCAAATTCTCTACATAGACACCAAAATGAATGATATCAAGAAACAAGCCAAGTGCATCCCAACTCTTACCCAAGAGATTCACGAGAGATGGTTCCGGTAAATGAAAATATAATTGAAAGAAAAGGATTGATTTATATAATTGAATTCACACTTCAGGATTATGTAAGGATTGGAGAATTTGGGATGGAGATTGATGGTATTAAAATCTTCTCGATTACTAAAGGTGCTATAATAATGTGTATCAGATTTAATATTGAGAAGAAAACTGTATATTTAAAGGACAAAGTTAGTGTACTTTTATATATATGCAGATCGCTCAGCAATAATGATGAAGTGCTAGCCAACGAATACAATACAGTATGTATATTATAGAATTATTTAAAATCCAAATACTCGAGAATAAGTAATATTACAGCAAACTTGTATCTAACGATAATCTAGATATTTATTTTCAAACCCTCAAATCAATTGAAGATAATTATCATTAAAGTTTGGGATAAGTTCAAGGAATATCGATGCAAGCTTGGTGTAGCTAATTTTGTATTCAAAGATTCATATAAAGATTAAGCTCTTTTTTTAGTCCTTACAAGAAGCCTACCAATTGATTACTAAACAATGATCGATGTTATGAGTGTTCAAAGTATATTAGTAGTTGAAGATAAAATCAAGTATCTTATAGCTAAAGAATTCAGTATCAAAGAGATAGAACAAGTTTATATTGTTAGTGGAAAGTATGTAATTCTGGATTGATAAAGAGAATGCAGAGGATCAAGTTTATTTGGAAAGCAAGAATAAAATGATGATGTAAAATCCTTTGCTTGTTATTTGTGTGAGCAAGAAGGATATTTTTTATGTAATTGCAAAGATTTTTTATTTGTACAAGCTCTGATTTGCAAATATTATAGAGCTTAGCAATGAAAAGCAACATTTAAAAAAATAACCAAAGTGTTATTCTTTAAAAAGAGCAATCAAGCTTACCTTGTAGATGGCGAGAGCCTTTTAGTTGATTTCGATTTATTAGAAAGCGAAGAAGAATCTGATAATGAAGAGTATTGTGTATTTAAAGAGCTTGTCTGTAAGATTATCCCTTTTCATTAATATATAGATACTAATACTTCCTTATATATATCTAACCAACTTTCTTTCTTTAGAAATATCAAGAAGATAAAGAAAAAGACAATAAAAATCGGTGGGGGAGTTATATACTGTGATCGAATAGATATTACTATAATAGAACTAGAAAATGGGGATATGGTTTTATTCTCAAAAATATTGTATGTATTGGGATTAGAAGTTAATCTCCTTTCTAGTAAAAAGATCTGTGAAACTAAACTCAAAGGCAGATTTAATTCAGATTATATGTACTTTCGAAAAAATAGAATAAATATTATTAAAGTAAAAATGGATAGAGGAATTTATATAATCTTGGATATCACAAAAGGATATAAAAATATCGCTTTATCGAGTACAGAAATCATTAATGATATTGAGCCAAATGAGATTACTCTAAATACCTCCTCAGACAAAATTAAAAAGGATCTAGAAACTTATTTATTATGATACAAACGATTTAATTATCTTGGTTTAAAGAAAATACAAAATCTTTATAAAATTACTATATTAGGAAAGCCGATCAAAATCCCATCCAAGATCCCTGTATACAAAGTTTATACATTTACCAAAATAAAGAATCTAATCCCGAAACAATTCAGTCCTTACAAAATAAAAAGATTAGAGTTTATTTACTTTGATATCGCTAATTTATTTTTAAGATTATTATAAGGAAACCGCTATTTCCTATTGATTATAAACAGCTAGACAAGAATAAATTGGATTTTGACCCTAAAAACAAAAGATAAAGCTATATTAAAATTGAAGAAATAGAAAACCGAATTGGAACTCGGTATTGGTGATAAGATAATAGCTATTCGAACTGATAATGTATCAGAGCTAATCCAAATTATTAAAGAATGGAATTCTAAAACCCAATCAGAATTAATAACTATAGTATTATCTTATCAGAACAGAACTGCTGAGAGAAATATTGGTATTGCTGAAGCCGATATGAGAGCTATACTAAAGGAATCCGGATTGCCATTGGAATTCTGGGATAAAGCTGTTGAATATGATATACACTGTAGGAACAAAACAAACATTGAACCGATTATCAACAACAACATGGTCAGCCCGATCAAAGTGTTTACAGAATCAACCCCGAACATCAATCATTATAAAATATAGGGAAGTAAGTGCTATACATATATTAATTTAAAGATAATCCCAAAGGATCAACAATACAACAAATTACAAGATACAGCTCGAGAAGACATCTTTGTAGAATACTCGGTCACGATTAATAAATATATTAGAATGTATTTATCGAAACTAGACTACACCATACAAGTAAGCCAAATAATTATAAACGAATCCAAAAAGAGAGGAGATCTAGACTTAAGAATAAAAAACTTAGCATCAGATCCTCAAAATACAGAGAATATCATTCCTGATAAGAAACCTAGAGATAAACCTTATAAAGTATAAGAGAAACCAGAATGCCTATTTAATTCATTACAAGATATTGTTATCCCCGAAACCCCAAAGGTAATAATCCCTAGCACACCTAAGATAAATAATATCCAGGAATTTAATAAAGATAGCGAAAGGAATATCATCAAGATCAATCCATTTGAGAATCCAATACTACCTCCAGGAACAATAGAGGCAGAGATATCAGATACTATACCTACAACTCAACCCTCAACCGAAACCCTGATTATATTTATAGATATAGATACTCCTAAAAGATACTCTTTTCGAAAACGCAAACGAGATAACAATAGATCAAATAAGCATATCTAGAAACTGATTACATCAATAATCTAATAAATAAGAATCATAATTGCAAAAAGCATCAATTTCATGATATATATATATGGACTCGATTCAATCTTACAATACCATGATACCGTCAATATGCGGTCGTAAGCGACCTATCGCGCCGCCGAGCGTGTCGAATCGCGACCCAATCACTCCAACAACGATGACGACGATCACATCGATAATTGAAGCAAATGGAAATGGCGATATACAATCTATCTACAAAGTAATAATCAATCAATTCTATAAGGAGGATGGAAAGTAACAAGTAACCCTAAAAATCACAAACACGATTGATGTGTGTATTAAAACTTTAAGCAAGATAAAACTGAACTACGCCGACACACTGAGGTCTGCGTGTATCGATGGTATAATCAAGACTATAAGACAAGCCGGGCCTACACAGAGAACCTCTACACCAATCACAAGAGCAACCCCAAAGGGAACTGCTAAATCCTATACTGATGCGCTCAAGACTGAGGGGGCGCCTCAGGCACCGAAGAGCGCCAAGACGAGCATGCCCAAAACAACGAAAACAATATAGAAGCGTGAACGATAAGAGCGAAATAGCCGCACGATTCTTATAAAAATGGGAAGTGGGCAATAGATGATTGTTAATAACCCTTTCGAATTGTGATTGAAGATTATAAAAGCAATTTCTGGATTAAGGCTCAAATTGATCCCTTTACTCTATCGTAACAGAACAGGATAAACCCTGGAATGTAAAACGCCAAAAGAATACAAAAACCTTTTACGAGACAAAAATTGTATACAACTGATTACCGCGCTTAATGCGGATGATATTCAAGTCACGGAGATTTGATACAATTATGTTGTACCTCAGGTTCTTCACAACACACTGAGCACACTCACAACACTTCTAGACACAATTATCCGAAAAAAAATCAAAACACAGGCAGGAAAGGAATTAATGCAATACAGAGTCTCTAAGTACAGGGTGAACTCTTTCATAAAAAGGGCCAACTGGATTGTTAGTTTCAAGAAAACAGTAAAACCATTCCGGCTATTTAATGTCAGTAAATACTCGAAGCCCCTTGACAGGTTGCAATACCCTCAATCACAATAGCACTCCAATGGGTACCAGCTATACTGTAACCCATATATGTATTATCACCCGGCTTGCTGCTCTAGGTGCAGCGAATTGACTGCTAAACACATCAATGGAAAGATCCATGAGCAATGCTAAAACGATGTTTAATATGCGGAATGTTTAGAACCTTTTTGATTTGCATATAACAACTGCTCAGCAGCACCACAATTAATCAATAGAAAACTAATCAGACTTATTCACCGATAAATGAGAGAAGTTAGAACTACTGGTTGAAGGGAGATTCAAGAAACACACAAGGAAAAGGCACCTACTCTAACGTTAGTCAAACAGTTTTAAGTGGTTATCCCCAAACCCCCTATATTGAGGGCCTGCATTATTGCCTATAAGAATGAATAGCAACTAGTAAACCGATTACCTAAATGGATTTGATTAGGGAAGGGCCCTTTCAACAATCCAATTCACATCCCAAGCTATAACCCTCCACACCATACTAATAAAGAAATAAACTATAATATAGTAATTATAGCTGAAAAAGCCTTTTCATTTTCTGACTCTGAAATGAGCAAGGGGAGTAAGTTAAACACCGACGAAATCATTATTACCCCTATATAAGTCGTATAACTAATGCGAATTCAATAGGGGGAAAGGGGCTCACGATTGTATAGACGAATGTGGAGTGTGGACACTCCAATTATATTATTTTCCTATAGGTTACTGGAAAGGCTAATATAGATATCATCTGTGTCCAAGAATCCTGATTGTATGATAACTCAACAATCCAAAATCATGCTATATATAATCGATATCAGCTGATTAATACCTGGGAAATGGCTGATGGTCTTAAGTATAGGTTATAAGTGATCATTTATATACAAAAAGGAGGCAACTTGAAGGTCAAACAAATAAGGCAGACTGAAAGTAGGAATCTACTTTAAATTAATATTAACAGGTATTCGATCCTCAATATCTACTATACCCCGCTTGATTCACTGATAATAGAATATATACTCAAACTAGAAATTACCCTAGGAATTGGTATAATCATTGAAAATAACTTTAATACTAAGTATGATCTATAGGAACCCAAAATAGTAATTGCTAATCAAGGTGATACACTTGTATAATAGACTATTGAATAAGGAATGAAATATATCGGGACTCCTGGTGTCCCTATATATATAAGGGGATACATTCTGGACCTAACCTTTTTCAATCTGATTATTATTATAATGATAATTAATAACAATCTGTATAACGGCTTTGATTACGTTACTCAAATTATTACTATTTTGGATAGAGGAATCTCTAAATACAAGCAAATACACATCCGGATATACAATTCAGATTTATTTTGCTTGGTAGGTATAATAGCTAATCGTTTAGCAAACCTCCAGAACTCGAATCTTCAATCTACCTATAATATCGATAGACTGATCGCTAGACTTATAAGCACATTGAGTACCTCTATAGTAGCTGTAGGGCAGAAAGGCCGTAAACCCTATCGATTATCCCCGTAATGAATCGACAAGTGTAAGGAGGCATATCGAATATATATACAAGCTAGGAGAACTGGAACTGCTGACGGAATGGCAATTGTCCAATAGGATCTACAGAGGGTTGTGCGAGCATTGAAATGAGCCTATTGGACTAAGCGCTTGGATAATATACAGGACAATTAGAAACTATATAAAGTCATAAACTGGTATAAGCTGATCCTAGAAGCAGGCCTCAAGGCCCCTTCTCTAGTGATCAAAGGCCAGGAGATTATTGATATCAGGAAAAAAAGCCAAAGCACTCTTTATAACAATACTCAACTGCTTCAAAGTATCGAATAATCTACAGCATGACCCTTTACAGGAATAGGGCTGTCAGACAATTTTACTATAAAAAAGAATGATCATCACAAAGGAAGTGAAAAAATATGTAATAAGAATCAAAAGCATATTATTCAGAATCGATTAGACAACCGTTCGCTTCTTTAAGGTGTGCTGGCCTAGTATAAAGAGTGTAATACATGAGATTTTCGCAGCCTGCCTTAGGCTCAGCTATTATCCTAACAAATAGAAACTCATTGAAGTAGTTATACTGCCCAAGGTTAATAAGAAGGATAGGATATCCCCGAGATCGTGAAGGCTGATTGCGTTGATATTGTGTATTGAAAAAGGACTAGAAAGGTATATCGCCAGTCAAATTGTATAAATAGCCATGAGATACAATATTATCAGCCCTCAGCATTACGGAGCGCTACCGAAAAGAGCCGGTATTAATCTTACAGCTGCCTTCACTCATAATGCTAAGCTTGTTTTAACAGTTGGCAAAGTAATCATACTAGTAACAATGGATATATAAGATGTTTATAATATACTCCTTAAAAGAAGGCTTCTATAATGTATAAAGAAGCAGGATTGGTCTATAGCGTTCTTACAACTTGTTGATTCATTTCTGACTGGGAGATGTGTGTGTGTAAGGCTTGAGGGGATCACAATACAGGATTTCCCGATCGCATGCGGTACCCCCCAGGGATCGCCACTCTCCTCTATTCTGTATATTCTCTATCTTGCTGAGCTTCTCAATCAAGATAGAGTACAGCGTTTCGGATATACTGACAATATAGCTATATATCATACATCTAAGGACCTATCCACGAATACACGTATGCTCCGCCGAACCATTCAATGCATCCTACGATAGGGAGATCAGAATAAGATCTTTTTTGCTCCGAAAAAGTTTGAGCTACTTTACATATCAAGAAAGCATGAAATTGCAAACCCGACTATAAGGATAAGTCGGGATCTAGTTATTACGCCAACCCCTTTAGAGCTTACCAATAGAGCACAACCAACCTTACGCTAGCTTGGCGTCTTTTTTGATCGGCGCCTAATGTTCCTATAGTATGTCAAAACGCGCATCGCGAAAGCTATGCATGTTACATCCCACATCCGATCAATAGCTTATACAACCCACGGACCATCTAAACCGATTTCCCCACTATGTGCACGTCCCTACTACGTGCACGACTTTGAAAATATCAACATTATGGCTTCAAACATCGATGATATGCCTTTAGAGGCTCGTATAGAGCTTGCATTAGATCATTTGAAAGGGGTTCAAGCTCCTAAATACACCCAGACAGCTAATTTCTTTAAAATTGATCGATCCACGCTCTCCCGGCAGCATAGAGGTAAAACCACCTCGAGAAAACAGTTCCTCTCCAATACGAAACAAGCGCTTTCTAGCAATCAGGAGGAGGTTTTAGTTGATCAAATCAACAAGCTGACACAGAGATCTATCCCTCCTACAAGCCGCATAGTCAGAAACCTTGCAGAAGAGATCCTAGGCAGAGAGGTGGGAAAGAACTAGACTAGCAATTTTGTCAAAAGGCATTCAACACGTCTTAAAAGTCGGTATCTCCGTTGCATTGATAATTTGCGTGTGAAAGCCGATAATGTTGCTATATTTGATTACTTTTATGATCTGGTTTGAGCTATTTTCTATTGTTGTTGATCTTTATTACCTAAAACGCTCTTGCTAATGCCCCTCTTTTTTTAATTTAGTTGATAAAAGTGACCATAAAATACGATATACGGCCGAGAGATATATACAATTGGGACGAGAAGGGCTTTATGATCGGTATGGGGAGGACTATGAAGAGGATAATGAGTGCTAGCGCCTATAATAGAGGCAGAGTGACAAAAGCTAGGCAAGATGGATCAAGAGAGTTTATCATCCTATTGGCAGCTATATGTGCTGATGGGATAGCTCTCCCTTCTGCTCTTATTTATAAAGGAGACTCAGGGGATCTATAAGATATATGGGTTCAGGATGTAGGGGAGAAGGATAAAGCCTATTTTGGAGCCTCAAGCAATGGGTGGTCGTCGAATGCTTTTGGCCTATATTGGTTTATAAACGTATTCGACCCTGCTACACGTCGAAAAGCAGGTGGAAGATATCGTCTACTTATTGTCGATGGTCATTCTAGTTATGTCAATATGGAATTCCTTTCAAAATGCGATGAATTAAAGATTATTGTTTTAATTCTCCCCCTCATTCTACATATCGACTACAGCCTCTCGACATTGGAACCTTCGGTGCCCTTTCGACGAATTACAGTACATTATTGAATGATTTGATGCACAATAGCAGGGGGATTGTTGGTATAACAAAGCGCATGTTTTGGGGCATATTTAAAAAGGCTTGGGAGCTCACTTGTACGAGGCATAATATCTTACGATCCTTCGAAAAAACGGGCATATATCCTATGAATAGGAGTCTTACGATCGACTGTATTGCTCCGGAAGCTCCTCTTACGCCACCTACATCATTTAAAACTCGCAGGGATGCTCTTGCTACACCGTATACGTCAAAAGCGATGTGTAGAATGAAATTAGAATTTCGTCGCGCTCCCACCCATGAGATCACTTTAAAGCTTTTTAAGGCTGCAACTACATTAGGAGCTGAAGCTTCTATACAGGGGCATAGATCTAAAGGTTTAGAAGAGGCTCTAAAGCTTGAAAAAAGGAAAAGAGCTCGTTCAAAGCGTTTAAATCTCATTGGAGAGGAGGGGAATGGTGTGTTTTTTATGGTTACCTTCTGCTATTATTAAAACTAGAGCGTATCAAGAAGATAAAGCACTTAAAGAGGAGCAAGAGAAGGAAGCTAAGCTTCAGATAAAAGCTGAAAAGAAAGCTGAAAAGGAATGGAAGGAGATTGAGACGAAAGAGAGGGTATTGCAGAGGGAGGTTGATCGTCAGATTGCACGTGATGCGAAAGAGGAGGTTAAAAAGACTCTAAAATCAACAAAATCTCCAATCAAAAGAGATAAAAAGTTCCCCAAAGCTTCTTCTACTATAGATCTAACATCGACAAAGACTATAGAGCTCTCTGATGCTGTAGAGGCTAATAATTCGAAGGGGAAGGAGGAGGAGGTCATATTGCGATCTAGTAGAGGGCGAGCACTACGAGTTCCATCGAAATTCAAAATCTGAAGATTTTATTATGTTTTTTAGATAGTATTGTATCTTATCATTTATCAATTAAATTGCTAGCTCTTTATCTTATAAATTGGAATTGTTATTAATTTTTAAAGTTATTCAAAAAGGGTGATCGAGATCGTGCATATAGCAGGGACGTGCACGTAGTAGGGAAATCGGTTACAGTTTGCTTGCGAAAAGCGATTATTATTTATATACTCCTTATCGCCCTCTTCGGCTCCGAAGTATAATTCGATAAACTATACAAACAATGCCCAAATGCAGGCCATATTCTGGTCGGCACCGGGATCAAGAAATACGTTGACCTAGTCAGCAAGACGATTTACAATACAGCATAGGGAGCTTTACCTGTCTATAAGACAACCCCAACGACCACACTCCTTATAGAAGCTGATCTCCCAGCTGGAATTGTTGTATTAGAGCAAGTCAGATTGAGGTTTGTATTTTGGCTTTAGATATAGATATACAACACTTACTTGTAAATCGATTAAAGCTGTGTATCAGAAAGAGAGGATAAGGTATAGATACTCTGAAAGGTTTCAATACAAAATTACAAAGAATGAGATAGGCGATCCCTGCTATCGAGTGCCCCAAACTCTTACAGCCTTACTTCTCTTCCAAATACCACACCAATCCAACGAATGATATAGATAAAGAGAATGCCGCAAAAGCATTTAAGGAATAATGGGATTTAATCCCCCAAGAAAACTATTTTGTATTTTCAGATGGGTTTGAACAATACAATAAACATAGTTACTGCATGGGATACGGCTTTACAATCTACCACGGCAAGCAACAAATCGATAGCGGTTATGGCCGTATACGCGAATAGTCGCATGTTTTTGACACTGAGGCGATTGGCGTGTGGCGGGGACTAGAATGCCTCCTGAGCATCATTGATTGCCCCTACCAGGGATAAATATGATTATATATTAATAACACCTCAGTAATCTGAGGAATACAAGGAAACACCACTGCCTCCTTTCAATGGGTATACCACAAGTGCCATCAAGCAATACAACACTACAATATTGTAATCAAGTAATCCCCTGAGCATACTGAGATTGAGGGTAACAAGGTAGCTGATTGCCTTACTAATTAGAGCACAGCTGGGCCGCTTGATCCTGGCTTATTCTGCTTCCCTACAGTCAGCAGCTCCCGCTCTATCCTACGTGCCAAATGTCGGCGTTCCGAGAGTAGATAGTGAAAGGAAAAAAGGGACCTGATCTCCGAAACGTATAATACATGGAAACCGGTATATAATACCTCAGAGCTGGAAAGCCTCAAGCTCTCTCGCGGGGGTACTACACAAACTCATAGCGATGCGGATTGGATACAGTGACTTTGCAGTCTATTATATTAGATTCAATTATAAAAATAGCACAAACACTTGTATATACAGGATTGAAAAAAGCCCACTACATTTCTTTCAATGTTCAATCAATAATCAGATGCACGGCAACTAACCGCTTGCACCAAATCGACTTCGATCCGAATGGGATGCGATAGCATATATCAACCGCATCCTGCGAACACAATATAGCTTTACTGACCTTCTTGCTAGATCTAGATTCTATACTAGGATATACTCAAACTACGCGAAACTACACGAATTCCAATCTGCTTCAATACCCCGAGGATAAGCTCTCCACCCCAATCAATCTAAAACCCGTACTGAACAGCCATAAGCGCTCCGAGCGCTCTCCCGATCGACAGCGATCGATCTGATTATTTGCCAATACCTGGATGGTATATGAAACAAGGCCCTCTGAAACAGGACTACAAACCCTTAGATAGAACAGCTGCAGGATCGCCATGAGCGATACTGAGCGGGGGAATACCAGAGGCAACAAGCCCCTGATTAGCTAACATTACACTACTATGAGCGGCTGGAACGCTAGCGGCCCGTAGGCCCGCTCCTTAGTACGTCTAGAATACCCCTTGGGAGGTCAGATATTAGACGTTAATCACTATAAATAAATAAATAAATAAAATAGAAACTGATTAGAGTAATAATAGCAATGTTTATAGCAGACCCAGATAGAAATGCTATCGAACATGCTATGATCTCCATACCGCTTACACCAAGGATCGATATGAGTATTAAGACAAAACTATCCGAAAACCTGCAAGTAATCTTAGGAAACCCTACAGATGAGGACACAGCCTTCCCTGCAGAACAGATTCTAGGAATCCCTATTTCTATTATATATCATCAAGCAATCTCGGACCCTAAATATAAAGAAAAATGGAAGCAAGCTATTAAAGAAGAGATTAATTCATTGATTGCAAATAATACCTAGAAAGAGTATATTCTACCAAAAGGAGGGAATCTTGTTTTAACAAAATGGGTATTTACAATAAAGACAAAGGATATAAGATCGAGAGATTCAAGACACAATTAGTAATAAGAGATTTTAATCAAATTCTTGGAAAGACTACAACGAAACCTTTACTCCTACAGTGCGACTCGATACGCTCCGTTTGTTCTTAACAATCATTGTGAAAGAGAAACTCGGAATACTGACATTTCGATATAAAGAATACTTTTACAGAATCCCATTTCAAAAAAGAGATATACACTCCATATTACCTTAGGGACTCAAGGTATTAGATGGATGGTTTTACACATATTGAGAAGTTTATATAACCTTAACAAGTTGAATGAGATTGGAGTTAACTTTTAAAGTCTCAATTGATCAATTGGGGCTTCATCCAAAGTCTTGCTGATTCGTGTCTTTATATATACACTGCTCACCAACTCAATCTGCTAATATATATCGATAACATAATTGCTTTTTCAATCTCAAAAGATCAACTTAATTAGTTTTCTATAATATTTTTCATTGCACTTCAATGCTAAAAAATCTGGGGGAGATTAGCAAGATTTTAAGTATTAGGGTTAATAGAGATTGAGCAAATAGATTTCTTACATTAAATCAAGAAGAATATCTGAAAACTATATTGCACAAAATTCGGAATCTCATATACTTAACACTATACTAAAAAGATATTTGCTATTGATTACTTATATCTATAACCTACTACAAAAGATAACAAACTGATTGATATTATTGAATACCAATAAGCTATAGATAGTCTTATTCATCAATGGTGTATACAAGACCAGATATCTCTCTTTGTGTTAGGCCGATTGTTATAGTATATGGCAAAGCTAGCGAAATATTATGAAATAGGAGTAAAGAACTTAATGTGATATCTGAGAGCTATGATCACTTAGAAATTCAATACAGATCCGAGAGGAATACAATACCAAATCGCAAAGGAATATAAACCTACCAATAAATACTATAAAAGTCTTTACTGATGTAGACTAAATAAATAATCAATATAATTAGAAAAGTATTTCTGAAGAAAATGTTATATTCTATAACAAATCAATATTATAAGCTAATAAAAAGCAGAATTTAGTAGCGATATCAAGTGCTAAATCCGAATACATATCAATAACGATATTCACCAACAAGGGAGATAATTAGCTTAAGTGCTTAAAGATTTTGGAAAGGCTAAATATATATCTGTATACAGAAATACTGTTCAACTGTTAGGCGATAATCAAGGAGTAATTGCTTTAACCAAGAATTTGCATTTATATAAATAATCCAAAGTATATTGATATATGCTATTACTTTATTAGGGATTTTATTAAAAAAGAAAAGATGGTAATTAATTATATTAATATATCGGATATGGTAGTAAATAGGATAACTAAACTCTTAGCGAGAGTAGTATTCGAAAAATTCAAAAATATGCTGGGATTGAGATAGTAGAGGTGTGGAAGATTAGGGAGATCAAAGGTGGTAATTCTTATGGGGAGTGTTAAAAGGAATAGAAGTTATTGGTGCTAAGCATGTGTAGTGATTAGTAATACAGCTACCTAAACGGGCTAGATTAGAGGAACCATAGACAAGCATATTGATCCCCTGATATAATACTATGGGGAGATCAATATGCGGACACGCGTAACGAGATGAGGCAATTAGAGGCCGCTTGCCACCCAATCTGCTAATACAACAATTCATTTCTTCAAATAAAGAGAATAATCTTACTGATTCAATATACTCTATATCTTTTTCAATAAAGCATTAAAAAATGGAATAAATATAGCTCTGGGATATACAAGGTAAGGAATTTATATTTTTGAGATAATTTTATTATTAACTGATTTATAATTAGAAACAGAGTGATATAAATAATCTATTGCGAGTTACACACTATCGAAAAGACCTTGATAAAACTGTTTCTTTTAAAGGTTGCAAATAATTTACTTCATATTAATAAATCTTTAAAGAGATTTTAATAAATCAAGAAACTACTCTAGCGCTTTATATACTCAAATCGATAACCCACTACCCCTTTAATACCAAGCATACTATATAATCGTATAAAACTATTTTAGCAAATATGAGTCTTTAGGGGCTAATATTGCTTTCAAGCTTGTTGATTTCCTACAATATCTGGTGCCTGGTTGTTTTACCAATCTTATGGTAAGCTACTGATGTTTATGTGTTATAGCTTATTTTAAGTAAAGTTTGTGTAGATAAGATTTATAGAGAGTTTAAAAAGTAATATGAAAAGAAAAAATAATGAATGCTTTTATTATTTGTTTCTTTACAATAAGCTTTAAATAAAAAATAGCTTTTAAGTTTTATAACTTTTGATTTTGACCAGTTCTAGTTATTCTGTGCGTTTGATTATAGATTTTTATGAATATAATCTTTATATTTATTTAATTAAATATTAATAGTATATTTGTCATATCTTTATCTTATTTGATATTAACAATATATAAATATAAATAATATTATTTACTAGCCCTAAATATATGAAATAAAGAATATAAATATATAATAGCTAGCTAGTAAGAAATGGCAAGTAAGAAATGATTAGTGAGAAATGGCTAATGAAAAACGGCTAGTAAGAAAACTGTAAGTTTAGTTTCTCAAGATATAATATTTACTAATAATAGGGGTTACTAGCTCCATTATTCTTTAAAGAAAAATGCTATCTATATCTTTAATAGTTTGCCTTTTTGTATGAAATATATAATATTATAGTATTATAAATTAAATCAATAATCTACTTAATTGATAAATAAAAAGGATAGAAAACATACTCTTAAAATAAATAATTATAAAGGATTCAGCTGCTTTTTGAATTACTATAAGAGCAGTAGCATTTCACCTCCAACACTTTCTATCAAATACAAATTGATTTGAAATCTTTTTAACTAAATATTAAAAAGAAGCTTTTTCAAAATAATTTAATCGATTTTTGATACTTTTTAATCTCTGTAATACAATTACTATACTCAATTAATAAGAAAGAAGCTATAAATCAAAAAAAAAGTTTACTTACTCCCCACTTTCTATTGATAAGCTCTTTTAGCAACTTCTGCTTTTTTTTTTTAAACTGCTTTTTTATATTTTGAATCTTTGTTTTTGAAGCTTCTTTATACTCTTATTTTTAAAAAAAGGTGACTTTCTATCTATACCTAGTTTTTATTTATTTGTTAATTCCTTTCCGATATTAGTATGTAATATAGCTTCCCTATATAGTATATTTGTAGTTTATATTATAGCTATAGGATTTTCTAGAATATAATGCTTTCAAAACCTAGATTTGAATCATTTCAGTTTATTATAAAAAGGTTTTTAAATATTTAAGGAGTGTATATCTAAAAAGCTTTAAGAATAGGGGCGAAAGGAATAAGCATTGAAAAATTAAATGTTTAGAAACACATATTTGTGAATTAATATATTACATGTCGCATAATTTAATTAATTATATTACTTATTTTTTATAGAATATAATTATTTTGAATACAAAAATATTACAAACAGCACAAACAATATACTTTTAGGAATAACAATAACAATAACAATAATAAGTATTATATTTATAATATTGAATTTCTTCTAAGCTTCAAAGAATTAAAAAGATGCCAATAATAACTAAATCTAATAAGAAGAAGCTACAGGGAAAGCAAAAAGAATATTCGTAAAAGCGAAAGCTAAAAATGCATACAATTGAAAGGCAAAATGATACCTAAAGAATTAGAAGTCGAAAAAAAGAAGATAGGAAAAAGTATCAGATTTCTTATACTTTGAAAATGCTTCACAAATTTCTGATTTTTTAAAGGTATCGAAAAATAAATAATGTTAGAAAAGGTGCTTATACCGCATATCACGCTATGCTGTATCGGGATTAGCCCGCATGTGACTCTGTCGAGTCCATACATATATATTGTATCTTTATGTAGAATTTAATAATATTAAGGCTTTTCCACTAACTTATATATAATCTTCTAACAGGTTATGAGCCTGGGTTCGTGTGGCGCTAGGATTAGTCTTCCGGAGTTACTTGATTAAAGCTACGACAGATAGTAGCTATTCCGTCAAATCCGGAGACTGTCGTCTTTGTAAATATGGTTCAATTCTAAAGACATCTAGGTGGCATCTGGTCTAATACGATTGAGCAATTAAAGAAGTGCAGCTCCGTTCAGCAAATGAATCTGGTTTCGGTGTTGTCGTAAGATTTCGGTATCCTGTGTAATGTTGTAAAGCGTGCGGCGCTATCACGGTAAAGATTGTAATGAATACTCAGATGCGCGGTACCAAAACGATCCAGCCTGCGAGGTTGAAGATGGTAGAGATCGTAATGAATACTCAGGTGTGCGGCACCACAACGATCCAACCTACAGGGTTGAAGACGGTGGAGACCGTACGAAATACTCAGGTGCGCAGCACTACAGTGATCCAACCTACGGGGTTGAAGAGGGCGATGAAGCTCTGGCAGACGACTGCCATCCACTCTTATCTTCTTTCGACAATTCGAGAATCTTAGTTACAGCATGATTCCCTCGATCCATTTTCGATTCTTCTCTTTTCGATCCCCATAAGCCCTACATCGATGGCAACGATGCGATATAAGCAATCGGCAGTGCTTTACGAATCGATCAAACTTTATACAGTTGAGGGTTACCTGTAGAAAACCTTGAAGTTGAGAATGCTTTGAATATAGTTTATGGAGAAGCTACGAAACCCATCTGATTTAATAAAGTTTTTTCTTCGTCTCAGAAATTTTCCCGCCATCCCCTTCCCATTTCTTCGACAGTTTTCCGATCATCTATACCTACGATCTGATAAGTATAATGATCATTGGATTATTGTTTTTATTTAACGCCAGTTTTTATAGGATTTAATTTGTTTCGCTTACTAGTTTTGCTATTTTACGACATTTCAGTTTTCAATCTTATTTTCTTTTGACTTCGATATTCTTTCACTTATCTATAGTTCGTGTAATATATCCTGTTCTGACAGATCAGTGTATATTACTAAGTATAGATCGATTGTTTTTTTTTTTTCGATCACCGTTTTTATACGATTTCGACTTCGATCTTCTTTGTCGACAATAGCTACACTAGCGATCGAGGGGGAGGGAGAGTATATAGGGAGCTGGAGGGTCTATAGGGACCCGAAGGCATTGAGTGTAGGGAGCTGGAGGTCCCAAAGGGAACCGGAGGCGATCCGAAACTATATGTGGAGGAGGAGCGGATGACTATGGTAGTGGGAGAACGCGTACTACTATACTTGGGGGAACACTCTGGTGTTCTATCATATAGGAGATGATGGAACCATCTCCTACACTCCTTATGGTAGAGACCAGCAAGACCAAGGTGATCAAGGGTATCACTGTCAGTCTTGTGTCCCCTCTTGGATATGTTTAAGAGGGAGAGGAAGAGTTGTAGGATACACTCTATGGGGGAGCGCCCTGGTGTTCCACCATATAGGAGAGGTGTACGATATCTCCTATACCCTTGTAGAGGAGAGCAAGGATCAAGGGATCCTATATGATCAGGGTGATCATGTAGGAGACTGTATCCCAGCTTCTCTACTAAGAGGGAAGAGCTGTAGAGGTACAGGCTCTATAGGTCAGTAGGTATCGTACCACCAGTACGATCCCTACGCCCTTAGAGAAGCGTCTACACTAGGTATTGGGTAATCCTAGAGGAGAGGTTTTTCTTTAAAAAATTGATTAAAGATATTGGTTCCTGGAAGAGTGTGTGAGATCTGATCCATTGATCCCATAGCGGTTTTGATAACTACAATCTCAAAGCGCTTTCTAACATCCGTTGAAATCAACTCGCTAGCTCCAAAGCACTTGTTAGCGACCCTCGAGATTCACCGAATGAGAGTGATCAAACGCTGCACACATACCTATACGATATAGATCATGCCGCTTAGCTTGATTGAGATCACTATAGCCCCGACTTACGACATAACGCCCCATAGCTTTCGATAGGCTACATAGCTTCAGATATGCGATATCAGCATGGGGGAGTGTTAGAAAAGGTGCTTATACCGCATATCACGCTATGCTGTATCGGGATTAGCCCGCATGTGACTCTGTCGAGTCCACACATATATATCGTATCTCTATGTAGAACTTAATAATATTAAGGCTTTTCCACCAACTCATATATGATCTTCTAACAAATAAGATAAAATGATTATACAAATTCGATTGAATATCGAAATACGATAATCCCAGTATATGAATCTAATGAAAATCTGATTTTAATTAACTTTATTTAGAAAAGTATTGAAGGCAAAAAACCTTGTTCAAAACAATGATAATCTTGTATCAGAGTCTGAATCAGATAATTCCGAAACAGATTTTGAGAATTGGGAAGTCGATATTGATGAGAAAGAGGAAGAGGAAAAGGAGGAATCTAATAATAAAGAAGAGAACAATGAAGTTAGAAAGCTTAAAAAGATTGATTTGAAAGATTTGAATATCAATCAAGAATTAAAATAAGTATAAAGATATAATATTTATTGATTCTATAAATACTAATATATAAGTTTAAACAGTTAGACTTTCTAGGATTTTGATTTGGATTAGAGCTTGGAAAGCTAGCGTAAAGCAGTTTATGACTAATTTAAAGAGTTTAAACGAAAAAATTGATGAAGAATCTTTGGATTTTTTATGAATAAAAGATTCGTCTGAATAGATTTATTTTGATTTTTTTTTATTAGTCATTTTTCTCTAGTCATTCTTACTTATTATCCCTTACTTATTATTATATCAAGTTATTAATATATTAATAGAGTATATTTATATCCTAATAAACTCCCTCATAAAATATTCAGTCATCGACAATGTACTATTTGGAGAAATCTTGCTTTTTGGAGCTTTGATATTTTGAAGCTAGAGGAAGAGAATAATATCAAGCTTCCTAGACCTAAAGAATAATAGACCTCTAATAAGAGCTATGATCCAAAAAGATATGGATTTTGGATTCCTAAAGATAGGGTGAGATATAAGCAAGCTTGGAATTTACTCCATTATATAGAATGAAAAGAAGATCTCTCTCAACTTCTTAAAGAATTCGAAGAAATGCTAGAAGCTATGACAGAAGATAATAGTAAATGGAGAAACCCTGATAATTACTTTTTATTCTAATTATATGTACTTATCAAATTCTATTTCAATACAATATTGCTTTTCTTTCTCTCACACTTTTCGAACTCTTTTCACCTTACAATAATCTCTCCACATAGCCTCTGCAATTCCTTATCGAAAATAGTCCATAGATTGTAACGAAATAGAATCTAATTCGTTACTACTTGAATTCATTATTATATCATTTATAGTGCTTGGAATACAATCGATAATACAATTAAATTGAACTTCGAATAAATCTTCTTCGAAACTATTTTATTGAATAAAGTTATATAAAACGTATAAAGCATAAACTATACATATTTGAATTGTATATAAGTATTTTTATTATTATATTAGAAATGGAAAGCACATTTTGAATACTCCAAAAATTCTCTCAACCTTATTTTATAAAGAAAAATATCAAAGATTGAAAAGCTTTTCTGATATTTTAAGTATCTTATTGGATTCCAATTGCTTTTGTAAATGATATCTTACCCCTTTGAATAAAATAAGAATCTACCCAGTATTTATATATTCTGTATCACCTAAATAATAATAATCTTCTGGAATTCGTAAATCTTTTGAAATCAAAGTATCTGAAAGCACTTTTTGATTATTCGTAGAATCTTCCCAACCAGCTAATATATAACAGAATTGTAAATTGAAAATAACTATTATAAGAATATTCTATACAGTATATTCTTTTCGATTGAAATAAGCAGATCGATCTTTGAAAGATATTATTATTGGAATAAAGGTGCCATCGAGAGCTCCTAGGCAATTTGCAAAATATATATAATATTTTTTATCTTCTGCTACTCGAGGAAGAGCGAATTGTATAGTTGGATTCGGTAGCTTTATTACTAATAGGTATAATATCATTATAGCATTTAAAACTTGATAAAACTATTTTAAAGTGTATTAGAATAAACCAATAAATAAATTTATATAAGGTGTTTTTCATATCTATAGATTATTTCTTCAGAATGAGAAAAGGCTTCAGCTGTACTATATATAGTTTTATGCTAGCCTATAATATAGAGAAATATATATAGCTTTTGATCAATTGAAGTATATTAAGAGTATTGTAGCTTGTTTTTTTATAACAAAACTCGATCAAAAGTCAAAAAGTATATAGAGGTATATACAGTTGTTCTTAACAACATTGAGGATATTAGAATCAAAAAGAGATTGTGTTTTAAATTCACCAGGAATATCAGTTCTTTTTTTCGAAATTGGAATATAATAAAAAGAGCCAATAACAGCAGCTAAATTATAAATCAAGATAGGAATAAACTGTTCAGAATCATCAACCTCATTGTCGCTTATTGTGAATAAGAAAAAGGTAATTTACAATTTAAATCATTAATAGAATTTAAAGCTATATAGAAAGAATATTGAAGAATCTACTTTTAAACTAAGCTATATATATTTTAGTATATGGGAATAGAAATGTAAAGTAATCTAAATCGAAATCAGAGACGATTTGAAGAAAAATAAAGATACCCTATAAATTTAGGTATTTGAAGCATTAATATCATTATAATATTATATGGATATAGGGTGAAAGGCTTATAAGAGTTTATAAAAACGCGGATTATTTGTTAGATTGAAAATGAGGATTGCTTTTTCTAATCTTTGTTTTCAATTTGCGCTTTTGTTTTCCTATATAAATTTGGTAAAAAATACGGATTATTTAGTATCATTTTAGAGTGATCTATTTCCTTCCTATTTCGAAATATACTAAATTTATTGAAATACAGATTATTTGACAAAATCCGCGATTTGACATTCAAACATGAATTCAAAATCCGTTTTCAAAAAGAGCGGAATATTCAGTGGATCCAGCGCGGATTTGTACATCCAAACTAGCCCTAAGGTCGTAGTCTACCACACTTCCTAGATTTATCAATACTGTTGGAGAATTATCAAGCCATTCAGATAATTCTGGATCTTGTTCTGCGGCTGTTGCTGTCGAAAGAAAAATAGGCCCGCATTGGACTACATTCTCAGGAATGATGTCGAGAGGATATTCGAGTTCTTGAGAACTTTGAGATATCCATGGATAGTCCTTGTGATAGACGGTGAAAAAATCCATGGGTTTTGCAATTCCATTTTCTTTGAGATATGCGCGCTTGGAAGAAGTAGTTGGAGCGAATAGCACGCTGTATGCGAGACGCAAGTTCCTGTATATGTTTGAAGGGATGAGGTGCCAGGGCACTGGATATGGGAATGCGGAACTTAAACTAAAAATTGTGAGTACAATTTGTGTCAGAAAGTTTGAATTGCTTACACTGGATACTTCCAAAGTACAGCTCCCCAAGGTTGATACTTTGCAAAACTATCTTTCAGAGTATTTGGTGAGATAATAACATGATTACGTCCCTGGGCTCTCACAGCATCAACGCCAGGACCAAACACTGGGTCTACAGCCACAATACTCGGATCTACAGTCTCCAATATATCAGAGATCTCTTTGTAGATATCAAGATAGTCGGGAGCTGTCCAGGGCATCACCATTTTTTCCAAATTACTGCAAAATCTGTTAAAATCGGCGAGTGAAGGTGAGTTGATCGCCGAATCAACTTTGAAGCCACCACCGTTCAAAGATTTCTTGTATGATGGACCTTTCAATTAGTGGAAAGTAATAGTTCTTTTACTTCCCGTGTTTAGTGCGAAATTAGAGATCATAGTAATGTCATCTTTTAGTTTTCCAAACGTGGCGAAATGGATGTCGAGATCATTGTATTCCGTGAGTAAAGCGTGACTAGTTGCCAAAAAGACATTTGCGAATCCATGCTCACTATTTGTGACAAACAAGACAGTGTCATTCTTTCCACGCCATTCTCCAATCTTTTTAGCGACGTGATTTTCTTCGCCCTGTGGTGACGTTCCGGCATATAAATATGCTATGCAGGCAAAAGTTGCCGCGAGAGAAAAGTAAAAAGGCTGTTTGAACATTTTTTGTCGTGATGAATGAAAACGAGCATGCTAAGACGTTGAACAAAACTTTGAAAAATGTTGGTGTTCCCTCGCTTTATGACTTTTGGGGGGTTATGTAGTATTCACCCCTTGTTGAGGATCTACTGTCACCTATCTTTACGTGAAGCCTTATCTGTTGCATATCATGTACTTACATGCCGAGTCAGTTGAATGAGCTGTAGAAATCGGATCTTGGCTCGTGTGTGGTGTATATATTTGGACCCAAATTACTTTTCCGAGATGGTGATACCATGGCATTTCGTAAAGCAACTGGCGATGACTGATCGACCATTTCACTGGCATCTCATTCTAACACGTCTGCATTGTTTCCCTCGAAAGTACGAAGTAAATCGTCCACTAAAAGGAAGCCCCATGTATATAGATTGAACGATTCTTTGACAGTGGATTTTGGGTTGATTGATGAGCAGTGTTTGTAAAGCTGCGGCTGACAGATTCAAGCTGAAGCACTCATTTGATTGTCCAATCCAAACGGGGGCCTGGGGCACCATGAGCCGGTGATCTGACTATTTGTTGAGATGATATGCATGTACAACGCGAATCAAGACGGATCACCAAATTAAGGTTGGCCACCGGATCTGATACCAAATGTAGGTTGCTCCATGATAAGCCTTGGAGCCATTGACGAAAATTGGTAGCACAAACAAAACCATTCATTCTCTTTCAATGGATGCACACTCGTAGCTTCCAATCATCTCTGTGAAGAGTTGCATAGTTGATATGTATTCCTCAGAAGTTCTCATTTGAAGATTTTCAATGCTGTACATAGGTACCTAAGTACCTTCTCGTAGTTGGAAATCATTGTGGTGAAGTTTGAGGTTTTGACAAGTGGTGCTGATTCAGGGGTTTGACGCTAGTAATATTAGGCCGTTCAGGCTCTCGATTGAGAATTTTGCGCGCGCGGAGCATTTTCGGCCAAAGAATTCCTCAACCTCACAAGAAACAATTGTGTTGTTTTCGACAAATCGGAAATTGATTTTGGAAGACTGAAAGTCAAAATAATGTTCAATCTTGCTGTCTGAGGATGGTTGTATGGCCATTTGCTGCCCAAATCTTGTCTTCTTTAAGTCATTCGGTCAAATCTGAGAGATCAAAATGTGTTCCTGAAAGGCGTCAAGCTGCCTAACACACAACCTTCTCGATCTGTACCTCGTTTCTGACTTCTTACACTCTCAAAGATTTTAATATCTCTCAAGAATCTTGCATCAGCTAGGTAGTTACCAACTTTCAGACAGAGACGCAGCTATTCCGAACCCAAAGAAAGGTTGTTCGTGTACCTGACTGTGGGTAATATCCAACAACATCATAGTTATATCTAACCGCCCTATAGTAAGAATTCTACATCGAGATCTTACTCGTCTGATGAAGCTATATCAACCCTGGATTCCCTCGCCCACGCTATCTCGAAAGCATTCGAAGATGCAAAGATGCAAAGAAGGAGGGCATTTCCACCAATGAACGTGAATCTTTCTAGAAAGAAGCTGAAAATCGTTCCTTGAACGCTACTTTTCTCCCAATTATAGATTAGACTTTGGCATGGTCCAACAGTGGTCTCTCACAATAGGGCATGATGAAGGTGATGTTGTCCATCCAGGCTATTCCTCAATGAGTTGTGTGAAGAGTAGAGGACAAGCAAACTCAAACGAGCCTGATATATAATGTTTACATCTTCACTATCATCTTTACAAGTTTTTTTTCGATTGGAGACCTCGTACGCCACGTGACTCTATGAATTTGTTGATTTATACGTTCGGGAAGAGGTTGCTCTTGGTGGGTGTTTTTGTATAGTACAGTTGGCACGATGCTATCTTTCTTCGAGATTACTAAGGATGCTTTTGATGGCATCAAGACCAACCGGTTAGATGATGTTGACTAAGGTCAAGCTGGTTCCTTGGTCATAGATTTGATGTTGGTTTAAATATCACACATTATTATCCAGGTAATTCTCCATTCAATTTTTAAGGCTTATGTTTTCATTTTTCTTTTCATATTATTAAATAATCCTGAGATTACACCGCTGGAGACAGGAAACTTGTACCAATCAAAAACATTTCTAATACGGGCCCTCGAAGTGTCAGAGGATTACACGGAATCCTTCGCAGTCCCAGATCATCATTCCATCATAAATCATAAATCTCATCCAATTTCATTTCATCTCATCATTCCTTCACGATCAACTCCATTTGCCTTTATGCAGGTGGCAATGGGCAAGTAGTCCAGTCCGTGATACATTCAGCCTCTGCAAACAGTCAGCATTGTCACACATCTCATATCATCTAAGCGGTGACGTACCAACACTGGCGACACAAGGTGCGACATCTTCATCTGTGCAACCATGGCCACAACTCTTCAACAAACAGACGGCATAAGCGCCTTGCGCATCAGAACAACTGCATTCCTTCACGCGAGCTTGGAGTGCAGCAGGAATCGTTGGACGTGCAGCGACAAGAGTGAGGCCGGCGAAGATGGCGAAGATGGTTGAGAATTGCATGTTGACTTTTTTTTTTTGGATTCGTTTCTGAATATGAGAGGAGTCTCGTAAAATCGCTATACTATGCTGTTCTTGGCCTCGTGTTGTTGATTTGTATGTTCAACGTCGTAATATCACGAGGTATTTATAATATTCCTTCTCTTATCCATTGCCACCCAAAATATCTCATATCAATAATGCCTTCCCCTTTCATCGGGTTGCATCTCAGCTCCGTTGTGAACGGCATATGCATCAAATCGCTGCAATGCATTTACAGCGAATTCTTGGCATCAGTCGATTACAAGAATCTGGATAACATGCATACATACATGGGTAAGTGCCCTGCATACAATTACCTAACCCACATCTAGAGATAAAGAATTTCCACGGTCTCCGATTTGCACAATCCACAATTGAAAAAGTGTTCACTCCAACGATATGCATCGTCACTTTTAAATGTCAGCTTGTCGGAAGCTTCCGTGTGGACTCCACCAGACTCGAAACTTGATTTGGATATCCGAGCCGCAGCGAGATCGCTAGGCGATTGAAAAATTAGTTAACGTGCAGCATGCACGGTATGAGGCGAGACCGTTAAAGAAGGCGATCAATGGTAGGTGCGGGGCCAAGATTAGTAGATCCATGAACGTTCTCCACCTGCTTCGACGTCACTTTTGTGTGATTTTATTTTCGGTTACTTGAATATTGGATATTTTCTCAATCGCAGTGTACACGTTGTTCACCGTCTTATTGATCTATCTGTAGGATAATTTTCATTCGCAACAGCAAGTGAAGTCAAAAATGCCTTTTTAGGGACTTGCGAGAATACTTGATGCAAGGTGCTTATCTCGGTACTATGCATCTGATGCTCAGAATGGACGCAAGTCCGACCAACGAATGAGCAATCACAATTCTCTATCTCCTCAAAGTCAAAGATTCAGCTGCTAACAATTTGAATTCACATGCACAAATTAATGTTCCTGAAGTTATATCCTACTTTGGTTTTACTTTCCAAATTGAACCCTTCAGAGATATCAAATTCTATGACAAAGGAATTCGATTTCTAGACTCAATTCAAATTTGAGATTATACTCAAGACTTCACAGGCAATCATGTATTTGCTACTTTTAAATTTGGACTGCAGTCAGGGCTGTCGAGGACCCTTCTCAAATCTCAATACTTTGGAAGCTTCTCAAGAGAATATTTTAATGATTACGTCAAAGTCATCATACGAGGACACCAACTAACGATTTTGATCTCATTTCAGTATTTAGCTGCGCGCGAATATCACACTTAGACTTCCGTTTTACTCCACGTCAGCTGAGAATACTTCACGAGGTGTGATGACGAACAGTCACATTCCATTGATCTCCAGCTGGCAACAGAGTAGAAAAAGCGAGGACTCAGATTGCTTTGAGGTAATTGATGAGATCGATCGACTACCTGGGTACTCGCAAAACGTTACCATTTCTCCCATCGTCAAAATTCATGAGAAAAGAATGCCGGAGTGGCTAGAGAATTATCAACTCACACATTTTCTCAAGATACGTAGCTTCAGATTACCAAGATCTGCAGATTTACGAAAATAACCAGATGTGAGGCCTAAAAGATCTGGAGGTTTATTATCACGCTGGTTCAAAGATTGTCCGTTTTTCGCAAGCTGCAAAACTGATTAGCCTCCCTAAATTCCAACGGCCTCTTCCCTCCAAACTCTATGCCCCCCCCTCCATCCGATCCAAACATTCTTAGCATTTTTTTCAATAGCTTGAAATTCATTCACCCTCATCTCATACTACCCGTCACCAATGCATCCAAACGATACAAAAATGAATGAGATAAAGGGTAATGTGATTGTAATATGACTGAAAACAGGGAATTTGGTGCGACAATGCATCTTACAGGAAAGTTTATTGTTTGCTCTGCTCTTGAGATAACTTCCATCCAGCATATCTTCTATATCCACGATAATCCCATCCGTCAAATAACATAGCCAAAAAGTTATGAATGGTACTCTTCGGATTTGATGTTCCAGAAAACGCCCATTTGTCAATTAAAGTATAAAGCAAAAGGATTGTTTATCAGTGATCATTATAAAATCTGTATTTGCTACTATACATAACAACGATTCAATAAAGGTCTAAAAGACCATCCAAGATTATACAACGAAGGGCCCCTAATATACGCCGCTCCTATCCGATTCCAATCTAATATTTTAGCCCAAACGCCGATCTCAATATCATCACCAATTCTCCCTCACAGATTATACCGTCTCACTACCTACCCCATGTGTTCTTTGTATTTATTCTTGCCCTCGCCAACGCTTCCTCCTCCTCCCTCTTCTTAGCTTTGGAACTTTGTTTAATACCAGAACACACAGAGACCAAAATCGCTATCAGCACAAATCCTCCAAGACAAGCAAGCACAAAAATAGTCAAGTCTGCCTTCTTCGTAAAAGGTTGCGCAAAAAACGGTCTTTTGTAATGCTTATTGATAGCGGCTTCTGAGAGCGCGGCCAAACAGTGCAGCTGCGGGGCAGCATTAGAGTCAGAAACACTGGCAATAGAAGTGAGGGAACAGCGGTCCAGGATTCGGGTCACTGTGCTGGCGATTATAGGGATCGTTGGACCGTGAGAGTAAGGGGGGTCGGACCAGGAGGAGGAAGAGGAGGAGAAGGCGGCTAGGGTGACGAGAGTCGCGCCTGCACGGGGTGCGGGTGCCATTTTTTAGGTAGAGTGGATTTTGTCTTCGCTGAGTAAGAAATTTTTTTATTAGATAGAGCTTTGTGTGTGATGTGTGCTCTGTGGAGTTGGAAATTTAGTGATTGATTTTGTTAAGAAATGGTAGTAATATGCTTTGACTTGAGAATCGATATGTATGTTAAGATTCGCACAGCTCGAAGTGCACTGACTCCTCTCAAATAATTGGGGAATACACCCCTTATATACAGGAGACTCAACAATCGAATCCACTTCTTCTATCATACCAAGACGCTTCCAAAACAAGAGTTTCCTAAGGAACCATTCGACTTTCTTGGTATCGTTAAATTCATATTATAGAGATGATCTAGGAAAGACTACATCTTCCTAAACTTCGTCTCAGCATCCTACCAAGAGACTTACGAAGAAATAGCTCTTATTTCAAGCGCATTACTTTGTTAGTAATACTAGTATATCAATATTCTAGCAATATTCTAGAAAGCGTATTCTCCTTCCAAGTTCCATTCCATCCTAAGAGAAGAAAAATTCCAGACTACCCCACTTCCCCAATCTAGCTATCTCATAGTCTATAGATCAAGTTCCTACTAAGCTCTTAGCTCCATGCTATCAGAGCACCCCACCACACTAGAAGACTTGGGGGTTGCTTAGAAACACCATTTTCATTATTTAGCACCTAGGTTGGTAGTTACAGAGGCTCGGCAATAGCATAAAATGTGGAAGATTTACCGAAAGCTGGAGATTAGGGGAATTAATGACGTGCATTAACACGCGCGTGACATGGCAGCGGAATCTAATCTGGAAGTAGCGTGTTAAATGTTGTAATTGATCGATATTTTACTGTTCCGGGTGATTAAGGTAATTGTGTGTGGAAATGTTGTCACTTGGTTCATGGCGTGGTGGCTTTAGATGGATAGTATCCTCGACGTTAGTGATATTCTCATCTGTTCCGAAGAATGTTCCGCAGGTTGAGACGTTTATTATCCAGTAATATCTACTAGCAAACATTTTATAAAAATCCCAAATTCCAAGTCCGGTATAACGCATCCACGCCTTGTGTTAGCCCCAAGCACTAACCAAAACGTCTGAAAATATGTTGCAACCCTTCGTTTACCAACCTATTTGATGACAAGCCCCTTATTGAACCTCATCTCATAACAAGGAACGTTATATTGGATGCAATTGGACATTTGTTCCGGCAATTTTGTGATTATGTACGCCGAGAGACTGACCTGGACACCGAAATGGCTCGTCTCTCAAGCGATCACGTTCATACATTGGCTGGACCTGTCACTACGAAAAACCATGCTTAATTTCATATCTTCTTGCTTGCGATCTCTCCCTTGGGAGTTTTTTGTTTGAAAGCTTTTTTGAGGTTTTTTTTCTTCAAATCTGCCAGTCCGATTTGCTTATCTCCCCTGAAACTGCTTGTGATTCCCGGTTATTTGATGATGCTCTTTCATCTTTTCAAGGGGTCTCATATCATCCTCATCTGGCATGCATCTCATGGAATACATTGGCAGACTTTTCCCCTACATGTTGTCTAGCCTTGTTCTAGAGCTTGTTATCTCTTTTCTAACTCACCGGATCCAAAATAGTTTGATATTAGACGTATTGAAGCGAAGAAAACATGCTATACACGTATGAGGATTTGAATTTCTGTGCTGTGGCCATGATAACTGTTGAAATTGAATTGCACGGTAAACGACAATATTTGCGTCGACCTAGATAATCAACGAGATATTAGGAAGAGACGAGGTTAACGTTCACACGAATTTTTGAATGAATGATTCGTATGGATGAAGCGATGGCAAAAGATGACGCTCTCCGCCTTCACGAATGGGTTGAGAAAGACCGTTGGCGAATAGAATAGTTCCTCGAGTATTTAGATAATGACATGTACGTCTGCATCCTGTACGTCGCATAGTGAGGCCGTACTCATAACTCTAGAGATTAGGACCATCGTCTGTACCGGAGGACACAATGAACAATTACATGGATGTTCACGATAAAGGACCCAGACCAGTTGAATGCATGTATTATTGACTATGTAGGTTGAAATGTTTAAAGCTAAAATCTAGCAACGAAGTAGAAGTGATAAAATATCCATATATGTAACCCAGGCGCACGTGCCAAATTTGTCCAATAATGGAGCTTATAATCGAGGTTTACGACCGTAACCGCTAGCGTAACCCATGAATACGGCTTCTATCCCGACTAGCTGGGTAGCTGTATTGTAAACTAGTCTTCGTGCATGTTATAAGCTCTCTGTTTATCTCTCAGTTAGATTCTATAGACCTAAATTTACGTCTATTACACACCAACTTCGATATTGTATCTACCTCAAACTTCTAAACAACAAATACCTCACCGATTCAAAGCCAATTTTACAGCATGTCTGTCGCATTACAAGGTCCCAAAACATTTAATCGCTTCAAGGATCTTCCAGGAGAAATACAACACAAGATATGGAAGCTCAAGATTGAAGAAGAGATTGAAAATCTTACAGAGGGTCGCATCATCAAGGTCAAACAGCGGGAGTTAAAGCAGACTATTCGACATGTGGCTGGAGAATAATAAAGATTCTCAATCGATTACAGACCCCTTGTCGCGAGCTATGGAACTTTTTCGAAATATTAATTCTGATGCCACGATACCTCCCTACGAACAGGGAATGATTGATCTTGGACATAGCTGGCATATGAAAGAACCACAAAGAGATCTAGATGAGAATTTAATCGGCATGTATTCGCCACAGTCTCTACCCCCTAGCATTGCTGCATTATTGTCAGTCAACCACGATTTGAGAATGCTCGTGGACAAGACATACTCCTTTGCATGTGGAATCGCAGAGCCAATGGTGTTCTTTAATTTTGAGCTGGATACTCTCTTTCTTAGTCATAAAGATATGCACATTGCTTCTAATAAACTGGGTTTCTGCAATTCACTGTTTAGCGGGCTAGATGGTGGGAGACGAAAAGATTGGGAAAAGGTCAAATTCCTAGCCATAGAAGTCATGGTTGGCGATTTTTGTGGATTGCTCCGAGAAAACAAATATGACATCGATTGTTTCTTGTTCATATCCATCATTTTCTGTTATTTTACTAGTTTGAAGGAATTGACCTTGGTATTCGGAGACCACTCTGAAGCCGGTGAACATGACGACCTGATTTTTTTGAGCCTGTCCGTCCTCATGACGCATTCACATTCCTGAAATGGGTATGTGTTGAAGACTTACAAGACTTCGAAAATTGCGATCTTGACCCTCCTAGACATGTGTACTACCATGTGATTAAACGGCTACTTTCACATATTTCGAGTTTTGCGAGACATATAGAAAAGCTTACAGAAGCCCCTTTTCACGTTCCGGAGGTCGAATCAATGTTCCAAAAGACGATTCTCGGACCTGGCTGGCAGAGAAAATTGGAGGGTGCACGCCAAAATGGCCTCAGATTATGAATGCAGCTGGTAGTCGTTGAAGACAAATTGTGGAAGGATACAGGGAGGATGAAGGGACGAGCGGAAGCATACTTGCCAAAGCTTGATGAAATACATTCTAGAGAGTCTAATATGAGTCTTTAGATCCATCCATATTGAGGTTGTATCCGGCTAGTAGGAACTGGGCTACAAACGGCAATGTGCCTGCTTGCTTTGAAAGGAACAGCAGTGCGAGAGCAGGAATTGGCAGTATGATAGCATAATCAAATCGCTCCACGCATGGACTGTTCAGCTACTGTTATGTGATTCTAATAGTGAAAGTGATCAAAAGGCTTGTAAGAATTATTTATAGCGTATTCATCGGCTTGAAGGAGTCACCGATAATATCAGAATTCTTTGCAACATTCAAGACTTCATCAATCGTATCTGTCCCCTTCGATTCATGTTATCTAAGTAGATGGATCGAGATATCATGTGAATGCTCAGATCAAAAGAGATCACATAATACTGGTTGTATATCAGAGCTGGGTCTAATTTGTATTTTGTAAGCCATCTTCTTGAATTTCAGAACCACGCACGCATGAACCCCACACTCTACCAAGTGCCTAGAACACCTCTCCCAATCACTCAACAGTCCAACTAATCCCAAAAAGATAAAAACCAATGATTCCTCTCAAACAGACACGTCCACATCGGACTACTAACCACAACATCATCACCCTTACAATCAAAAGAAGTAAATCCATAAACTATTCAAGCATCATATTAGTACTCAGGTCAAAAACAAATGTCAAGCATATAGATAGATACATACTAGTAGAAATACACCCAGGAACAGTAATAGCTGCAGAAACTGACTGCGCGCCGGGAAGAGGAAGATTGGTGCATGTTTCATCGGTGGGTAGAGTTATCTCTTCGTAGGAGACTAAACATGCAGAGTCGTTCCACAGATTTAGTTGACTTTCTTCAATCCCGGCAGTGGCTGGGAAGCTGAGGGAGAGGGGTATTGAGGCTAGAACTTCGGAATGTATTGCTGGGGTGTTAGTGTGGCTTTTTTGGATTTTGAGCTTTTGATGATGAGATTAAGAATGTACAAAGAGAATGGTGTGACGGAGTATTAGACTTTTAATAAAACATTTTACAAAAATCTGTAACCTAGTCTGTTTGTCTTACGATGCTGACCTCAGGAAGCGTAGATAAAGAAGACATAGATGCGCCAACGTGAACACATCATACATCATCTACAAGCAGTGCAAACTTCATGAATATACGAACAATTCAAGGTATCAGATGTTCTGTAATCACTATTGGGCTGGCGTTGCAGACTCAAGTTGATCCAACAATTGACGGATACAACTCATCATATCACCATCATGATTACAAACTCACTCGCAACGTTTTTGCGGCTCGCAAGACCGTATTTACACCGCTGCTTACATTTCTTATGTGGGAATTTGTGAGTTTACATGGGCTCAGCGACAAATAGGTTCCAAAAGTTGAGATAAGGACTTGTAGTACGAGAGTAAGCTACCGAAATGTAGAATGATATTGGATCTCTCGTGAAACCATTATAAATCACATGGAGTATTTGACTCTCCGGTGACATTTACGCTCACGTTACTTCGATTCACGAAAACAGAATCAGTATAGACTCAATTAAAACGTCTCATACGTCAGATATTGAATGTAAGTGATGAGGCCGAGAAAAGACATCAAATAGTATACACAAAGACCTTCAAATATTCTCACTGCCGTTTTCCTTTAAGGCCAATGTGATTGATAATTCTGCTACCGTGAGGTACAGTAAATGCGAAACGATGACAAACTGTTTGATAATAGGGAACTCGACCAATGGTTACGAAAGTCTTGGATACGAGCTTACTGAGCTACCTAGACTCTGAAAGGCTTACATCTCGGTACTTCGGGTATGATCTGGTCTTCCGAGCCAGGGAAAAAGAAAACGAACTTAAGTCTAGACGCGCATATGAATGCGCATCATCATATGAAGGATCTAGTAGAATCATGGGAAACACGTGTACACCAAATTTTGTTTAATCACTTTGACCGTCTCGCTTCTCGTATGTTGTACACTAAAAGGCAGGGTTCTATCTTTCTCATTGTGTGGCAAAATATATACTCATTAAGATCTCCAATGACGATCAATGATCAGAAGAATGTACCCTTATAAGCTCCTGCGAATGCTGCAGCAACTAACTTTTGAACCGCCTGGCCAGGATGAAAACTGTTCCACCACAAACAGCTCACTCCATTTGTGTTATAACAAACTGCATTTGGAGAACCATAAGCTGTTGGGTTATTTAGGGCAGTGTTGAAGGGAATCTGTGAAGATGTGTGAGTTATGTACGGCAAACCGGCTTAGAGTCTTGACATACTGAAGTATCAATCACTTTGACAGTAGTCCCAGATCTTTCGGATTGGAACTGAGTAGCCGTGTTTTTGACAAGAGTATTCCACGCTGCAATGCTTGAAGCGTACGCCGCTTGTGAAGTGCTATTCAATGCTAGAACTCTGGGAGTCTTATTTGTGGCTATTCACTCCAGTCAGTTCCTGATACATGATCGTCAAATCAAACACCAGGATAGAGACTTACGTGGGACTGTCAACAATGCAAAATTTCTACCTCCATAGTAATACATTATGTCAAGCTGCTTCCAGTAGGTATCGAAGATCTCCGTGAAGAGTGTATTTTCATTAGAATATGTATAACTGAGATCGATATCATTGATACCAAACCATATAGCGAAGAGTGTATTTGCCGAAGTCCATGGGGCATATGAAGGTTTTGGTGCAAGATTAGCAGTGAAGATTGCGGTTTGTTCGACTAGTGATTTAGCACCATTTGTGATGGAAGGAACGACATTGTTATCCACTGTTGAGCCTCCAACAGCAAAATTATACGATAGTGTTAAGGAGGTATTATATGCGGTGACCAAATAATCGATCCAATTGAGACCCGCATCTGTTGTAGTGCCTGGAAACGGAGGATTTCCAATCGGATTATCTGCAGAAGGCTTCGTACCAGATATCGAGAAGAGTGTTCTTGTGTAAGAATCACCGCTAGTAATATCGATTAATACTGTCCCTCAAAAAAAGCTGGGCACTCTCACAAGGAAAAAAGATATTTGGTTCCTGTTGCTCTAGGCGAAAAGGAGTTTAGGAACGGGAAAGCAATACAGCTATCAACCAATAACGGAACAACGAACAAATATCGAGATAACATGGCTCAAACTGTAGTTTTTGAAAGCAAATGAGAGTGGCCTCATAAACAAAAGTTGGGTGAAGACGTGTGATAAAGTATCTTCCCAAATTGGGCTCTATCGTCAACTACAACGATACCCCGCAAATTTCCCAAATTCTCCGTGGCTCCATGGCGAAATACGGTTCCCGCAACAAAACTATACCGAAAGCTTACTTATTGGGTAAATTCTGATTGGGACGGAAGGACTATTAATGTCGCAATTGAATTATAACTCCATTGAAGATTTCCGGTAAAGAAAAATATGCACGATGATCGATCTGAATAAAGCAGAATAAAATGCAGTGTGAAAACATTGGCAGAAAGCTGAGATTATATTGGAAAAATGCATATCAAATTATGAAGGGAGAAAGTACCAAGTATCGCTCCATGAGTAACTACAATTAGTATTCATCTTGACTTGATGCTATTGAGTACATGGAGACAGTTTGCCTTTACAGCGCGCTGTCGTCTGATAAGACTCTGAATACCTACCTAACTTCAATCATCAACCATCAACGGTCATTATTTGCTTGGCGAACTGAATTGACACATATTACATGGTGACAATCTTGAAAACGGTCGTGATCCAGACTAAAGAGATTAAATGATGGGAGTCGTGATAATAGTGGCGGCAATGATGGCGATGTGATGATATTGAAGATGGGCAGTCGTTGTGAGGTTGTTATTTCAAACTTTAGTGTCACCAACGCGGGAGTAGCCTTAAATTTTAGCCCCCTCGCCCCTAAACCTTGATTTGACCCCCACCCTCAACGAAGTTTTTCAATTGCAGTGGAACAATTTTCATTAAAATTACATCAACATCGATGTTAATTAACGAAGCAATGTTTTTCAAGCTCTTTAACTGATGAACATTAGATAAGATACATCATCGGTAGATCAATTGAAACAATGTTAACATCCCACACAATGTGAGTAGAAGACACTACCGAGCTTTCTTCCTCTTCTCGTCAGTGCTAATTCTTCTGAATATAGTGATGTCGTTACAACTATTAGCTGACTTAGCAATAGTAAAAGTTTGATCTATAGGTTATGATGTCATGGACAGAGGTGTGAGTTATTAGTCATTAGGGCTATACTTACGCTAGGTCCATTACGCTCAAATGGCCTAACGTCACTCCAAAAATTATTGCATGTGTCATAGGTCAAGCATGAGTGAGGAATTCTCCATTGCTAGATCGTCTTGAGTAAGTATGATTCTGGAAAAAATTCACGGCAGCGGGATCTCAGTTGTTTCTGGTTTTCAGACACTTCAAATTTCATTTTCAATGGACAACAATTATCCACCCATGAGGTTCAATCATTGATTGCCATTTTATCCAAACCACAGCCAAACCAAACACCACCATATCCCCTCAACCCATACAAGGACTTTGAATGACCCATAGGCCACAAAAGTGCAAGCTTAAGCACAGGCGGTACAAACGGCATTGGAAGCGCTCAAGACTTGAAGTGCGACGGTAGCTCCACAATTGGTAATAACACAATTGGTAGCGTCACTTTCGATCTTGGAAAAGGTGGCAGCTGCGCATTCACAAGCGTAGTCGTCCGCCGCGCAATATGTCGCAGCGGCTGCATTGATGCAAGAAGCCTAGGATGAGTGTTAGATGATGACCTGAAGATTGACACAGAAGATCAAGCGAGGGAATTCATGAGGTAGATTTGAGAGTGAAGGGATAATGTTGTATAGGCCAACATAACTGAGGTAAAGAAAGAGATGACTTACGCCGCAAGCGGGCACAGCGGCCACAGCTGCTGTACAGGCAGCACTTTGAGCTGATACGACAGAGGCAGCTCCGAGAACAATAGCAGCGTATGAGAACTTCATGATTTCTGATTTTTATCAAAGATATATGTGGTGAATAATGGTGTTATTGTGTGATTGACTTTTGAGATTGCGCGATGACAGATGATCAAGGTGGAAGTTCTAACCCTTTTATAGTTCTTTCTTTATATTATGGTCCGCCATCCCCGAGCCCTTAGCAGTGAGCAAGCTCTATGAGCACAGGAAACCTAAACCTTGGCATGAAACGGAAAGAGATCCTAGACGTAAAAGTGCGGAGTTCCTGGTGCATTTAACCGGGGGTATGCATTAGCTGTTGCGGATGCGGGGAATCCCTGAACTATAACAGCCCCCATAATTTTGTTCCTGAAAGGGACATATAATGAGGGGCCTCAAGGAAGCTTTCCTCGGTACCCACATGTTTTATTAAAGATTCCAGCATGTGAAATGCACACAAACCGGGATTAGATGGCATATACAACTCAAAGTGAAGAAACGAATAATCAGCCGATTGAGTTCACGTTAAGGAACTTCCCAATGCTAGCTATCGTGCATAGTTGTGCAGATTAACATAGCGAATAATATGATTATATGTGTAAGATCAACTGGGAGGCTTGAGCAATTCTCCAATGAATTAAACTTTCAGAAATACTGTGGATGATATTTATCACTACTTGCAGATTGTGGATAGCTAGATCGTAGGATAGGTGGGCAGTTTGTCAAATTGACTCAACCTTCGGTACCCCGCCTTTAATGAACTTCTACATGAGATACGTTGACGGCGTTGAGTACCAACAGTGATTGGTTACTTGCAAGATAGTAGACTTTGAAGGCATAGTTCTGTCAGGCTATTTGCAGGGAACCAAAATGAGATATCATCATGGTTAGGTGCCTCCCCGAGTTCTGAATAGACCTTCTATATTTGAACAAGAGCGAGGTTTTGACATGAATCCTACTGTATCGGCATTTATCCGTGTTGAACACTATGCAAATTAGGCTACAAGTACAGTCATGTTAACAAGGTCACAAGGTACCTTCCTTCAGTTCTTCTTCTGGTATAATACTATGTCAATCTCTAGCCTGTGATCCTGGCGAGGTGTGACATGCTCAGGGTTTCTAGCAATGAATCCTTTGCAAAGTTACAAAAACCTGGAAGTCTTGACTACATCTGAAGGCTTCTTCCGATGAAAGTCGTGAATTCAAATAGCACTCGACCTTGAAGAATAAATCGGCTCCGACAATCCACAACATTATCATATTGAAGTCTAAGCCAGGGAGCTGTCGAAACTTCAAAACTCTCCAGCAAAAGTGTTGAATAGGACTACTGACTATGCTATCCATTCTTAAAGTAGATACCCATAATCACTTACATTTATCCATCAAGTAGAATGCATGTAACATGAATAGACAACGAATGAATTACACACCAATCACGCGCGAATCCCCATGTAAACTAGAATCTGTAGAAATTTGAGGGTTCAGATGGATCGTGGAAGTCATTTCCATACTAGCAGAAATGAGTCCCGAGGCATTTCAAACTTGAAGATTACCATGTGAAGCAAGATTCTCAACGGAAGTATTGATGCGAAGATATGCATGATCCTAAGCGGAGTAGACAAATCTGGAACAGATATCTTGGTGCAAGTTTGGAGAGATATTCTCCACCCGATGTGACGATAAAATGAGAATTTGAAAGCACTTGCTAGGCCACACCCAAAATAGAAGTTGTTCTGCCAAGATGGAAATGAGAGTTTATCGCCTGAGATAATTGAGCTCAAGTGGAAGGTGACTACCTGTCGAGACTTTTGACTATCTGTCGAGACTTTATGCGGTAAGCTGGAGATCGACATTATTCACGACAGCAATTTGACTTCGCGAAGCTGCACAGCATAAATGATGGCTGAGGATGCAGACGACAGGATATCCATCTTCTTGCTCGTCTCATTCAGGGACTACCATCAAGTACATAACTCTTTCGACCTGCCATATCAGTGTCCGACATGGATTAAAACATATCGTGTAGACAACACTTAACTGAACGCCATCTGGGTGTTTCGCATCTGTCCTATGACTTCCATTTTTGTATTCGTAATTATGGAATGAGGTTGAGGAAACTGTGTGTCTATGAATAACATCTTCAAACCTACCGATCATCTGTGGAAACGAAGATACATCTCATTATAGGTAGCCTTGTCCAAGAACGGAGGTTATGATGATGAGCGCGATGCCAAATTAGTAGGTATCGCAATCCAAGAGACGAATTGCGATATCTTGATACCAAGTCGTTGTACAAGGCTGAAAGAGCAATAGAGTGAATGGACTCATGGACCAATATTGAGTTTGAGTCCTGCAAACCTCTTTCGAACTTTGTTCCTTTACTCTCTAAATTTGTCTATCAATTGATTTTAGATAAAAAATTGAGGTATTCAACTTGGAATCAAATTAAATCATTGATGCTAACTACGAATTTCGTAACCATGACCTTAAGTGATGAGTCCATCAGTCCGTGCACTCCTACTGAAAGCTTCAATTCGCTGACTCAGCATGGTAATCACTCAACCTCACAACTTTCACGACATCTAGCTACATTAAAAGATAGTTGAAGTTGTACCATCGATTTTGAAGCCGTTATTGGCAATAAACGCATGGCCTAACTAAACTATAGCTCACCGTCCTGTCATGTCAGGGACAGAATCCCCTGAAAGAATCTGCCTCCTAATATCAACTTCCACAACCTCCCCCAACGATCCATCCTCACTCCTCAAATTCGCCAACTCATACGTTGTTTTCGACCCTATTCCGAAGAGAATTGATCGTATCTTTGGCATAGTCAATATCCTCATAGAGGGTTCTTCTATCGAATCTGTCCTTTGGATAGATTAATATTCTCCGTCTCATCACCAGATCGCGAACTGTCTGAAGTTTCTCAAGTTCGCCCAAAAACGGTATCAAGACTTCATCGAAGCTCCTTATAACATTTCCTACACTGCCATGTATATGCAACAATCCATATCCATATCTAACACAAGTTTCTTTACGCCTGTACAAAATTTGTTGATAAAGGGGATGTATATGCGCATGTTGAGTAACAGATCTACACCATGACAATCGCACCCGTGGGCTTCTCGCACATGGGTTTTTGGAGCGCCCGTGAATCTTAAAGTGCGAATTGAAGCTCTATTTTGCGGTCCGATTGTGTAGAGAAATCGGATGAATGGATCGTAATAAGCCCAGCCCTCCAACTCAAGAATTGGGACGCGTCTCTCAAGTTGATTGATGACACGTTCGATTTTAGATTCATATTCTCTAGCCGACAAATCTTTGTCTGTTGAACCGTCCGAGATACCCTCTTGGGATAAGGTAGGTTTTTCGGGACTTGGCCGGTGGTAGTCGCCGCCCTCGAATATCAAAGAAGGTGGACAGTCAGTAATTTCCGTACCGTTCATCTTGAAGCTGTATGCGTTATCTGCATATAACATTTGTGATCCAAGCTTCCATATGTACTTGCAGGAACGGAGACATGTGGCATCTATAAGAGGGCGAAGAACTCTTGTAAGCTCGACGTACGGAGATGAGTCAGGAATGCCGGGTCTAGGACCTATGTTCTTGCGAAGAACCACATCCGAACCACTCTCAAAAGATTTATACCTGTTTATAATGAGGTGAATCTGGGAAAGAAATTCGATAATCTGCTTCAGAGTATGATTCATCCCAGTTAGAAGTCACTACTGCCGGAGTAACAACCGCTCCGCCTTCAGCAACGAGTGTATAGGCAAAGATCAAGGTCAAAATTTCTGCTTTTGATTAGAAGTTGGAGCTTCCAGAAGCAGGCTCAGAGACATACCTTTTGGAAAACTTAAAAGATGGCATCGATGACTCCTCGGAAGATTCCATCCACGTTCGCTTTGATGGGTGCCAAGTAATTTTCGAATACTCTTAATTTCATATGGGATTCGATCAACGTCTTTGAGTGGACGAGAAGCTCCAGAATAGAAAGGACCTATAAATTTCCTGTTTGGTTTGCCTTGTGGCCCTTGTCCGATGACATAAAACCTTGAGGCTGACCAGGCTGTTTTATCATGGTAAAAATTGACATCTTCTAAATACGGATAATTATTAGTAGTGCTATTTCAGAATTGGTCAGAATACTCACCATCATTGTAACAATATAGTACGTCATTGACTGTGAAAGGAAATTTTGATAGCCATCTCTCATGATGGTGCTGAAGCTCGATGCAGCATGTGATGCCGATTCTCCATGGCTTATTATTTGGTTGCCACTGATTAAGAACAACTTCCTTCATGTCCGTGCATGGGTCCAGATCTGGATACATTTGTATGAATCTTCTCAGCTCGCCATCTAAAGAAAAATCAGGAAGTAGTAAGGCTCTAGCTTGCATGATCTTCTCACACGCCTTGTCATTGTCAGGTGCTATTTTGATTTGATTTTTGCATCCCAGATCACCCATGGGATATGAATGACTTATGCGTCGTGACATTTTGAGAGGTTTGTGATGTTGATGGCCGAGAAGTTGAAAAGCTCGGTGGAGCTTTCGACTCGATGAAAGGTGATGATTAAGGAAAGAGGAATTTTTCAGAAAAAGAAGTAGTCTTGAGTATCTTTGCAGAGAGGATTTATGGGTGCAGGGTACTGCGAATGTTGAAAGTCTAAGGAATAACTAAAGTGTCGTTGACTAATCATTGTTTAACAATTCTAGTTCATGCAGTGAATATAATATCATTACAGTAACAGTGCCACATAAAGAATTTGGTTCGAATCCAATACCCTTTGAAATCACTTCTTATCCAACCAGGACTTCTCCACTGTACTGCTTTTAAATAATGCTTTTTGATATGTGTTTTCAATGCCATCTTACTTATCCTCAGACAGGCCAAAACCTGTCTTATCCATACCAAAAGCTTCTCGCGCTATCTCATCCACTACAAGTTCTTCCTATATAAAGAGAAAGATTACGATATGCTTTTTTTTATTCAAACCCTAGCCATCCTCCTCGAGCTTACAACCTGAAGAGTCATTCACTACCAGTCAGCTGAGTGCGCAAGCACTGCAACATCAAGATACATTAGCTCATTTGACTTCACAACTGTGCCCCACCAAGATTGTATCCGAAAATAAAAAACACGGCAAAAATATCTGCTGAGAAACTTACTGCCGACACGAGACCACACAATCAGAGAAAAGTTGCAAATCACCGGTAAAATGACAAAGAGTAATAGCAAATTTCTCCACCCAAAAACGAAAGGAAAAATCCTCATATACAAGCTATTCTTGACCTGATGCTTGAATAGCCAAGTCGGGTACACTTAAGAAACAGCTTTTATACTGACACACATACAATCAAAAACTACAAGTATTGACCAAGAGACCCAGTATGAGAAATAAGCTCCAGGTCATAAAGCGATATTCACTTATAGAATGTTTTAGAAGATGCAGTGAAAAGTATCTACAACTTTACAAACCCATCTTTAATAATTACTAAGAATAGCACGCAAGAAGATTTCATAAGCATCACACTCCAAACAACTAACTTGTTTGGGAAGGAATTAGGGTAATATTAGAAGAAATGCTTTATTGAATGAGGCAATAGATAGTATTATGGATGTATATTTAAAACTGTTATTAGAAGTATTAATCTATGTCCAAAGTGTTGATATATTCCATTCATCCTATCCATTCTATCCATCTTATCCATTCATCTCATTCATTCTATTTATTCTATCCATTCTATCCATCTTATCCATCCATTTCGTTCATTCTATCTATCCTATATATCCATCCCATCCCATCCCATCCATTCATCCTATCCATCCCATTCATCCCATCCATCCCATCCATCCCATCCATCCATTCATCCCATCCATTCATCCCATTCATCCCATCCATTCATCCCATTCATCCCATCCATTCATCCCATTCATCCCATCCTATCCTATCCCATCCCATCCCATACAATCCATCCCATCCATTTCAAAACACCAATTCCATCCAACCCCATCTCACTTCTCTCAGCTTCTCACCTCTCTCAGCTTCTCTACCTACTACCTACCACTCACTCCTTAACTCCTTAATCCCTCTTCTTCTTCCTCTTCCCCTTCCTCAATACCCCATTCCTTTCCTTCATCTTTCTATCCTTCCATTTCCTGGCTCCTCAAATTTCTGGTTCCTGAACTCCTCAGCTCCTCAGCTCCTCAGCTCCTCAGCTCCTCTGTTACGAGCCGAACCCAAAGAATCCAATCAATACATATCTACCTACATATCTACCCACCGACCCACCCAACATACAAACAAAACACACACAGACACACACACACCAATCAATCACTTCTCAACACCTACTAGGTACACACACAATTACACGTGATATATGTTCATTCTACTACCAAAGTATTCATCCACATTAACAAAGAAAACTAAATATCCAATATCCAATATCCCCCTTCCCCCTACCACTCTCCCACTCTCCCTACTCGCGCTCCGGGTATCATTCTAGAACTATTAAAGAATATGTATGTATGTAAAAGAACCACTCTAAATATCAGCGGTAATGGTATAAGAAGTTTTTGAGCCCCATCCCGTCCCTTCCCCTCCTCTCTCCTTAAATATTCTCAAAACTCAAAGCTCAAAACTCAAATTGCAATAGAAATTGTAAATGAAAAGAAATGACAAAGAGAAATGATCTAATCAACGTCCGAATCCTCCACTATAGATTCCAGCCATCTCATCCACCGTACTTTCATCATCATCATAGAAACCTTCCTCACTTCCAAAATCCCCAAGTTCTTCACCTAAGCTCATTCCCAAACTTGGTTGCCCAAGTGAACTTCCACGTCTACTTCCATTTACCAACTCGTCATGATTTGACACTACAGCATCGGTATCATAGCTACTTCTCGACATAATCGGTGGAGTTGCCGATGCTTCCCTTCTAACTGGTACTTTATCTGCACGTCTGGGTGTCGCAGTTCTCGAACCAAGTCCACCTTGCCTAGCAGCGAATCGTTGACCTGTGGCGTTGAAAGCACTTAGTGCATTATCTCTCGCGAAAGTGGTTGGTTCCCTACTAATAATCACTGGTGGAGGTGCCCCAGGAGTACTAGGAAACTGTCTGGCATTACTAGCGGGTGGTGTCATTAACCCATTCAGAAACCCAGACGAGCCTCCAGCTTTAGAAGGTGTCGAGCTACCGCTTGAGGTAACATTGCCATTACCACCACTCATGAGAGCACTTGAATCCTTTGCTTGATTCTTATTTCTCCAATTTCCCCAAGCTGCGGCAAGTGGTCCTACGGCATTTGCAACTTGTGCAACTCGTGGACTAGCGGCAATAGAAGCCGCGATATTAGGAAGATTGATAGCTGAGCCACCATTCATAGCTCTTTCACGCTCTTGTTCCTCCATCTGAAGATTGGCACTCAGTCGAATAGCGGCATCGCGAACGTTATCTGGATTATATGTTCCTTTAGACAAGGCCTGCACAATATCCTGAAGATCACTCTTGCGTACGGATAGAAGTTCTCGTAGCCAGCTGATCTCATCATCACGTTTGCTAATCTTTGTCGAGGCCTCGGGGTCTACATCCATCAATTTCTGTTCAAGATCTTCAATCTTCAATTCACGATCTTGTAATTGATCTTGTAGAACCATGATAGATTCTCGGAGTGCTTGTGGTGAAATCTTCTCTGGCACATCCAATCCACGTGTGGATACTTTTTGCAGTGATGGCGATGGCAAGGACCCAGCTACACTTGCAGATCTTGCAGCTTTAGCATGAGTAGCGGCGGCTTGTGCAGCAGACCTAGCAACCTCCAATTTATCTTCCAAATGACTAACACGATCTTGAAGATGTTCCGTCTTGGCCGTGCTCAAACTCAATCGCTCCAAAAGATGTTGCTCTGATCTTTGAGCATCCACAATGGTATTCTCAAGTTGTCGCTTCAATTTATCTTGTAAATCCTCAAGTTGATCTTGATGCTTTCTTGTGATGTCATCAAACATGTCTTTCTTGGCAGTTTGAGCAGCTTCTAGAAGCATATCGTGTTGTTCCTTTGCAGTCTCAGCATCCAATTTAACAAGATCGATCTCAGCTTGAAGTCTTGAGATTTGATTCTCAAGTTCTTCTCTGACAACATTGACCTCATTATTGGCAGTCTCAACCTCAACCTGCATGTATTTTCTCGTACGTGCAACTTCACCCAAGCCAGATTCGCGAGCCTCTTCAAACTCTCTCTTGTATCTCATGACATCTTTATGAGCAGCATGGTTTTCATTGCGGAGTTCAATCACGAGAGCTTCCAACCTCTTACACTCATTAACGGCTCTCATACCTTGTCTCTCGCCACTTTCCAATCGTTCAATTTCCAGTTCGAGTCGTTCCCTTGTCCTAGCTTCGGCATGGAGTTTAGCGTCAAGGACTTCCTGTCTGGCAAGTAATTCCTGTTCCTTCTTGGCACGATGAGAATTTTCCTGTGAAATATTTCGGGCGGCTGTGGCCATATCCTCCTGCAAATCCATTAATTTCGATCTCATGGATTCGCGGACTCGGATACTTTCCTCCATCTGGTTCTTCAAGGTCTCGATGGTCCTCCTGAGGTCTCTGTTGGTTTCATTGGCTTGTTCCGCATCCTCGCTGTGTCTCTTGGCGGCTTCCATGGCTCCTTCGGCTTCCAGTTGCCATCGATGTGCTAACGAACGCGATTCTCGTAATTCAGACTCGGCCATGTGGATCGTGGCAGTAAGATCTGCTTCCGTCTTGCGCGAGTTCTCCTGGGCAGCTTCAAGAAGGGCGATGCGCATGGTTGTCTTATTTCTTGACTCTTCAATGCTTCTTACCTTATGATCACGATCTTCCGCAATCTGTCGCATCTTCGCATCCTTTTCCAACATGGCGTCACGAAGTCGATCTTCCTCCTCGGATGAGACGCGAAGTAGACGTTGAGCTTCAGCCAGACGATCTTCAGCCTTTCGTCGATTGACAAATTCAATCTCGGCTTTTGAACTCTTCTCATCGACTATTTGTCTTAATCGAGTTTCTTCTTCCAAAGAACTTGCCAAAAATCTTTCCGTCATAGCCTTGGAATCTTCAGCAGCTCTACGCTTCTTGATTTCTTCCTCAACCCAATCATCAGCCCGATGAAGCTTTTCCTCCAGCTCGGAAATTCTAGCTCGAGTACTCTCTTCCATCTCAATGTACCTAGAGTGAGCTTGCTGCTCAAGAGCAGCGATTTTTGCTTCGGCTTCAGCTAGTTGAATAGCAGAAACATTATCAGTCTTGACTGATTCAGGCATTCTCCTTTCAACAACTTCTTCAACAGCCTTCTTGAGATCTTCCACATTGAAAGCCGATCGTGAGGATTGAGTAAAATGCTCCTTCATTTCATCCAGAGCTTGAAGGACATTACGCGAGTCGGGCAACATTGATGCAGTAGTTGGGGTCATGGCAGTTTGAGGTCTTGATGAATGAGTATTCAGAGCCTCCAACACGACCATTCTGATTTTTTCCAACTTTGCATTCCTTTTTGGACTAGCAGATCTTCCAGGTTCTTCATCATCTTCGTCATCAGCATCGCTAAGCGCACCAGACATGCTGCGTTGTTCTCTGCGATGCGATTCAGTTTTAACGGCATAAGGTAGCGCATGCAAAGAATCTGTAATGCCCTCCAGAATCCTTTCGATTGGATCCAATCTATCAGCCAACAACGAACCAACGATATCGTTAACACGATTATCAAAGAAGCCAATTCTTTCATGAAGTTTAATCTCCTCACCCTCACTGAGAACATCATCCCAATCGCTAACTGGAAGACTGTGTCCAGTATTGAGGCGATGAATGGGTGATCCGAATGCAACAGTAGAATGAGGATCCGCAAATGGATCATCTTCGGTCCCCATATGAGAATATACTCTGTCAGGAGACATATCACCAAATTGACTATCATCTGCGTATCGTCTTAGACCTGGGCTTGGACTTGGTGCATCGCTTCGCAGAAGATTGGGATGAAGACGAATCGGAGATGACATCGAAGGAATCTGTATGTGTCGTCGCGGACTCGTTTCATGCCATCTTGGAGTATCATCTCCATTAGAGACTGTGGCTGGTGACCTTTCCGTTGAATTAAGATGTCTCATAACAGCATCAATCTCCTCGAATGTTGGATCCTGATCCTCTCGAATCTCACCCTCCTCCAATTCAGAGTCTACATCGTATTGCGGTGGACTTTGAGGTCCTGGCAAAGCATTTTGGAAATCATTCACTTCATGAGGTCGTAAGGTTGGTGATTCTGAATCGGGTACCCGAGGTGGTGATGGGCTATTAGCATATCTCGAGGCTGCGAGGCCACCAATCTTTGGAAGAACCGGAGAAGCTGGCGCAAGTACCGGAGCCTGACTTCCACCAAAATCAAAAGCAAAGTTCTCCTTGGGTTGGTTTTCGAAGGGTTTGGCAGCCGCGGAAAGAGATGATGACATTTTCCTGTGACCAAGTTGACTTCCACTTGCATTCGATGCTGTCTGCGAGTGTGAGTCTTGTTTAGGTGCAGTCTCATCGGCACCTTCCGTATCATCTTCCGACTCGGCAATGTCGACTCCATATCCAGGAAGACCAGATTCATTTCTTTGTGCGGTGAATGGAATTGCAGCATTGAAATCTTCTGCTTGCTTTTGCTGTTGAAATTCATATGGTGAAAAGTCCGCGCCACTGGGTGGCTTCCCGTTCACATTAGCAGTAGGTAAGTCGTCTGCACTTTCATTCGAAGGTGCGAAGTTTGCCTTATCATCATCAATAGAAGAAACATTGGACACTTTTGGACCTGACTGTTCTCGACTAGTTTCCTGAAGAGGAACAGTTGGCTCAGCGAACAGAGGCACTGAATCTCTTTCATCATTATCTCTGCGCATCCTCTTGATATTGTTTGGATTTTGCATCGGGCGACCATCTTTACCTTCCATCGTCTCTTCGGTCTCTTTCGAATGACTGCTATCAGGACGAACAATAGGAATTGCTTTTGACTTTTTGGATGGTTTCGAAGTGCTAAGAGAGTTCAAGTCGAGGCCACCAAAGATGGGGTTCTGGGAAGCTTCATTTCCAGATGCTTCACCCGTAGAAGTGATGGAGCTTGAAAAGCTTGGTGTAAATGTTGGCGCATCAGGTCTGAAGCTTGGTCCCTGGAAGTTGAATTCGCTGTGTCCTGGTACAAATCCCGGCAAGTTGGGAGAAAATACTTGCGCTGGGGCATGGATTTTACCGAATGAATTCTTCACGGTGTGATTACCAGAAAGTTCAGGTACACCAGGTAAAGGCCCTTGATGAGCAAATGGCACATAATTGACAGCCGTGTGCGCTGGCTGGAAGTTACCACCAGTGAAAGAGAATTGATTCGGTTGGAAAGAGTTGGCTGGATTGAAATTGAAAGGGCGCGCTGCAACATTCAATGTTGACATAGATTGCTTGTTGGCGCGATGAACAGGTTGGTTAATCTTCGATTGAGTAGATGCAGCATCAAGCCATGGATTGGTAGACATAGAAATGTCCCTGTCATGACCAAATGCAGGTACGCGATTTTGTAAAGTCGGTGTGCCCATATTGCTAGGATTAGTCTCAACATCAGATAAATCGTATTTCGCATTATCCTTCATACCGCGTAATGCAGTCTTCGATTCACCACTGGAAGTATCCTGCTCAGAATCCTGGAATGGGCGTTGAGATAGGGAATGGCCGCGACTGTGAGGTTGCGGGTGATGAAGGACTGGTCCCTCTTCAGTCGTTTCTATTGTAAATCGGGAGGATCCAAGTCCACCACCAACAATTGAAGTATTCCTCACGTGAGGTACAGGCTTGTTCTCAAATTGTTTATCCACTTCCCCATGATCCGAGTGAGGACTATAATCATCACCGTCAAGTTGTCTTTGAAACTGTTCCTCGAGATGATATTCAGCATCATCAATCTCTCTCTGTAAGCTTGCACTCGCGTTATGCTTGATGTTTGGCTTAGTTTCCAATGTTGGTGTCTTGGATGGACTCTTGCTTGGAATGGGCACTTCCGCCGTTTGCTCATCTTCGCTCTCACGGACTTCTTGAAGACTTGGAGATACGCGAGCACGAGCACCTGCTAACAATTGGTTTTGCATGAAAACTTGTCTTGACATGGCATCACCAGGGCCTTGAGGAAAGTATCCATCCTGAGAAAGAGGTGAAGCGGGAGATCTAATAGAGCCCAAATTATGCATAGAAGGAGATCCACTTCTATGTCCATGCTGGTATAGCATTTGCTGTGGAGACCACACACCTGGCGATGAGGTTGGTTGTGGATATTGAAAAGGGGATCCAAAAGGATGATCCCCATTTCCAAACGACACCGAATTGTGTCTCATACCACCAAATTTTCCATGCAAGTGAGCATGCATTGAAGCAGGAGAAGGAATAGAGCCTTGATTGGAACTTTGACTTGTAGATAAACCATTGCCAGGCATCAAAGCGGGAGAGAAAGGAAGATTGGAATTATGAGCCATATGGCTACTCGCCGCCGACGAAGTTGGTATGGGAGGTGAAAATGGCAATGGTGGGTATTGCATCGAAGTGCGACGACTCAAATTTGCTATCGCTGGTGATATTATAGGGATCGGGTCCTCATCTCCCAAGGAAACCCCTAGAGCTCGTAATTTGGCTTCTTTCAACTCTTCGACATAAGCATCCCATTCTACATTAATCCAATCCATTAGTACCTGCTTATCAAAAGTGACATGGAAATGACAACGTAAAAATTCATGTTCCCTATTCCATACTTGGCGCAAAATTATCTCGCGTAGTTCAAATAAGCAATTAAGGAATGGAAGGGGGAACGCCACGGATTGGTATGAAGGGATGGTTTTTCCCACTTCATCTGTCCCTCTCCATCTCAATTGCAAGAAAAAAAAAGAGACAAACAAAAGCTCTAACTTACCTCTCTTGTCAGGAATACTGACTCTGAAATTTCTCTGATCTCTTTCAGCATCTACATCCGCCATAAGGGGCCAACCATTTCGGCTCTGACCGGGACCTCCTTCACCTCCATCATCAGAGCCAAGGTTAAATCCACTGGTATCATAACCCAATTCCTCCCAATCTTTCAGCATGCCAATCACATCTTTTTGTGTCATCGGTTTTGGTGCCCCTCCCCTCTTGCCGCGATCTTCATCCCAAGGAAGTAAAACCAATATATTTTTGCCCTTCCATGGGACTTTCTTCTTCAATCGTGGCGCAAGCGGGGTAGTGGGAGATGGTGTCGGATTAGGCAGAGCTTTGGCTGCCCATTGTGCCATTAAAGGTGGAGGAGGAAGAGGTTTTTCGTCTACTGGAGTATGATTTGCCGAAGTTCTCTGCAAACCATTTTCATTTCTGACAGACATATTGGAGGATTCGTCGCGTACTGAAGAGGCAATATCTGCTTGTGTCAAAGTTTCCCCGGTATCCTTTCTTCTATGACCACTTCCAAAATCCCACCTTGGTTCGTGACTCGGTTGTAAATGTCGTTGTAAAGTGGGCGTTCTGGGATCGGATTCTAAAGCCGAAGAATTCGCTGCGCCCCCTGAGATTGATCCGCTCAATGAAGAGTTCTCACTTTCTCCAGGATCGTCACTGAGCCAGTTGTTCCTCTCTGTTGATCCGCCTCCTGTATGTTGACGTATCCAATCTTCGGTCAATCGATGTGCTGGACGTCGAGCTCGGTTGGCTAGTACGGCTGCGCTGATGAGACCGTCGTGGGACACAAAATCCGGTTCTGTCTGAGACCTTGTGAAAGCTGGAGGAGGACGCAAGAACGGCGTGTGCAACTCAAGATGACGAATTGGCAGATCTTCCGAGTCTTCTGAAGCTTCACTATATGCACTTCGATAGAGTGAACGACTGCTAACCGAAGATCCTACTGGGTGCTGATACGGAGATCCCCAACTAGCTGTAAAGAATGCACTCGTATCTGTTCGAGGTTCTGATGGCGGGCGTGAAGGCGGAGTTCCAAAAAGATCGATGGTATGACCGTAAATTGTTGGTTCTGGTAGAGGTGGAAGAATAGGAGACGACCCTCCACCCTCAGCAGTTGAAGTGGTTGACAACGCAGGAGATTTCGATGGATCAGGATATTGTAGTTCGAATCCTGCCTCTGCTGTCGTCGTACGAGGAGGTGTTGAAATCAATGATTGAATATTGACTATGAAAAGAAGAAAATGAGCGGATTAATAAAATTCATAGAGTCATAGGAATAGAAATTCCAAATCTCCAGTATTTTGCCGAATGAGGGAATGAGAACTGAGGATGCAGGCGGATAACAGGAATAATAAGAAAATAAAAGTATTAAAAAAAAGGAACAACTCACCAAAAGTTTTGGAGAACAGGGCAGACGATTTTATATTCGTCTGTCACTGTATCTCTCTTCCTTCCTTTTGATTTTAAAAGAAAATCAACAATTATCAAGTACCTAGCTAGGTATTATTAAATTATGTGAGATGCCTTTCTTCACTCGGACCTCTTATATTATGATATGTTGTTGGGTATTTGGGTTTGTGTTTGTTGATAAGAGCGAATGTAAATACAATTTCGACCTTGATTTCACTTCTTCGCTGCGTCCATACCAACCCGTACAGATAGAGTACATTGTACGAGTCGTTCGTAGGTAGCTATTATTTACCATTTGCCGTAGAATTGTCGCGACGCGTTCGGTAATTAAAAAAATGAATGGATCGAGTAAAGCTTCTGGGACCCTTGGGGTTGGTTGGCTGACCCGACAGGGAATTGGGTGAACTGGGGGAACTGAGTACAACTTAGACGATATAAAAGAGTAAAGGTGTACTTTGAATCGCAGGTGAGTTAAGAAGCAAGAGGATGAAGGTGTATTGTAGTCGAAAGAGAGGTATGCGATTCAGGATCTTGTCAATTAAATGACATGACAATGAAGATATGGACAATCAGGAATTGGTTAAGGAAGAAGAATGGGAAAGAGTCTTGCTGGCAACTTTTATTGATAGGAACCGTACATACAATCCAGTACAAGAATCGTACAGGGGAAAGGAAAGGGAGCATCTAACAACCAACGGCCAACGAAAGAAGTATATAAGAGGGAGACGTGATACCACCTACCCAGGAAGGTAGTATTGTACAGATAAACCTCAATACGAAGGATCCGGTACTTTCGTAGGTTAGAGTCCAGAGCCTCACGAGTGAAACTAAGATGATTCTTATTCATCTCACCTCCCTCCTACCGATGAGCCTTCCTAATCTCAATTCTCAATCCAAGTTCTCTACCAACCAGTTCTCACTAAATATTGCTACTCGAATATTTACACATACATCGCACACGAAACATCAGATACTCTTCCTTGCCTACCTAGCTATTACAAGTACCACTCTGAGTCCCTATATCAAATAGTTCTTCCAAAAAGATATAGTCTGTTGCAAATTCCCAGACGAATCAATAAGGAATGAATGCATTGACAGCAGTAAAGGGGTTTTGATTAATATTCCTTAGTCTTCTTAGGTTCGAGCACAATGAGCGAGCCAATACATTATTGAAGAAGACAACCATAATAATAATCATATCATCACTATCCATATCAATCCATATCAATCAATTGACAAGACGCTCCGCTGGCCCTCCGGGAGCCACTGCCGTGGAGGCAGAATATTTCAATCAATTCAATCAATCAAATCATCATACCTAAATATCACCGTCCTCTAAAAGAAACAAACAAACAAATATATAAATAAGCAATATATCTCCAAGCAAAATAAATCTCACCCATCAACCTCGGAAGTCTTACAATCTCTCCCGGGTAATCATGACCAAGTAAAACGTGGAGCCATCCCATTAGTTCAGGGTCTTTTCACGGACAGCTACAGACAGCTACCAACCCCCAACTAACACCACAGCTAACGGTCCGACCCGCAAAAAATACGCCATATGCGTGGTCTCGCTTCCAGAGCCACATTATTCCATTTTTCACCAGAATCCATTAGACGAATGTGAGGGACGAGAGAGGGGCATTCAGGACAAAACTTGCAATGGGAAATTCAAAAATATGCGCAAACATGGAGATAAATCTTGGTCCCTTACATGAGAAAATTCCCCTAGGGCAGTAGATGAGATCAGAGATGCACCAAAGGCGTTGCCAAGCCAGCATGGCATTGCAAAAGAGCGGAGAAGGAAGAAGATGAAACAAATGGTATCTCGAAATCCAAAGCTAACAATCTAATCGCAAATCTACAGTCCTATTCTTCCCTCACTTCAATATCAAATCAATGTGCGAGCGAACGATCCCCCATACTATCCACGAATCTTCCCCTTTCATAATGTAGACCCGGGCGATAATCTCGGAGCTCCGAATCTAACAGCTCAAGGAGTATTTACTGCTTCGGTCGCTGTTCCAGACTCCCCAGTGAGTTTCATCCGCGACAGATCCGTCGGCACCGGTAGATACTGGCTTCCATGGCTCATCGAATGCCTCGAAGGAGAAAACATTTACACCCCAATCCATTATGCCACAGATTGCCTCACTCCAGAAAGTTTGTGCAGACGTTGTGCCAGGGACGGCGTTTTGGTATTTTGAGCCTGCTGTGGGCCAACCTATTTAGAAATCACGTTAGCATATGTATAAAATATGAGCATGAAAATCGACCATGGCGTTGTATCATGCCCAGGATATCTTCGGATGCTGTGAACACGAAAGTAGATGCAAAGAAAATATATATCATACCAGTCTCTCCAACCCAAAGTTCAGGTCCGTCAGTAGATCCAGCAACATCCTGAATGTGACCAAAAGCTTGCATAATATCATCAAAGAAACTATGCGTTGCGTTCTTCAATTCTTGTCCCTGCCAATAACTGAACGCATTGCACAACAAGATATCCGCACCCCCCTTGATAACAGCATCGGCTGTCCCATCCATATATTTATTCCAACTATCCGCCGTTCCAACCTTAAAGTCTCCATTCAACGCCTTCTTGACATCCTGAATCTTCTCGAGAAGTTGTTCACCAGTGAAGTTTCCACGGTAGAGAGATTCCGACCCGACAGTAATAGCATAGACCTGATCGCTATATTGCGGCGCATACTTGACTACTGCTGCTTTATCCGCGGCGAAGGATTCATCGGTATCGGGCCTTTTGCACATGATTAGCCATCCAACCTATCTCCAAACATCCAGTTCTCATCAAATCAAATCAAATCCACATACCAAATACCCAAAACAACCTTGAAGCCCTTCGACTTCGCAGCCGGCAGGATTTCCTTCGCAGTATCGCAATCGCTTGCCGCATATCCTCGCACGATGCGAGCAGTGCTCCCTTTCGAAATCGTGTCGAAATCCGCTTCGTAATCGGCGGTGAATTTACATGTCCCATCGGTCTTCTTGTCACCAAGAGCAAATCCCAATGTACCTGCTGCGGTAGCAGTGGAAAGAACTCCAGCGAGTGGAAGAAGAGTTGCGAGGGAGCGCATCGTAGTTCAAGGTTGTGGGTTAAGGTTAAAAGGACTGTGGGGTGTGGAGATGGAGAGAATGCGCGTTTGCTGTTTGTTTACGTGTATATGCAAAGGGAAAGTAAATAAAAGAGTGACTTGCGAATTAAATCGACTGATAATTCATGGACTGTTCAAACACTTAAAGAGTGGCAATTGCGACGGCAAAATAGATGGTGAGGTGAGTGAGGTCGGTTGATAAATTGTATGAGAAAGTTAATTGAGATTTGAGGTCGTACAGTATCAAGGGGGATTTTACGCTTTGCCGGAAAGGATTGATTGAAGAGATTGGATGGCTTGGCGGGGTTATTATTATTATTATTGCTATAAGAGCGCTTGGCATTGAAGAAACACGAGATGAGAAACATTAGATGTAAAATGAAATGATAATGAAAGGGGGCGATCTTGGTAAAAAAGATTTCAAACATTTTCAAACTTTAATTATCATTAGTATATCCAATGTTCATCTTCCGTGGTTCAATCTACCTTTCCAATTCCTCTTCCATGCATATCGAAAAGATAACAATTCAAAAACGCCCTTCCTCTGCTCTCAGTAGCGGTCTATTGTACAGGTTCGATACTAAATATGAGATCCCCCCAATGCAATTTGTCCTCGTTCATCATATATTTCGCCTATTCAACAGCAGCAGTGGTTGAAGTTGGCTTTGGTGCGTACATCCTAAATTGAAGGAAGATCACTGCATCTTCAACAATCGTTCCCAAAGATCCGATGAGCCATGGGGTATTAATGATGAGATATTCTTTCTCCAAGGAATGGAAGAGAATGCCAGCACCATACGTTAGGTTTCCCATCAATGAGAGAAGGAAGAAAAGGAGTGCGAGACCTGTGGTTATTAGCTTAAGGTATTGTGGGAGGGCCAAATGAAATCGCATACCGTCACAAGACTTTTCCTTGTAGTTCTTCAAGATTTGAGGAATTCGAGCGCTTGATAGATAATGTGATTAGCCCACGTCCTTTAACTTTCTTTTCCCATGAAATAACTCACCCAAGGTAGCAAATTGCACTAAAATATCCTAGTATCTCTGCGCCAACAGCAACTTCGTTCGTCTTAGGAACATCACCTCCATTCTCTGGTGTAGGCGTCCAGACACCACTTCTCCAAGCAATAGCCCATCCAGCTGTTCCAGCAGCAATAACCAATAAAATGCTAACAATATTCTTAACCCAAGCATTTGCATCTGGAGAATCATCCTCTTCCAAAATCTTGGTCAAGGTATCTTCATGACATTGACTTCCACTCATCGCTGAGGAGCGTCTTCTATGAGATCCTGGAAGTCCAATATTACTGTTACTTCGTCGACGGGCAAGAAGAGGATCTTCCTCAGTTGGGGCAATGGATTCCGTTTCTTGGCGTTTCTGAGCATTGATTTTGTTGTAATATAAACATTGTGAGATAAGTACAAAGTCCGCAATGCAGAAATAGATGGCTAGAACAGTTACTGTAGGGACAAGATCTGCCCAGATTGCACCTGAAGACGAGTTAATGTACGCACGTGACAATCGAAGAATGAGATCTTGGATGGACAAGTTGGTAGATTGGGAAGAAGAGTCATCAATATCAAGATCATGGTTTTCAAAGCCACGACATGAATGTTCAGATCGTGCGACCCTCCTCCAAATCCATCTTTGCACTTACCAGCAAGATTCGCAACATCGCCAATAAACCAAACCGACAAGAAAGCCAATGATACTCCATCGGCACTCTGAGACCGATAGTTCAAAATAAGTTGTGGTACCTAGAACGATCGAATCACATCAACATGAGGATTCATGACCCAATACCATAAACCCTCCATACTTTGGTTGGGCATGAAGGAGTCCAAACTGGATACAGAGGTATGACGAACCAACAAAAAGATCCAAGTTGCTAAACTGATACTTCCAAAGATGCCCGATAACGCTTCTTGGACGGATAAATCGTGTGATAAGGACAATAGCGACATCATGATGTCTATAAATTATATCTTTATATCTTTGGGTTGGATGTGATTTGAGGGCATCGATGAGATTTGATGATATTGATGATAAAGACGATAGATAAATATGAATGACGAGAATTCGAGTACTCGAGTATCTGAGTATCCAAGAGTAAATATTGTTGTTCTTGATATCACTTGGTCAATGTCTCAATTGAAATCACGGAATAAGAAAATTTAAGGATGATATGATTGGGTGAATGAAAGAAAATGTTTGTGTCTGAAGTAGTACAAATGGATTTTCCGGGCGATTTGCAGATTCTGCGATAAGATCGTGATTGGACCAATAGGAAGTGTAGTTTGATATACCCTTAATCTTGAGTTTTTATCGTACTCTGGTATTACATCATCGGATGTGTCGATTGAATGGATGAGTGAATGAGTGAATGAATGAATGAATGCAATGTGGTGTGAACAACTTCAATGTTTCAACTATCATTTTGTTGACAACAGTAAGTGAGGTATGCCTGAAACTTTTTGAAGAGGCCGCATACAAATATGTATATTCATATGTATATTCATATATATATATATTCATCGTTATCATGACCATCGCGAAAACAACAGACAGAGAAGTACCGATACAACAACATGATTTTCTGCCATCATTCTTGTCCATCCAAGTGAACTCCATACTAGGTATTCAAAGCTGGCAAATCTACCATACATGCGACCATTAATTTTGGAGATACGCGGACATTGCTATTTCATCTGCAACACCATCATTACTATCCCGCTCATTACTCACTGCTCACTGCCAACTCCCTAAACCTCACATCAACCACAGACCACACTCAAGCCAGCAGACTTCGCACCCTCGAACCAAACCCAGTCACCATCCACACCATCCCCAAAACAACATCATTCTTCAATCGACCTCTTCCTTTCGAAAACTCCTCCATTCACCATCATATACTGGATGAAGAGATATCCTCACATTCGGCTAGGCCCGTGATCAAAATGGCATTGAAAACCATTGAATGGGTTCGCAAGAGTCACTTTGTTTTACTATCAGTATCAATTTGGCTGCTTCTCTTCAAGATTACTTTTATCTCCATGCGCGGATTTCCATTCACCTGGTAAACTAGGTACTACCGCATCTGTTATTCAACAATTGAGACTAGTGTCTTTAGTTGAAATAGAACTCACACAATCACACAACTGCGAATACAAAGATTCCTATCCTCTCACTGACGCCTTTTTCAAACCAAAAAATACAGCCCATTTCAAAACCCAACCTAAATATACGAATGATTCCATCCACAAATCTCTATTGGTAACGAAGTACAAGACGAGAATGGTCCTGATGAGATGTTTCCCAGGTAAGATTACTACCTACCAAACGGGGAATTCCTCCAATCCAACTCTTTCTTTCATCTTGTACATATAAAAATGAACAGTCGATTCATCACGATCAATTTCCTAGCATAGGGTGAAACCACCATACCACAAATTAAGGGTGTGGAGCGAGCATTCCCAAGTAGAGAAGCTGATGTTATATAAGTTAAATATCCAAGTATTTTTAGCTCAGCCCAGTTGTCTGCCTTATATCGAGTTATAATCCTGTCAAGCTATATAGTATAGTACAGTTGCATTTCCGAAGATCAAACTCTGTTTACCATTGCTTGATTTGAAATTTAAAGATTACTTAGGCACCCCGTTAGAAATCTGAATTGTTCCCCTTGCGCTATCAAGATGTCAATTCATCTCTTTATATTCTCCAACCATGTCACATGCATATCAGGGTCCTGATGAATTAATTCCACGAATCTCTACCAGAAAATAATCATACATTCACATAATCGCAAAAAATACAAAAGCCAATTTCATCTATATCCAATCAATACTTTCATTTTAATCACCATTTCCCCTCTTCCTTCCTCTCTCTACAATCTACGTAGTAAAAACAGCAATATCATACTCCTTCAACTCAAACTCAAACTTTCCCCCCGCCCCCGCCGTAACATTCTTCACCGTCTTCACAACCACATCCTCACCCCCATAAACATTCACCGCATTTCCCTCGGGCACATTCAACACCGTCAGCGTCCCCACCGCACCCGCATCCACCCCTTCAAAATCAATCGAGAACGGAACCGGCGCGGTGGTATTGTAGATTGCAGCTTTGAAGACATATTCCCCGGGATCATTGACGCCGATGACGTAGAACGCGGGACCGAAGGGCGAGGTGCCATTACCGGAGTTGGAGACGCGGAAGGGAACGGTGGCGTTGAAGCGGTGGGTGGAGAGGAGTTGGAGTTGGTGCCAGGAACAGCTGAGGACCGTTTTGGCGGGGTCGGCGCTGAAGGTTATGAGATCGGGCTTTTGGTGGGGACGTTGGTTAGTTTTTTTTTTGTTTTTTTAACTCAGTGATAGGTAGTTTGGGATCAAGAATGACTTACGGTCCATTGGGATGAATTGATGTTTTGGAATCCAGGAGCATATGAGGCTCCGAGGACGATGTCGCCATTTCTTTCCATGCCGAGAAGGTAGATGGCTTCACCGACTGCACCAACCCAAGTTCCGTAGTCTAATTTGGCGGCGCTCCAGTCGACGGGTACACCATTTGCGTTTGGTTGGATGACGGCATACTCGCCTAGTAAGATGGGGTAAGATCGATTTGCGTTATCGAAGAGTTCGAATTGGACTGCAAAATCATCGGGTCTGAGATATTGATGGAAATCCGTTCCAGATGTGTGAGGAGGACCAACAGAGCGAAGATCTTGAGTCGAAGAGAGGACGAGGATATCTGGGTATTTCGCATGGATGGCATTGAAAAACATAGGCCAGCGGTAGGCGATATATGAGGGTTCTCCTCCGCTGAGGTTATCTTCATTGCCCACTTCTATAATGTTGATTTTCCACGGTTCGGGGTAACCAAGGGAAGCACGAAGAGCTCCGTATGTTGTGCTGGTATCGCCCATGAGGAACTCGAGTTCGTTCATCACATCATCAACATATGGTTGGAGTTCGGCTTCAGGTACAACCAATACTTGTGTATCGTCGCTACGTAGGTAAAGACCGGCCCAGACTGCTAGGACTGGCTCGACATTGAGATCGGTGCACCACTTCAAGAGATTAGCGTGAGTATTTGGTGGGTTTGGAGAGGGATTGAGAGCTCACGTTCATGTATTCAATCAAACCAAGTCCATCGGTGCTAGATTGTTATAAGATTAGTATCCAGAGATTATCGGTCAAGACATGTTTGTAATAGAAGCTATTATGCTTACTTTGGTAACCCCAGGTTCCTATTGGAGTATTAGTCAATACGTTCATGAGTAGACTGGATTCGGATCTCAATACATACCTGGTCTTCCTGGACGATCTTTGAGAGGGCCAATTGTCTCATTCCACGCCCATCGGTAACCGTAAGAGTCTCCCTCACTGTTTTCCACAATGATTAGTAATGCCTACAAGAAATAAGACAAAACAGAATACGTACATGTTATTTCCTCCTGGAATTCTGAAGAAACTTGGGTTTAGATCTTTCATGGCTTGTACAAGCTCTGGTCGAAGACCATTTGGTCTGTCATTGTAAGTTGGTGGGAAGAGACTGATGAGATTGAAGTTGAGAGAATGACCACTTTCGAATTCGATGGTGAAATTGTTATTGACATCTGGAGCTGCAGCGGTAGGTTCGAGGGTGAAAGGGAATTCGGTCCATTTTTCAGAGGTAGAGTTGGATGGTATATCGACACTCGCAAACACGGTTCCAGAAGTTGCACCGACCAAGCTTGCCGTGAAGTTTCCCGTGTATGCACCCAGAACCCAAAAACTTCCGGTATATTTTTGAGGTTGGACACTGAATCCCCACCATCCGGGATTGGAGAGTCCAATTGTCCCCGTGCTATTTGCATATGTGCCATTGGATGATGCACGAACATTGACTGATGTAGGCAATGCTGAGGATAATGGTATTGATGTATTTTGCAAGGTCAAGACTGAACTTCCAATTGCTGTCCATGGCTCCAAAGTAGATGCAAATTCTCGGTTTCCTTGAAATGCTCGATTTTGAATCAGTTCGGCATAGATTCCACCATCACCAGAATGATTGATGTCCTCGAACATGAGACCATATGCTAATGGAGAAGAGGCATTCCCACCACTTGCAGATGCAGTGATATTGATGGCACTGGCAATGCCAGCAAGCACCGGTAAAACAGAAAGACTAGAATAGAACATTTTGGAAGCTTGAGATTGAAAATGAATGCAACCTCACAGCAATGATGGGAAAAAAAGTCACGTAACTGCAAGTTCCCAGCACTATATATACCTCGGAATTACGATTTCCCAAGACTTCACTTCACGTATGATTCTTTTCCTGCATCTCGGAAGAATAGAGGACATCGACCCACAAGTAGCCATAGGTAGATATTGACCCCGAATACATGCAACGGGATGTCCATCGTGGCCATTGCAGCAAACATGCCAAAATGAAGCTATTTCCTAAGCGATCGAATGCCGAGCACATCTCTCCGCATTTCGCAAGCTTACGGCATTGATAGACATGAAAGGAGACTTCCGATTGATGCGCATCAAAGTTTTCGCGAGCGATGCCAGTCCTTGCAGGTTCTTCTTTTTCCACCTTCAGGCTATGTGCATATTAGTTACCGCACCAACTTCGGGACCCGGTGGTGGAGAGTGTGGGGAAGGTGATTCTTAAAGTTTCGAGTCTTTGCGGGGTGAGGGATCGTACATTGGAGTGGAAGTTGGTCGGGAGAGAAGAAGTAGGAAAATGATGAGAGATGAAATGGAAGAAAACGTGGAGAAGATACGTCTTGGGAGATATGCCCGGTGAAATTTACTTGGCGTCTCATCAACACCTAGGTAGGTATTTGCAATATATTTGATGACACAATACATTCCCACCAATCAAACCTTTCAACCCTCATAAATGTGACAATCCAAAAGACAAAGCTCAATATGTATTCCACGATCGAGAGCAAGCTTCTGTACGTTGCCTATCACATTCCAAGATCGTTATAGACGTATTAAGGTTATAATGAATAGAAATCCAAGTATCCTAGAACTCGAAACACATCACAATTACAATCACAATATCTACCTAATACCTACTAGAAGTATCGTAGTATATATTACATCTCTCTACTTTATATCGTACATCGGACAAAAAATCACACCAGAATGATTAATTACCTAATACTTCCTCCCAGTACGTATCAATCAACAATTAATACACTTCTACAATAAATCAACCACATCTTTAGCCATAAAAAAAAATCTATCAATATCAAATAAAATCCAAACCCATCTTCATATCTCTACTCACATCATCTCTCAACCCTCATTCCATTCCCTCTCGATTACTCTGCAGACGATAATTCACTTCCTATCCTCAAAAGTATCATTCCATTTCGTTTCGCCTCGTTTCGCCTCGCTAATATCAATCACTTCCATCCATTCATCCATCCATCCAGCTTATTTCTTCTCAGATATAGAGTAGGTAGGTAACCTAGTAGTTCCCTTCCATCTGCATAGTGCAAATTAGTGAACATATACGTGGTTTATCAGCATGTTGGGCCATATCAATCATGTGGGCCATTTGAAAATACACCAAAATTAGGGCTTTTTTCATATTCTTATATAAAATAACTAATCATTAGTTTGAGGGAAAAAAAGATCATTAAATAATAATAAGAAAGTAGCTGTTCTATAAATAAATCTTTTTAATGAATATTTCTTATGTAGATTTTGGAAAAAGTCAGAATTGTCACGATTTTCGTTATAAAAAAACTAGTTTAATAATAACTCTTATATTAATTTGAATTTTCGAAAACTAATTAGAAATCTTTAATACTTTTATAATCAAATATCATATATTAAATTTTTGAGAGATTATATTTATAAATAAAGAAAGTGCACGGTTACGCACAGACGAATTTTGTATGCAAAAAGGGGGTGGCCCATATGATGATATGGCCCCACATGCTGATAAACTACGTTATCATTTATCATTCATTATTCATTATTCATTATTTATTATTCATCATTTATGATTCATTATTTATTATTCATTATTTATTATTTATTATTCATTATTCATTATTCATTATTCATTATTCATTATTCATTATTCATTATTCATTATGCATTATTCATTATTCATTATTCATTATTCATTATTCATTATTCATTATTCATTATTCATTATTATTATTCATTATTCATTATTCATTATTCATTATTCATTATTCATTATTCATTATTCATTATTCATTATTTATCATTTATTATTCATTATTCATTTATTATCTAGATTCTAGATTCTAATCTCGAGCGAAAAGTTATTGTAAAATACTGATCATCGATAAGTTATAGATTCAAGCGAGTTGACGAAGTTTCTCAACACGAAGAGCATAATAGGAAGTACACCAAAAAATTACAAGATCGAAAACAATAAACAGAACTTATTCATATCACTCTGAAGCGATCTATCTATCGCCCAGTTAGGAGAATGAGATTTCATAATGAAGTACACGGTAACCTTATGTATGAATAATAATTCTAAAAAGCTAGATATTCACAAACTGCTCAGAGAATCCTCACTACTAGATATGTGAATACCATCTCAAGTCTTGACTACAAAGTTCAATCTCGACTTTGTATATGAGAAAGAATCATTGATAAGACGATGTGAAGATGCTAAATGTGAGAATATCCGATTCTTTCGATATCCAAGTCAAATGCCAACGCCATCGATCGAGATTAACACAAAGGAACTCTTCGAAATTATTAACTACCTAATCATGTCTTTGACGCTTTCGACGATTTTCATCACCCACGGGAACATTATTAGCACCGCTAGCCCCTCCTCTATCTCTATCTGGCATGAATCGTTCATCCTCCGTAGATCCGCCCATCCCCCCTCCACCCCTCTTCGGACCTCTATCATCAAAGTTCCCCCATCTGCCCGTGTCTTCCGACTTCAAATCTTTGTACTTTGTCGCTCCTTTCTTTCCTAATTTCGTCATATCCCTCATTTGTAATGCTTTTGGGAGCAGCTCTCGATTTTGTACATCATCCGCATATCTAGAACCCATGATGTCTCTTTTGTCTAGACCTTCTGCAGCCAATGCATCTGAGTAGAAGGCGCCCTTATGATAGTACTTCTGCATTGTTGCCATTTTTCCTCTTCCTTCCCTCTCCTCCTTCTGCTTCGCAATATATTCGTCATCTTCTTTCTTCCTCTCTTCCTCCGTCAAATTCCTCCTCCTCTCGACTTCTTCCAATTCCTTTTCTCGCTCTTCAATTGCCTCCCTATCTCTCTTGATTCTTTTGAGCTCTCTCAATTTCCATGCTGCAAGCTCCGCCTCTGGATCAATATCGTCGGTATCGTCTACCTCATTCTCCTCTTCCTCATCATCCCAGTTCTTCTTCCCCGCTTCCCTCGCAGCGATATCTTTTCTGATTTGCTCTTCAACAATTTCATCTGCCATCTTTTTCTTTCGTTCTTCCTCAGCCGCAGCCAACTCCTCTTCCGTTTTAGTATCCGTGTTAGAAGCCCCAGGTAAATTGTTCCGCTTATCCTTCTTGATAAATATCGGCCTCATCATAACCTTTCTAGGCGCCTCTTCTTCACTACTCTCTTCCTCTTCGCTATCTTCTTCACTTCCCTCCTCACTACCTTCTTCCTCTTCTTCACTTTCTTCTTCCGTCACAAATCCCTCTTCTTCTGCAGCCTTCACGGCCTTTTCTTCTTGAATTCGCGCATTTTCTTTGGCTGCTGCGACTTTCCTCCTCTCGTTTATGTCACCTCTCAGTGAACTGCTAGAGATGCCAATTGCGGTTGAAGCTTTTGGGGGCGGCGCAATTGTAGGTGTCTCTTCTGCATCGCTTCCAGAATCAGAAGAATCATCTTCAAGATGTGCTTTGCCCGGTCGATATCGTGATGGTTTAATTGGATTCGCGGTCATACGTTTCCCAGACATGATTAAGATTGAATATATGAATGATGCTAACAAAATCGAGTTGATAGATTGAATTGCGTTGGACCGTATAGATAGAGCTTGGGAAAGTTTCACGAGGCTGAAATAGAGCAATTCTTAAGCTGCCTTGCTGCACTTACCCCTGCAAAACAATTCATGGGACCAGAATCATGCGCTAAGATAACGGTGGGTGGGAGCGCAGTGACTTATCAAAATCTTATTTATCGTAAAATTTCATATCAATATTGATCAGTCGGCAATGAAATGTTGTTTTTCTCTCGGAATATAATCTTAATTCAAATATAGTTTGCATTATGTGTTTTTGAAAGCCAAATACAAGGGGCTGATATTCTTCCTGAGGAAACCTGCGCTTTACATTTGACATTGCAGTCAAATTTTGAGCGCATAGATTGTATGCTTCTACTGTAAAGTTCCATAGACCGCAAAACTGTATCTGTGAATTGCTTCCTTTCCACTATTCAGAGCTCTACAGCTATGGTTTTACCATCCTACAAAATTTCTACGCTCAGTACTTGGTTGGAGTCCGATCGATCATCCCATATTTCTATCAAATCAACCCTTCATAATTTATTGCTATCAAAGTCATAATTTTGAGCGTGCAAAATCCTTTTCCCTTCCTTTGGTACGCCAGTTCGCCATGCAAATATAAGATTCCCCTCTCAAATTTATAGAATCTCTTCTTCATCCTCCACTGGTGTAGGTAATGGAGCTGATTGGAGCGCAGCAGGAGCAATTGGAGCGATTGAAGTGCCATCCATCTCAATCTCTCCTTGCGATTGATCATCCTCGACGTCGACATCCTCCTCCCCCTCAGAGACCTCGTTCTCCTTGTCCATTGCTGCTTGAACAGCTTCCTGTGCCTTTTTGTTTAAAGCTTCCCAGGTCTTTGCTCTTTCTTGAACATTCCTTCCTCTGTATTTGCTCTTCTCGATTTTCGTGGACGTTCTATCCATTACCGCTTCTGCTCGGTCCATTCCCTTGTTTTGTCGCTTCTTTGCCTTTGAACTCAATTGCCTTCCACTCTTCTTCTTAGACACACCGGCACCTTGGTGTGGAGATAGAATTTGTGGGTTGTATACTGTTTCTGCTGGAGCCTTGACATTTTTGAGGGACTTATCGGTGTCGATACTTGGAGATGATGCACGTTTTGCTGCGCGAGAACGTACTGAGGTCGCTGATGAATTTATTAATACTGAAAGTTTTGAGATAGAAGAGAAGATTCCATGTTTCACTTACAAGCCTTATTCTTCAGAGGTGCAGTTTTACCCATTGTGATAGATAAACAACAAAGATATTTATTTTTGGAAGAGTTTTCTTTTGTTTTCTTTTTGTTTCTTGTTTCTTGTTTCTTGTTTCTCTCTCTTTTTCTTTTTCTTTGAATCTTTGAATCTGCAGATATGAATTATTTCGTTGTGGGGTAATTACTCAGTATCTATCTACTAGGGATCCCAACGCTTCCTATCCACTAAAGACTTTAACAGACATAACACTAAACTACATTGGCACGATTGGCATAGACACACGAGGTGTCCTCACATGTTTATGAGTTACTTAGCACACATTTGGAGAAGTTATTTTTACTGTTGTTACTATTATTAATATCCATCTAGTTGATAAAAGTACAAAGCCATTCAAAATAAACACTCTACCATACCTGCTAGGCTGCTAGGTATGCATACCACCACCAACCACATGGAGTTTCTACAGCATAACAACATCACTCTCAAAATCTTTACAAACTTTTTACATCTTTAAATACAATACCGTGACATCGGCTTCTGACCTCTGGCTCCAGAATTAAATATCTATCTAGTAATGGTACTTAATCATTCACGTCCGCCTTAATGTGATAATTTGAACTTTGTCGCATTCGCCTTTGCCTTTGCCTTCGCCTTTGCCTTCGCCTTCGCCTTCGCATTCTTCGTATACAATCTTTCAACAGAAACTCAATCATTCCATACCATCCCTCCACCTTCATTCACCCACCCAAGCATGAATCCTCAAAACGGGCATATGTATGATCTCTTTGACAGAGATCAGTTTACAGCAGATGATTATCATCAAGATTATACTGAAGGATTATATCAGAAGGAACGATTTGGAATAGGAACCTTCTTGTCGGTATCAGCTATTGTTATCGCATTAGCCTATCAAGGGCTCATCAATCTCGATTATGACCTCCTGCCTCCCTCACAATTGGCTTGGAAAGCTCTAGTTTACCTGACGCCTTCTGCATTACTCGATTACGCCGACCATTATTCAAATCCTCTGCCAATACGAAATCCCAACACAATGACATACCCGCAGACACATGCGCAAAAAAGTGAGATGATGCGCCGTCTATTTGGCTTGGACACTCCTGGCGGGATTATAGATTCCGTCGCAAGTGCTGGGAGGAGAAGACTATCAACTCTTCCTCTCATCGGTGGCTTGGGGGTTGTGGGAGACGATGAAACGCCTGCCGGATTAGGAAATTGGGACAATTCCGTCTATCAAAATAGCATTTTACAAGGACTAGCATCATTAGACTCACTGCCAGATTTCCTGGAAAGTTTTCAGAATGATGAAGCTCTACAACAGAGGGTTCGAAATCCGAAGATGTCAAAATGGCGAAATGCTTTTGAAGGAGTTGATTGCTACTCTAAAGGACAAATCGAATAATGGGAGGAGGATTTGGAACACCGGCAGCATTGAAAACATGAGTAGTTGGCAACAACAAGATGCGCAAGAATACTTTTTCTCGTCTTCTTGGCGCAATAGACAAAGAGTAGGAACAACAACAAGTCGGGCGGGGTATCGGGATTGGAGCAGCTCAATATTCTGAAAACTTCGAGTCAGCAACCATCACACACTCAAGCTTTGTTCCCAAATCCTTTGACCGGACTTACCGCCACTAGGGTTGTGTGCACCAAGTGCGGTTACTCCGAAGGCTTGAAAACGACGCCTTCTCTTTGTCAGCCTTTGATTGTTGGGGAAGGCTGGGAATATGATCTCTCTCAATTGCTTCACGAAGGTACAAAGCTAGAATTTGTTAATGGTGTATACTGTGAGAGATGCACACTACAGAAAAGTCAGCATTTGCTCTCTACTTTGATGGAGCGGCTTAAGGCCGAACCGGAAGATAATCGAATTCGCATAAATACATCGGAACGACTACGGGCCGTCACAGAAGCACTAGAAAATGATGATTTTGCGGAAAAGACACTTAAGGATAAATGCAAAATACCTATAGAAAATTGGGTATCAGTTACCAAATCAAAACAAGATATAATTGCTCGGCCTCCAAAATCTTTAGCCCTCCATCTTAATCGAAGTACTTACGGGCCCGATGGAGAGTTGAGTAAGAAGACAGCCGCTATTCGCTTTCCCAAATATCTCGATCTCGGCCCGTACTGTCTAGGGAGTGCTGGACACAATGATGAAGAACACGACAACGAAGAATGGCTCTTAGCCCCATATGATTCTATGGTTGCGGGAATACGAAAGAAATCTCGGATACAAGGACCAGTTTACGAATTACGGGCAGTTGTTACCCATTCTGGAAGGCATGATAATGGTCACTATATTTGCTACCGAAGACATCCAGTTTCGGAAATCAAAACTGATGAGAATGGCAGCAAACAAGATCAATGGTGGCGTTTAAGTGATGATCACGTCATCAAAGTCAGTGAAGATAATGTCCTGGCGCAAGGAGGGGTATTTATGCTCTTTTATGATCAGATTGAGCCTGCTGTTCATCTATCAGCCCTAGACTCCGTTACCGATACATCGATGCAAGATGCTGGTATAGAAAAATCGGCATGCAGCTCCCAAAGTGAAACCACTCCTTTCACATCTCGTGAGACGATCTCAAACTCAACAAAGATTACACCTCTCACTGAGACCGATGACGCAGACCACATCATATCAAGATCTTCGTCATCTTCTAATTTATCAGACGTAGACACGTACTTTACGAACAACGAAAATCATGACAACGAAGAAATCACTGCCTCAGAAGGCTCAGATAGGGACGAAGATACTAAGCAAACAATAGAAGCGAGATATACTCCGACTAAACCTATACTGATACCTCAACCCTACATGCGTACAAGTAAAAGCAAAAATGGGAGGGACAGTAGTGAAGGGACGAGAGAGAATAATATGGGGGGATTGCTTATGGTATAAGCTGGGTAACAAGGGAAACTTTAGGAGGAATAGGATACTGTATTTGTTACTTTGTATGCATAGCGTGGCGTTTGAATTGGATTCGGTGGGTTCGAAGGGTTCGATAGCATTGGGTGGAAGCTTGGTTCAATACCAGTTGATGCCGGACTATACAGGAGATTATTTTACCTCGGCGTATTCGAGGACAGCACAAGTATAGGTTAACTCCGAAGTTAGAATAAAATACATTCATATCATTGAATCCACTTACATAGTATCTTGATTACTCTTAAACGGCGACGAAGGTAATCTTGGATTTCCTGCCCGCACTCCTCGCATTTTTGACATCTCAACAATGATGAAATGTTGATTGAGATTACGACGCACGTATCCTGAAGGTCTCGGATGATCTCATTCTTATTAGACTATCTTGTGGCTTAATGCCGATTTCATCGGTACCTACTTCAAATACTTCCGATCACAATACTGCATGCTTTCTTTCAATTTGATGGCAATCACAGGAATTCCCGGTAGGTACATTATTAACATCTCGGAGCAAAGTACCAAATCGTTAGACATCGCTTAGCTACCGAGCAATCTTGGACGCAAAAACGGATATTCGCTCGGACTTTTTTTGGGGGGGGGGGGGGGGGGAGGGAGATTGGGAAACTCTATTTATTATGTGAGCTGGGGACCTGGTAAGTAAGTTAACAAGTAAGTGCCTGGGTAGGGATTAGTTATAATAGGATAGGATAGGATAGGGAATATATCACGGATTCGAAAAACTGATTTCCGAGGATGGGGCTGGATGGGTGAGATGGGGCGCTGGAGATGAGATTTTTTTTTGGATTTCTTTTTACTCCCTACGGAGTATGGACTTCGGAGGGGTTTGGACAGGGGATAGTGGATGGTGGATGGGAAATTTTGGGAATGAGGATGAGGAAGAAGAAGAGAAGGGAGGGTTTTGTAAGGAGTGAGGAGTAGGAAGTTTTGGAGATATGTAAGATTACCTAGGTATGAACATTAAACCTGAAATGTTGAAATAGTTGGTAGCGTTTATGGTCTCTAACATTGAGACCTGACCTGAAGAGACGATTAGCTATTGAGAATGCTTGGTATACTTGAAAACACTTACCTACGAAGTAGGTAGATTTATTTGTTGAGGCCTTAAAGGGTTAATGAGATCCCAAGGATCTTCAATAGCTTAATATAGGTAGCAAAAAAGCTTGTCTATTGCTTTGGGGGGAGGTACAAGTAATGGAAGGATCTGAAACGATCTAGAAATTGGTGATATATACTAGGTAGTAATATAGGTTTGGTATATAGTACATATCAATGAAATCGAATGTGAGAATATCAATCCTTCGATGAAACGAGCCACGATTCGAGTGCGATGGAACACACACAATCTTGGGATAGATAGATACTACGTAGTTGATAGCAAGAACTTCAAACAACAAGCGATAAACTAGATTTTGAGTCTAATGATCCCTTTCCCAGCTGAAACGGAGTTAAGGTATGAAAGTAGTCTCACCGGTCGGCACCATCACGCAACCCACCCATCCACCCAATTTGCCCCATCGTCTTCCATTATGAGGATTCTATGCGTCTATACGGGCAAATGGAGTCTGAACCAATTTCCCACGGTAGGAAGTGATCCTAACCCCAGATTTTCATCTGCAAAATCGGTGTTAAGCTGTATGTACCGACAACCCGTTTCTCATATGTTTGTCAATACCTCCACTGCCTACCCAACATCTACAATGTGTGTTTTGGTACTTTCTCTCTCTCTTATAAACAAGCGAACGTTGTCAGGTCGAAGGTTTATATTATATGATATGACTCTGACTATTACGATGACTTTGAATAATAAAGAAGATCTATAACTCCGTTTGTAATTCTATATTGATATCTCGATTATACCTAGGTGGGCACTTTTTACCCAGGTAATCTTCCCATTTCGATATTTCCAAAGGTCTCATTTTTAGTCGATTTGTTGGTCAAAGGAATCTCATGCACTTCACTTGATTATATACTTTGATTCTCTTCTTTTCTCTTTACTCTACTTCTCTCTCTTGTTGTAATTTTCAGTAGTACTACTCTATTCTATCATACTCCAACTTCCTTCTATATACTTCCTATCGTTACTACCATTTCTTTCTTACTGGTAGATTCTCCATGACTTATATTTTATGAAGATCTTATAATATCTAATTTTGGACCTCTCAACCTTATTGCATCTGCTCTCAGACTCGCTCGGATCTTGAAGCAATATCATCCAACGAAATAAGAATTAAACTCACGCCTCTTTTCCAAAAATATATTATACGTCATCCATACCGGATAACGAGAATTCCTTGAGGGGCATTCTGGTATGGGTATCTTGCGACATTCAAATCACACACCTAAAGTGGTAACAGACAAAATTCCTCTTTCTCAACGAATTCGAATCTGCATTCGTCAACATTCACCGGTACATCTCCATCGAAATCACCATCGACAAAACGACACTATGAACACGATCGATAATAACGACGTCGATGGTGCTGAGGCTGGTGGTGGTAGTGGCAGTGGCAGTCTCAGTAATAGTGGTAGCGGTGATGAACTCTCGTCTTCACTGGAGAGATCACAATCACAACCACAATCACAATCGGGAATTACCGAATTACCGAACAAACCCCCAAACTCCATCTTTGAGAGAAGACCAAGTACTTCGGACAAACCATCGCTATCCGTCTCAACCTCGTCTGCGAAACTATCTCCTTCCAAACGACAATCTTTCATGTCCCCCATGATTACAAGTCTCTCGGTCAAAACGGATCTTACATCGCAGAAACAAAAAAATGTGATTCCACATTTCCTCAACCACTCATCGAATGTGTTGATGGCCAAATTCATAGCTCTGAGAAACCATGAGCAAACGCTCAGAACGATACCAAATACATTAATACATCACCCTGTCGCAGTATCGCGCAATAGATATAGCGATGTCTATCCATGGGAACATCATCGAATTAATCTCCATTCGCTACAATTTGGCTATATAAATGCATCGCCCATCGCACTTCGCACTGCGAATGGACGTGGAGAGGAGCAGGAAAAATTATATTGCCGACGCAAGGACCAAGGGATAATGGACATGACGGGGGACTGTTTTGGGAAATGTGTTGGCAGGAGAATGCAGAAGTGGTGGTTATGCTGACGAGACCGGTTGAAGAGGGAAAGGAAAAGTGTGGTGTTTATTACGCGGAGGATGTGGACGAGGTTAAGACGATAGGGTACTGGGAGGTTAGATGTGTGGGGAAAGAAGAAGAGGGGGGAAATGTTCGGAGGACATTGAAAGTGAAGAGGGTAAAGAGAGCGGCGAGTAGTGTGAGCACAAAAAGCAGTGCGAGTGTTGAGAATGGAGCGGTTGGAACGATTGAAGCAATAGCAGAGGGTCACCCTGGGACAGAAAAAGAATCAGAAAATACAACGGAGGAATTACAAGAGGAAGAAGCAGAAGCAGAAGCGGAAGCAGAAGCGGAAGCAGAAGCAGAAGTCGAAGAACGTACAATCCATCATTTCCTCTTCGAATCTTGGCCCGATAATGATATCCCTCAATCTCCCGCCGATATACATGCCCTCCTCTCCCTCCTCGACGTCTCGCGCGCAGCTAATAATCATTCAACCACGCCTCGCATAATTCACTGTTCGGCAGGTGTTGGTCGTACTGGTACATTTATCGCGCTCGATCACCTTCTGAGGGAACTGGAAATGGGTCATCTGGATGGGTTATCGAGAGATAAGGATCCGGTCTATGAAACAGTAAAGAGACTGAGGGATCAGAGAATGTTGATGGTACATAGGGTCGCACAATTTGTGATGATTTATAATGTTCTGAAGGAGAAGTGGTTGGAGAGAGAAAGAGAAAGGATTCCGAAGGAAAGGGAGGGAGATACGGATGTTGAGGGGGAGGCTGAGACTCCTGGGGCTGGCCCGGTGAAAAAGAGGAAATTTGGTGGGCTGGGCTGCACAAGTGAGGAAAGTAGAAATGGAGCCGGTGTCAAATCTCCCCAAGCGTGATAACATTTATCACCAAATCAAAATCTTTAATAACGGTCTGGGTTGCAAGAATCTAGTTTGGTGGGAGTGCATGCAGAAACCAACGCTACAGAAGATATACTAGAACGAAACGATAGTGGGGTGCTATTACATATGTACAGATATGTGTGACGAATTCGCATGGAAGAGTTGGGTTTGCTCGGGTACATGATAATTTATAGGCGTTGGAATTCGTACTGGCATTGCCGTGGCATTAATATTATTAGGCCGGCTTGGTTGGGAGGTGATAAACAAAAAGTTTATGGATGGATGTTCATTGCTTGAACGGGATTGTTTGGATGGGATGGGATGGACTGGGATGGGATGGAATGATGGGGAGTTTTATGGGGAGTTTCATGGGCAGGAGTACATAAGATGGATGAGATGAAATGCATGGGTCTGATATTGTGTTCATCTTCTAGTCTCATCTTCATGGATGCACTTGCATTTATATCTTTTCTTCTTTGTGGAATCGTGGTTCTTGAGTTTGTCTTGTCTCGGATGTGGGTATCTGCCTGTCTGTCTGTTTGTCTGTCTGTCTGTTCTGCAAGCGTGATTTATTGGCGTGTTTTCTTTTTTATGTGTGGATGTGAGGAGTGGATGTGTGGAGTGGATGTGTGGATGGGTAGTTGATTGCTTTTTTTCTTCTTTTTATAAGTATTCTTTTTATAATTCCCATTTCTATTACCTTTTTATTACTGTAATTAGTATCCGTATTTAATGTACCGAAGGCGAAGTAGGATGGATGGATGGATGACGTGGTTGTAGTGTAGTTAGTTGTAGAGTACTTACTGTATAGTGGCTTGCTTGCTTGCTTGCTTGCTCGCTTGCCTACTTGGAGATGAGATACTGAAATAAATTTCTGGATTTCTGAAGAGATTGATAATCGTGTGTGGTGTAGTGTATTCTTTTCTTTGGATATTTGAGATGTGGGGTTGTGTGAATGATGGTGTGTGGTAATTTGAACTTTGAACTTTGAACTTTGAAGATTTGAAGATTTGAAATAAAAGAGAAGTTGGTTGGTTGATTGGTTGGCTGGTGATTGATTGGATGGATGGATGTATTTATGAAAATCTTCAAGTCGAGAGACCTATAGATCAAAAAGACAAAGTTGGAGAGGAAAGGAGAGGAATGTTCTGAATTATTCACACTTTTTGAGTTTCGGCTGAAATTGTTTTGTTTTTTTTGTCGGTTTATGTGGAATTAGGATGGGATGGGATAGGACGGGATATTAATGTTCTGGAATATTATTTCTTCTAGGGTTTCAAATATAGGATTTTGGGGTTTGGGTTTGGGGTTTAGGTAAACGGATTTCTTGACTGTTGATTTGAGAGGAGTATAGATGATGTAAGATCCGTGATGATAGGTCCTAGTTGACAATGTTGTATTCTGTTTAGAGAGCTAGTTATGTGTAGGAAGAGGTAATCCTTAAATGTTTAAGGCCAGCCCTCTCACTTAGTGTATTACAGTAGCCTAATGATTTAAGGTTGTTCACCTACGTTCATATATTAATTCAACAGCTCCCACTTTCAAGTCCCTGTCAAGAGTACCTCTACCAGCTTACTTTTACTGGCAACTAGAACACCAATGTCCTGAAACGTCACTTCCCCTAAGATCTCGAATACTGCGACCTCAGCGTCGAGCTTTTGGTTGAACCAATTTCTTAACTCAACGGCGATTAGCGAGTCGACCCCGTAGATATGCATAGGGCGTGAGGAATCCAAATTCTCCCGAGGAACAGCCAGCGCGTGGCTCAATCTTTCCATCAATGCATTGGCAATAATGCTGGCTGCTTCTGCTTGTGAAGCTACGCCATGTAATTGACTGACCACGTCAGTAACCACCCCTTCTTTCATATCTGTTCTGCCTTTCTCATTGATATTCCATGTTCCCCTGAACTTCGGGAGTGTCATCATGGTGGGCACGTCAGCGCCCCGCGCCTTGATCGACGAAGGGGTGTCGATACCCACGAGAATCTGGGACTGGAGTGGAGTCGTCGGTATACTCAAGAACGCATCACAGTGATGTTCAAGTAAAGTAAACATCTCTTTTTGCTTTATACCAACTAGGTATCCAGTACCAAGTAACGCAGTTCTCACCGCTGTGTTATCCCTCAAGATGCCGTCGTCTATCATAACTCCCAGGTTAAAAGTGGTAGCTTTCTCGCCCATCTTATTGCGGTAGTGTACTAATGCATCTTGATAGGCACAAGCGGCGCTGTAGTTTACAGATGCTGTTCCACCAATTGCACCAGAGATGGAAGAGTACACGATGAAATGATCCAAGCCTTTCGGGAGGAGAGTGTGCAGATTCCAGGTCCCGGAAACTTTGCAGTCGCTTGCTCCTCGCCAGTCTGAGTATGTCATGTTCTCGAATACACTACTCTGTATTTTTGTTAGCATGTTTGGATTCCAGTTACAAAATCAAGACTTACTCGTAACACCATGGCGGATTGGATACATCCTTTTATAGGTGGCATTGTTTTATGTATATGATTGAGAACTAACTCGAGGGATGTGAAATCAGCGATATCGCATCGAGGGATCTCTACTCGTACCCCTTGAGCTTCTGATTTGGCAATGCATTGCGATGCTTCTTCTGACGTGGGACCAGATCGCGAGAGCAAGACTAGATTTTTGGCGCCGCGATCCGCCATCCATTGTGCAGTACTTCGTCCGATACCACCGAGTCCTCCGGCGATAATGTAGGTTGCGTTTTCTGGGAATGTCCACGGATGTGGTCTTTTAAGAGATGTCTACTTTTGTGAGATTAATCCATCTGTGTGGGGGTGGTTGAACTTACCTTGATCATATCATGTCCTTGGATTTGAATGATTGTCTTACCAGAGTTTTTTCCGCTCTGTAGATACCTGAAGGCTTTTTCAACCTCTCCGATTCCATAGACGTGGATAGGTTGCGGTGGTTGGATTTTATTCTCGAAAATTAGGGTGGTGATACTTTTTTGAAGATCCATGAGCAGTCCCGGTCGATACTTCTGCGCCTCGTTCAAATCAATGGCGTGAAAAGAGGCATTTCGAGAGAATGGAAGCATGGGTAAATTCCCATTCGCTAAGATGTCTTTCTTGCCAATTTCGAGAAATCGTCCGAATGGTGCTATGCATTGCCATGTATCTACTAGAAGGTCACCGCTGAGTGAATTCAAGACAACATCGACACCGCCGTGATCAGCAGTCATTCTTTTGATGCCCTTGACAAATAGAGAATTGCGACTATAGAAAATATGATCTGCCGGTATCTGATACAGACTAATAAGCAAGTTCTTCTTAGACTCCGATCCCACAGTCACAAAAATTTCAGCGCCCAGGAGTTTCGCGACCTGAATAGCAGCTTGCCCTGTTCCGCCCGCTGCAGAATGTATCAAAACCGATTCATTTTTCTGCAATTGGGCTACGTGCACAAGGGCATAGTACGCCGTTGTAAATACCACCGGCATCGCGGCCGCTTCAACAAAAGACATGTTCCCGGGGATGGGAATGACATTACTAGTCTTGCAACGAGCATAGGTTTGATATGTTCCACTTGTGCTTGCGCACACCCTATCGCCTACCTGAAATTTAGTCGCGTGAGATCCAATGCGGGAAACATGACCCGAGCACTCGAACCCGAAACTTGTGCTGGGTATTCGACCCAGTGCGATGAGACAGTCTCGGAAATTAACACCGCTGGCTTCGACTTTGATCTCGATCTCATCGCCTGCTAGATCGGTATTGAGAGTATTATCCTGGATGAACTCAAGGGTGTCGATTAGTCCAGGTGTTTTGATACTGAGAGTTATTGGAGGAGCGCTAGAAAATTCACAGTCGCTGCGTAATGTTTCGTCTGTCGTCGCAGAAAACTTCTGATTCATGTAATCTGCATCGACTACTCTATCGATGCAAATCATACCATTGCGTTCTACATATTCCTGCTCGCAGTCCTTAACACCTTTAGTGGAAATCTCGCTGTAGACCTCGAAAATCCTATTCGCGAGATGTGTGGCGTTGTTCGAGGAAGTCTCGAATGAGAGGGAGATAAATTTGAGTCTTATATTTTCCATTCGTAGTGCGCGGAAAGTACCTTGAACGAGCGCATACTCTGGCATGTCGGGTCTGTCTCCTCCGCCTTTACAAGTCCATAGAATATTTTCAAAAGTCAAGAACATTGCTTTGAGATTCTCAAACTCAGGCTCGGTCATCTCGTGCAAGAAAGGTTTGTTGAGTTCCAAAAGTACGACAATAAAAGGCTGCTTTCCTTTGAAAATAGTAGCCTCATTGAGGGTGGCGGAAACAATATCCGTGGTTCCTGATAATCGCAATTGATCACGCAGCAACTCGTAAGTTTTGCTCTGGAGATCGGACTTCGGATCGAGTATAACTATCGTTGGAGGGAACGGCGTAGTGTTTGAGAAATCGTCGCGAGATGTAGAGACCAGTGCGCTATGCTCATGGCATTCATCTTCATCGTAGTCTTTGAAGTTGAAGTCGATACCTGAAAACCCAGTACTCTTCAACACTTCATCCCACACGTCATCTGAAATCCCCGCACTAAAACTGCGATACTTGTCATTGAAGCGCCACCATCCAGGGAGCAGACCAAACGCAAAATTTGTTCGAACAACCTCTGGAACTGTCAGTTCGAAAAGTAGAAGCTTTCCTCCGGGTCTTAGCAGCGTCCTCACGTTTTTCATCGTAATCTCGAGGTCTTGAGTGGCGTGAAGAACATTGTCCGCAATGATGCAGTTGTAGCTCTCTTTTTCGAATCCTTGCTTGACTGCATCTTTCTCAATATCAAGTACTTTGAACGTCACCATGTCTGGAAAATTCTCGAATAAAGAAGCTGCGCCTTCGAAGAAACCGGCGGAAATATCCGTGTATGTGTAGTGAGCAAATCGAGGCGTACCAACACGAGGATCACGGGCACCGTTCTGTGCAAGAATATCGAGGAGGTAGTTTGTCATTCCTCCTGTACCTGCCCCGATCTCTAATATCTTCATATTCGGATGCTTGTGGACGAGAGTATCGAGATAGGTGAGAGTTTTGTATAAGCCATTGGTGGATTTGTATAGTTCTCTATAATACTCTTTCACCAATGGCTCTTTGAACATGACTTCAAGAGCATCAATCTTTCCCATGAGTATATCGTAGAGATTTGTTGCGAGTATCGCGTATAGTTTCCCTCGCGCATTGGTATGCTTCAGACGGTTTAAAAGTTTTTCATAGAACGCGTCGTCGTCGATATATTCTCTAACATTGACCGCGCCGTTGCGCATATCTGATCTGCAAAGCTTGGTTCTTTCGTATTGCATCCATTCGAAATATTTGATATGGTGTGGCTTCAGCCCCGCAACTTCAGAGTCGGTTAGCCGATTCAATGTTCTCAGAATGCAGAGATATAATAATAGCTTGACGTCATGATCTAGTTTGAGCGGAGCAGGCTGAATATCGTATGAAGTGGAAACATATTGAATCAGCTCTTTCTTGGAAAGGAGATCGATATCCGGTCTGTAATCAAAATTCCAGGAGATATGCTGATTCTGTGCATCACATGGCTTGTCCGGCTGCGCTAAGAATTTTCCTTCGAGTCCATCGATGATTAATATAGGATTAGATGCTCTGTTATCAAATGCAACTGCATCCATTAGAGTGGTTGTAGAACCATTCATTGCAGACTTTGCGTACGCAGACATTATCGATGAACCGGGAATATTAATCTTCCCTTCTGCGATCCATAATCTGCGGAGCCCAACTATGACACTTGGATTTATCTTCATCCTCGCTCCCACCAAAGCTAACAGACCTAATTGAAACATTCCATCGAGTGAGGTAGGATGGATAGTAAAATCTGTTTGTTGGAGTTCTCTTTTTTTGGGTAACCAACTATCCAGCGCAATCTCAGCAGTACACTCTTTTTCCTGACCGTATGCACCGCTTCTAATAGTTTGATGAGCGGATCCAAAATTAATTCCGTTTTCTTTCAGTACCGGGTAGAAATTTTCCATATCCACTTCCTGGCAGCTGGAGGCGCGGATACGCGAGAGCACCATTCGATGATATTCATCATCTAAAGATTGCTCCATCCCATTATTGACCTCATTTTCAAGCTCTCCATGAGTTTACTCGAACTTGGCCTCGACATACTTCAACCCAATCATTATTCTCAGGAGTATAAATGCGGAAATCTGACCATGTTATTTCTCTTTCAGAAGCAAGTCCACATGGGCGGAGGTAAAATTCCATTTCGACTCCATCTTGATCAGAAGGAATAGTGAGCGCCCGTGACACGAGGACATTTTGAATAATAAACCCCGAAATGACTTTGTTAGATCTTGATTTAGCCATTATCTTCGCTGCCTCTATTGCCATGACAAGCATAGCAGATGCAGGAAGAATGCATGCGTTAGAGATGTTGTGATCCTCAATCCACGGATCTTCCGAAAGTCTAATTCGGCGTCTCCATTTAGCTTCCTGTGGGTTCCAATCTGGTACTGGAGTGCCAAGAAAGTCGTTACGAGGAATTTTGCGGAATCTGTGACCTTTGCTAAGCCGAGATTCACGCCAATATGATCTTGAGTGATCAAAAGGATACTCCGGCAAGTCTGTCAGCGGGGTTAAGGAACAAGTCACTGAGGAATTGTGGTCGTGTAAAGCTTGAATGTTTATGTGATGACCCCGACAATGAAGATTTCCAATTGCTTCAAACATCGAAGTCGTTGCATTGACATTGCGTATCAGAACGGAATAATACCCTATAGCTGAATTCTTGCTCGATTGCTTGAAGATATCTTTCAAAGGTCCTTGTAAGGCTGAATGGGGTCCAATTTCTAGCACATCATCGAAACAATCTTTTGAATTATTGTGCAGAATGGTTCCGTCATTTGATATACTTAGTGAGCTAGCACAAGTAACCGCGTCGAGAAACCTCACTGGGGATACCATATTTTTAACCCAGTAGCTTGGTTGACGTAGCTCATCACTTCTGACTAATTTTCCCGTAACTGAAGAGACCATAGTGGTAGGTATTGCGGATACCCGGGCAGACAAGCTACCCAATTGTTCCGAGTATGTTGCGGCTACGGCACTCATGTAATGGGAATGATATGCGACACCAACCAGTAGTTTCCGGGTGAAGATGTTATCTTTTTCCAGAATTTCTTGGAGATAGTTTATGTGTTCCATATCACCTGTGATTGTGACGTTATTAGAGCTGTTGATGCATCCTATTGAAATTCCAGAGTAACCAAATTTGACTTCGATTTTGGCGAGATACAACAGGACTTCATCTGCAGATAAACCAACGGAAAGCATTCCGCCTTGGATACTGTTATTTTCAGCTATCTTAGATGAGAGCAACCCTCTATGATAAGCAACCGCCATAGCAGAACGCTTATCTAAAGCTCCAATGCAATATCTAAAGTTTCTGTAAGCGTGTGGTAATATCTTTGGAAGAGAAAATGATTACGCAGCTGCTATTTCGCCAGATGAATGGCCAAATACCACGGAAGGCCGAAGTTCAACACTCTCTAAAAGATCAACCAAAGCTATTTGTATTGCAGTACAAATTGGTTGGCTGAAGTCTGGTCTATTCACTCTAGAAGTTTCTTTATCCCGTGAAAGTTCGGCTGCAAAGCGGTAAGCTAGCGTTTGCAAGAGAAGCAACAGGAAAACATACCTTGTAGTGACCACAAACATCCCATTTCCTTGAGAAGCTTAGATGTTTCTGTAAGACTTTTTCTGAAAACATTAGCCTGAATTTCCCGAGCCATCGCATACCATTGAGCGCCTTGTCCTGTAAAACAGAATGCAAGACGTGGCTGAGAAATGGCACGTATGGCAGGTGAAAACTTGATCCCAGCTGTCAAATCATTTTCAGAATTGAATGTTGCAAATGATCTCCATAAGAGAGAGCTTCGTCGGTCACTCAATGTGTAGCTCAGTCTGTTCATGTATGAAATACTAAAATCCTCTATGCTCATTCGGGACCAGTATCCGTTGTATGCCGATTCGAGTCGTTTGATGCCGCTCTCGTCTTGAGATGAAAACACTAACATTCTCCTAACCTCACAATGATGGAAGCCATTAGACATAGAAGGTTCATCATGTGTTGAATCCATGTTTCCGTTTATTTGTTTGTGAATCGAAACCTCGTCTCGAAGTTTGAGATGACCGATCGCATCCTCCATTATCACGTGGGCATTTGTTCCTCCAAATCCGAAGGAGTTGATTGACAAGCGACATAAGCCTTCCGAGGGCCATGGTATGAGCTCTTTTGGAAACTGCACATGATAAAGTAAGTCTGAATTCTACCTTAAACAGTATCGACCAAGGGAGCTACCTTTAAATGTGGATGCTCTGCTGTGATAGCATGGTTGACATTTTTAAGCCCTGCGATTCCTGGAATCATTCTGTGTTCAAGCATTATAATACTCTTAATGAGACCTGCTATACCACTGGTACCCTCCAGGTGACCGATGTTTGATTTGATAGTTCCTATATACAAAGGAGAGTCAACTGAGCGAGCGTGGCTGAACGCGTGAGCAATTGCTCCTGCCTCTATAGGATCTATCCTATCACATTAGTATTATTCGTTTCATGGCAGTTTCTTCGACTTACCCCCGACAGGTGTTCCTGTACCATGCGCCTCCACATATCGTGTCTGGCTCATGTCCAAACGAGCTTTTTTATATACATCTCGAATGAGTTGCTCCTGGCTACTTCTACTTGGTTGAACAATACCTGGCGTTCTTCCATCTTGGTTCGTTCCGGTGGCTCGGATAACAGCTCGGATGGTATCATTGTTCTCAAGTGCATCGCTTAATCGCTTCACTATCAACACTCCAAATCCTTCACCACGGCCATACCCATTCGCTTTCTCATCAAAGCTCCAGCATCTTCCATCTGGTGATAGAAAATTCTGATTGTTTAATGACATAGCCATATCTGGACTCAAAAACAAGTTTGAACCAGCTACAATGGCCTAAAATCTTTATTAGACCACTACAGATTAATGCAATTCTTATCGACATACCATTTCAGATTCATTATTCTGTAGCCTCTGGCATGCAGTGTGAAATGCGACAAGGGTACTAGAGCAAGCTGTGTCCATGTTGATGGACTCGCCACGTAAGTCAAAGTACCAGCTAATACGGTTTGCCAACATATTAGCCGACACAGAACTTGCTGAATACTGGCCACCAAAATGAGGGTCTTTGGTGGAGAAAGATTTGTAGTCATCTCCAAAGCTTCCCGTGTATACAGATGTGTTTGAATTGGCTACTTTCTTCATTGGTATTCCCGCTATAAGAATGATTAGCATGAATTGGATATAGTACCTATAGAAATATACCATTCTCTAGAGCTCGGTATGTTACCTCAAGCAATATACGAGATTGAGGATCAATTTCCGCCGCTTCATTAGGTCCAATTGTGAAAAACGGAGCATCGAATGCGCTTAGATCACCGTCCACAAAATGTGCACCTTTCAGAGGAAACTATACGTTCTCAGTGACTGTTATCATATGCAAGGGTGGAGAGCTTATTTACACTATTCAATCTTCCAGAATCTGAATCGTAAACGCCGTCAAAGTTTAAGCGGCTTTCGGGGAATGGTGACCAGGCTGATCGACTAGTCGTCAATCCCTCCCACAGGGATTCAGCAGTTTCCATACCTTGAGGAAACTTGAATGATAAGCCAATAATGGCTAATGACTCGATTCTGGGGGAAGACTCAGCCATGTTTGAAACAGCCCTTTCTGAACTGTGGATTCGCTTGTACTTGTGAATTCGAGTACCCAGGTTAAGCTTTTGAGCGACCAAACTAGAAGCGTGTACCTAGATGGGGAATATCAATCGGCTAAGCAGGGAAAGAGGAAAGTGGTCAAGGGAAAGCTGAAGCGAGGCTCAGGCGCTGAGAAAAGAGAAAAGAAAGGGAAAGTAGTGCTGGCGAACAACGTGTCACTAATGATGCGGCATTATAGTTTTAAGATACGGAGTGAAGTAATGAGAGGGAAGAGTTGATGATAAGTTACTGAGAGCTATATCTGATCAATCTTAACTGAGGAAGTAGAACAATGCAAGGTGTGCAGAAGTATTGGAAGGTGCATAATTGGAACGGCAGTCCTGTTTACCAATATATTCTTTTTGCGTCCCCCCGGTCATTATAATACCGGCGTAGTAGGCATAAATGAACTGCTGTGAAATAGCTTGAAGTACATAGATGTAAGATGAGCATAAATAACATAATTCATAATAGTATAATGGTGATCCTCAAACCATAACATTCTTGCACCTGTACAATACAACTCTTTTTAGCTTCCATTACCCTAACTTACAAAATACCAAAGGGCATCATCACAACAATTTGACTCAAATTTAGACTAAAATTGAGCTAATCTTGGTTCTCCATATCGCAAAGAATTTCACACCAGATTCATTCAAACTTTGATCTCTTCACAAAGTACACTTCGAGCCATAGGATTGCGACCATGTACGTGCAGAAATATAATCAAAATATACTAAATTGGGACGTTGGCTAGTCTGTTCTGATCTCATCTATTCCCATCAAGTGCATCTATCCCCTAGATAGTGGAATTCATCAGTGATGAAGCATGGCGTATCCGTCCAATCTCCTCAAATTAATCAATCAATACGTATGGCTTCTAGAACGTCATTGAATTCATGCTGCCAATATATCCGGGAACAGAAATATGCATACCATGCTCAGCTGCAAAGAGCTGATCCTAATTCAAGTTCTCCTAAGTGACCTTTTTACCAAGAGCAGTAGTCATGATTTCTGATGATTATTGGATATCCCTCAATAAACGTCTGCTGACTTGCCAGCATGCGATTGGCTTTGTATGCGGCTCGGTCAGAATGTAGGATTGATGACACGCTGACTGCATACCACCATCTGTGAACTTTTAAAGAAACTAGAAATACAATAAAAGCCATCAATGATCCTTGCTAGCTGCTCCTATCCTATCGCCCTAGGTGAAGAAACCTTACCGGTACTTATGTGAGAGATATGCCTACTTGAGCTAAGTGTCTGAACCCTCAATAATACTCAAAATATCATGACCACCATATAATGACTTCTTAATCAATCTTAGCTCCCATTCCGACGCTTTGGGTCAACGGACAGCTAATCTAGTAATATTCCGACGGGAATCAGTTTCACCGCAGTTAAGTTGTATGACCTTCGGACTTCCGAGCTTATACATCACAATTTGCCTTCCAATCAAAACCCCTAAAATATTATCCATAAAAGAAAGTCTGCATTGGTTGGCTGGCTTTGTAAAGAAAAATCCAAGGAGAACCATCTGATAACATTAGATTTATTCTTGTCCTTGGCAACAGGGTTCATTTTCTCCGAAGCTTTATGTCGTTGCCGGTGCAAGCCAAGTGGATAAGACGACCCGTTTCTCACCGGCATTGCGATCCTTGCATGGCTCCCCATGGTAGTGAATCCTTCGCTGAAAGGGATTGCAAAATTGATACAGATGCACCTACACCTGCAACTGCAAACTGCAATATATATTTTGTTTCAATATTCCAGAGGCACAGTATGGCACAATGCAGTGGATGCCATTGGATCTTGGGATCGCCGTGAAAATCAAATGATCAAATGAACAAATCGGAAATTAAACTCACCTGAGTGGTTGTGGAATAGCAACGACCAGTCAGGCTGCTTCGCAATGCCAAGACACAGGTCAAAATATATCGCAGTCACTGATTCACTGGGGTGATTTCAGGATTTAACTGGATGTGTTACACTTAAATGTGGCTTGGCTTCTTGATTTGACAAAAAAATCAATGTTTCGCTTTGTTTTCAATGCAGATATGTAGTACAACCATCAACGTGTAACGGCACATGCAATACCAATGTCAAGATAACCTTAACCAAGGCTGCAGGAAAAAAGCCATCACTCTAGCGATAATCTGCCAGATTTGGGGGAGATCGATTGGGAATAAATTTCACCCGTAACACTTTCTTCTGTGTCTTGAGAATCATGACCAGCCTTGAGGTTATCACGACGAAGCAGACCTCGGGCACAATGCCCTCCTCCGTTGCTCCTGGAAAAGTGGTGCCAGAAGATTTGGGGACCATCAGCGATCAGAGTGCTAGCGACGGCACAAGGTACCTTTCTGGATGGCGATTAAGTCTGCTCACACTTGGGTGTGCTTGAATGTTCGATAAGCGTAAGACTTTGCTGACTTGTTTGCAGTCTATGCCTGAGTCTTATGCTCTCTTCGCTGGATATCACTATCGTCAGCACTGCTCTTGTTACTATCTCTGATGACCTTCAGGCATTCGATCAGAGCAGTTGGATAGTGAATAGTTACTTGACGACATACTTTAGTAAGTAAGTCCTGTTACAAGCCTGTGCGCTTTCTAATATTCTAGGTGCTCTGATCATTTGGGCTAAGATGAGTGATCTCGTTGGTCGTAAAATTATGCTTGTTCTCGCCCTCGTGATCTTTTTGGCGTTTTCGGGTGGCTGTGGAGGGGCATCAAATAGTACCCAACTGTAAGGAACCCATAACTTCAGTAATGTATAAGCCTAACCAAAAGATAAAGTATTACTTTCAGAGCCCTACAGGGCGTTGGGGGTGCTGGAATATTTAGTATGGTACCTATAATCGTAGCGGAGATGGTCGTGCCGGAGCAGTACGGCAAATTTAACGGCATTGTTTCTCTAGCTCTGGCTATTAGTTTTCTCCTGGGTCCACTTCTGGGAGGTGCAATCCCTCAGCATACAACCTGGAGATGGATCTTCTGGATTAACTTGCCTATCGGTATGGTAGGATTAGTCTTGGTCATGTTAGCAATGCCTGCAGGCTTTCCTGACAACAGACCATCTAAAGCGATGCTACTGCCACCAAAATTGAGCGATGTGCGGGGAAAATTCGACTATGTGGGTTTCCTGTTACTCCCAACCGCTTGTATTTTTCTTATTGTAGCCTTCGAGGAGGCGGGGGTAGCCTTTGCTTGGAACTCGGCCTTGGTGATCACTTTCTTGGTGCTTGCTTTTGTTCTTCTTTCTCTGTTCTTTGCATGGCAGAAATTGCTATTTTTGAAACAATCTACAAGACAACCCGTCATACCATGGGTATTCCTGAAAAATAGGGTTCTTATGGGTATATACATGTAAGGTCTACTCAATGCGACTGGAATTTTCAACTCTTGACTGACACGAAGTTAGTTACGCGCTCTTTTCAGGAGTCCCTTTCGTGACTTTGGTGATTGAGATTCCACAGAGAGTCCAGAACATCAGCAATACCTCGACTTTGATTGCGGGCGTGCGCGTATTGCCATACACAATGTCTGTTGCTGTCGGTTCAGCAATCACTGGGGGGTTAACGGCGAAAGGTCGGATACCCCCGATTTATGTGCTGATCACAGCTACCATTCTGCAAATCCTTGGAACTGGGCTCTTATACTCAATACCAGTAACAGCTCATATGCCGGCTAGTTTCTACGGGTATGAAGTGCTGGCAGGAATGGGTGTTGGCCTTGGATTGACGACGCTATTAAGCATCACACCCTTCATCGTTGAAAAGCGACTTTTAGGTACCTATATATTTTCATAATTCAAAATTTCTTTTGTTTTCGGGAACTAACAATGACGTAGCTGTTGCACTCGGCGGTGTCACACAGATGCGAATTCTTGGAGGAGCGATTGGCGTTGCAATTGCTACTAGTCTACTGAGTAGCAATGTCATATCAGCCCTGGCTGATATCCTACCTGCTGAAACTGTCAATCACCTTCTTCAAAATATCTCTTCGGTGGCTTTACTGTCTCCGGGTGATCAAATCGCGGTTCGAACCGCGTTCGCTCAGGGATATAAGAAACAATTGGCCATGATACTAGGTTTTTGTGCTGCTGAGCTCTTGGCTATAGGGCTTATGTGGGAGAGAAAACCTCGCAGACTCGCATAAGTATAAGATATCAATGTAACCAATATAATGGTAAGGCTAACGAATGTTGGAATGTCGGAACAATGTTGTGTTGTCTCTTTCAAGGATTTTAGCGGAGATGTGAATGTGGGGCTCAGAAGTCACGACGGAAAAGATAAGCTTAAAATAAACCTTTTCTTAACCACCATGAACATCTTGAACAAGTACTTTGAATGGTCAATTTATTATATGGTAAATTCTAGTCGAGTTGCAAATATTGAAGGCTGAATCGCAAAGAAGCAGAAGTGTTTAAGGTGGACTTGGAATTTACACGTAAAGATGAAGCATAGGTGAGAAAACCTATTCACATAGTCTAGCCTGTGTAAAAGCCTCTCCTGCTCTTCCCTACTCTAACTACCTAAGTGCATAAATTTCGAGTTAGAGTCTCAGCTTACGAGAACCATTGCCTGGCTTCCTGCATCGCTTTGATAGTGCTGTCTATTGTTGTGAGTACCGTCTTTCGTAACACCAACTTTCTATCCACTAAAACCTCGAAGCTTCGATCTGACCACACGCCGTAGCAGACGGCAATAACTATTGACATTATCATGGTCATATTTATTATTTGCTGGAGTGTTCGTCGATGCTGGCCTTGTGCGGAAAGCTTTCGGGTCCAATCGTTGAATTTGGGAGACCTGCAGCGGAGGTAAAAGTCAAGTTGAGATCGGCTGTGAAAAAAAAGTCAGCATGCAGTTGAGCCAATGATCGTCAACCCAGCTTTACAAAGACTTCAGTCTCAGGTAGAAGGGCCATGCTTACGGATATATGACGGTGTTCCAAGCCCCGGAATCATTATACCAGCTTTGACAGGAATCAAAAACGGTTTCTTGCATATCTCTTCTGATATCTTGTACCCACTTTTCTACTGCCTCGGGCTTTGGTTCCAGACAACTAACATACCCTTGGAGAATGGGGGCGATCATTTTGAGAATGTATTGGACATTATTTTCGATGCTCATGATGACTGAGGTATGACCAACGAAGGTGTTTGGGCCCATGATCATGAAGAAATTTGGAAACTGGTCAATTCCTGTTCCCATATACGCTTGGGGGCCTCCTCGCTCCTTCCAAACGTGCTGAAGGGAGATACCCTGGCGTCCCATGACGGAGAGAGGGTGTAGAAATTGTGATACCTTGAATCCCGTTGCTAAGACAAGAATATCGGCGGGATACTGGCTCGGCAGTGCAGCGAGGTTAAACTTTGATTCAGAACTCCCGACAGTCACTTCATTGCATCTCATACCTATCCAAGGCTGTGTCGTTAGGATATAGCGAGGATCGCTCATACTCTGGAGCCAGTCATTGTCGAAAACGCGGCGCTTACAGCCAAGACTATACCGCGGCGTCAATATGGAATGATATTTTTGAGGTGCCAGCTTTCTCATATGGTCCAAGGATGACTTTTCCGAGATTTTCCGAAGCTCCAAGTTTTTTCGCTTGAACGTAGCGTACCATAGCAACTCAGACATGCAGCAAACAATGAAGCGAACGAGGAAGCCCAAAATCGGTACGGAGCCGTAAATCATAGGTGCGAACTTTGCGTAAGCCTCTTTACCTCCTGGCTCTTTAATGCGAGGAACAAACCACGGTGGATTTCGTATAATGTGCGTCAATGACTTGACCTTGGTTTGAAGAATTGCCGGTGCAATCTGGGCGGCGGTGCAGCCTGAGCCCACAAGCACGACGTCTTTTCCCTCAAGATTGACATTTCTCGGCCATCGAGCAGAGTGCAAAATCTCACCGCTGAACATGTTCCTTCCTGAGACAGTTTCTGGCCAATCTTTAGGATTGGTAAGAATGCCGACACCACTGATAACCACTTTGGCTCGGATTATCTCAAGTCGACTATGAGTTATGAGTTCCTCTCGATAAACACGACAGATCTCGATTTCCCATTCTTCTTCCTCCTCTTTCCATTTCAAGCTCTTGACTTCCGTGTTCAAATTGATCTTGTCTGCTATCTCAAAGCGTTCCACTACTTTATTGAGATACATCACATAGTCACAACCTGAAGGAAACACGGTCGGTGAAGTGTAATTCGGGGCGAAGGAAAATGAGTAAAACAAGGTTGGTCTAAATAAGCCCAGTGAGAAAGCGTTACAACACTAATGATTGGCAAACCTACACATCACAAGCCTAGACGAATGTATTAGCTAAAAATGGCACAGAAGTGGAATTTTGAGACGCTCACGATTCCGGGATATCTGTTCGTCCACCATGTGCCTAATGGTCATTCTCATCAGCTTTACTCTGCTTTGATCTGTTCGAAATAAGAGTAGAGATTTAAATTTTACCTCCAAGCCCCTCTTGGCGATCAAATATTTTGAACTGGTCAAAACGAAGCTTGCTTTTTAATTGACAGCCCATGGCTATGCCTGAAGGTCCAGCCCCAATAATGACGATGGGATAGTAAATATGGGAATTCTCTCCATAAGCATCACGTGTAGAAATCCGTGCTGATGACTTCATACTTGCAGTTGGTGATGGCTGGAATTGACAATAAGGAAGGTGAAATCTCTCTTTGAAAGTTACTGTAAGTACCAAAAAAGATCAGGCTTATCTATTCTGTCTTCAGTCGTTGGATATTGCAACAACAGAATGGCAAGTTATAGTTCTTCATTCAACGATCATCTTCTTTCTGGGAAGCGGTCGTACCATCAGTGCCATGATAGGCAGATCCTCGCTGCAAATGCCGGTCACGACCACTGGCTGTAAGTTTCCCCAATTTCCCCACTAGAGCTAGAAACTGGCTAATTCTCACCAGATGATTACTGAGACTTGCAGCATTAAACTCTCTTTTTGGACATATGCAGACCGAGAGAAGCTCCGTGTTAATATATAGTGACATCTTTTGAGGAGATTACAGCATGCAGAGCTATAGATATTCCTTAGCTGAACATGGTGCACAGCCCGGATTCACTCGTTCATCAATAATAGTCAACAATACTTGGAATCCTTGAAACAGAAATGTTCGAATTGAATAGTTGCTTTCGATTTCTGTCAGAGCTAGGCCTTGCATTAAATTCGATATCGATATTGCAGCCACACTTTCTACCTAATAAGACCGGGGCCGTTATTTGTAGAGACACCCTGGGGGAAACGACGGGCTCCGAAGGCTGTGACTTTTTGCATTGCCGAAGAAAATACAACATGTAATGCGGCACAGATAGCGGGGTAGCTTCCTACGTGTTGGTGGCGTACAAGGGTGCCAGATATGATACGAGGTAGATGAGGTTTCACAAAGTGACTTAGCAGGCTTAACAGGCTTAACAAGGTGTGTAATTAGTAGTTGCAGTCGTATTGGTTGTTTTGGTCTTGGCAAAGCTTAGAGTTATCATATCCTACTACACTGTTTAGATAGAACTTCTGGCTTTTTATCTAAGTATCGCAAAACCACAGCATCTTCTCAGTTTTTCAAATCAGAAATTATGGAGATACAAACCTTACTTCTAGCCTTATTCATTACTTACGGAGCTGGGCTACTGACTTATCGATTTCTATTCCACCCTCTTGCACATATCCGCGGACATCCACTTGCGATATCGACTTACCTCTACGAATGGTACTACGATTTGTACCTCAGTGGTCAATATACCTTCCAACTTAAAAGGTTGCACAAGCAGTATGGTATGGTGTTTGAGTCTTTTGCCGTAACTTCAGCATCACTGATATTTCCCTCTAGGCCCCGTCATTAGAATCAACCCGAATGAGGTTCATATCGATGATCCTGATTTCTTCGAAGAGGTGTTTAATCAGTCAAATGGCCGAACGCAAAAACCTCTAAATGTTGCTGAAGCATTCGGTCCATATCCAGCGGTAGATCTCAGTCTCTATCAGTTTAAATCATGTTGCTAATTTTGCAAAGACTATAGGAACACAGGATCATGAGCACCACCGCATAAGAAGAAATGCTCTCAATCCATTCTTCTCCAAAAAATCAATCAACGACCTCGTTTCAAGAATCCAACGTCCTATCCTCATTCTTTGCGATCGACTTGAGGAGGCAAGTAAATCTGGGGTAACTCTCAATATGAAGTATTTCTATGCGGCAGTGACACTGGATATCATCAATGACTACTGTTTCTCGAGGCAGCCAGATAACATTTTGAGGGAAGACTTTGGACGTAAGTCCTTTGACGACGTGGACAACTTCTTGGTTATTAGTCTTTTGGTACGTAAAGTATCAATCAATTGGAATGAATACTAACTTTCAAGAACATTCATATCCCGTACTTGATGAGATTTAGCTATTCTCTTCCGGTATTTCTAGTCCTTTTTGGCCTTTGCTTTCCGACGATGCTGACATCTTTAGGACAACATGAACAAAATCTTGGCTCCTGCCATGGCAGACATCCTTGATTACCGCAAGGTAAATCTTTAATAACTAATCCTGACTCAATCAATCCTTAACCAAGTATAGGATCTTTCTAGACAAGTAGAGTCCATTCGAAATGAGCACGAAGAGCCCGAATCAAGGAAACTTGTTGATAGGACTGTCTTTCATGAGCTATTAGAGAGCAAGTTGCCACCCCAAGAAATGGAGCGAGACAGACTACGTGATGAAGCTTTCAGTTTAGTCACAGCAGGCTCTGGTACAACGTGAGTAGTCTCTGCAGAAAACTTTGCGAATGATAGCTTACTATGTATGTATCCAGAGCATATGTCCTCAGAGGAACCTCATATCACATCTCGGCCAACCCTGTGATTACTCAGCGGCTTCACGAAGAGCTGAAATCTGCCATTCCAGACCCTTCAAAATCTCTTTCACTGTCAGAATTAGAAAAACTGCCGTATTTGACAGCTGTCATCCAAGAAGGGCTCCGTCTTGCCGATCCAGTTACCCACCGTATTGGCCGACAATTCCCAGATAAAACCTTCATCTGTCATGGTAAAACGATTCCAGCCGGAACAATAGTTAACATGACAGCCTTACTCACGCATCAAAATGATAAAATCTTCCCGGAACCTATGGTTTTCAAGCCAGAGAGATGGTTGGGGATTCAGAACAAAAAGCTCGAGCGGTACCTTGTCCCCTTCAATCGCGGAACTAGATCCTGCTTAGGTATCAATCTCGCTCGCGCAGAGCTCTATTTGATTTTAGCTTCTGTGTATCGACGGTTTGATTTTGATGTCTCACAAGTTAATAGAGCTCGTGATATAGATGCTAGCCGAGATTACATTCTAGGCGCCCAGGCGAGAGATACCCCCGGTATATTGGTTAAAGTGAGAGAGAGAGATTGAGTCTATTAGTACAATACCGCACATTACTTAATCTGGAAAATAATCACAATAGTCATACGTCGTACAATGATTTTGTGAGAGCTCACACTAAAAACACTACTAGCTCGCTCGCGGTGATTCTAATTGAAGCATATCTTTCTTCAAGCAATTGCTGACTTACTAGCGAAGTAGCCATCTATTAGGCCTCCACACTGAGAATATTCTTGATGAAGATAAATAAATAAATAGTCCGCGATTGGAGAAGGACATGTCTCACCGTCGACTGGAGGGTTTCCTGCAATTGCAAAAAGTTCGGCAAATAGGGATGTCCGCTCCAGTAGGACGAAAAGCTCGGCACGCCAAAAGATCACACCATTTCTTTAAATTCTCTTCTAAATCAGACTTTCAAGATTTCTGGCTATCAATTGGATCAAGATATGAAAAAGAAAAAAAGATACTTATAATCTATAATTAGTTTATCTTTTTTTGAAGATCCGTATCACTTTCTGACATTATTACCTAATACGTTCGGAGTGATAGTGTTTCTAGCAGGGTTTAGATTTTGGCGAATTTGGTGCGCCCGGTTATTTCGTTCTGGATGGATGTCCAGTTGATAATGCGGAATGCTTGCAAATATGCATTCCATGTAAGACTCAAACATATGCCGAATCGACTCAACAAATGGGAACGGCCGGTCAAGCTAGTATATTCGTAATCCCGCCTTTAATCCTGGGGAAATAAGGATTAGGGTGGCATTACTCAAAGACAAATCAAAGTAGACCACCCCCCTTTCTATTATTGTTGGGGTTCTACGGCAGTACTCGATCGAAACTTGGCATTCGACTTTCTCCTCACTTTTGTAGGTCAATTTTAAAAATTGAAGCCCTTCGCGGCGCAGACTTATTCCAAATTAAATTGCTAATTTGTGGCTGCTTGAAGGAAAAAAGAGGGAAAGGGGGGGAGATTCAATAAGTGGAAAGAGTGACGATTAAGAACTAGCTAATTGTTTGATTCCATACATCATTCCTTCCAGCATGGATCTCTGGGATCTCTTCTACCGTTGACTGTTCACTAACATAATCACATCTCAGAAACAATGCGTTTGCATCAGAACATATCATATTTCAATTCGACTACAAGATGGATATCAATTAAAAGTTCTGTTTGTTGAATATTTTTCTTTGTCGGGATCCCTAGCATTTCAGACAAGGTGGCGTCCCCATTGTTTGTAATTATTGTAGGAAAGCTTCACAATAATTTACTTAACAAGAAAGATCTTTGAAGAAATGCAACCATGACTGCAGCCATAGCATGAGGCCTTGTTGAAAGCCCTCGTCTGAAAAGTATGAGGATCTCTGACCCCTCCTTAGACATTACGATTGACTGCAGCTGTAGTTCGAAGGTGTAACGGTCCTATTAATATCCTCAAACTCTATTCGCACACCTGTAGGTACCACAACAACACTCTAGTTGAGAGTTAGGCACAACCAGAACCCTCTTCTGATACTCGACATTGCCTCTCGTGTTTCGTTGACTTCAAATGCCATCCTCCATTTTCTTAATACATATAATGTAAGTGTCTCTGCGCTTGCTCTAATTCTACTGCGCTACCTTACTGGAGCCCTTTGTCAGACTTTCTCTTTGACGATCTCAACTCTGCCTTCTATCTTATCAATAAAACATGACTACCCCCGCTTCCTCCGCTCCATATAAGCTGGGACTGAATCATGTGGGATACACGACTCTGGTTATCTGCATATTCTTTATGGCATATCTACCTAGCCGCTGCGCTCCGCGTCTGGACTAGGGTAGTAAAGAGAGCCAAGTTTGGTATTGACGACTGGCTTCTCATCGCCAGTGTCATTTTGTTCTTTCCATTCTGTGCCAATATACTGGTCGGTGTCTATACGATTGGCAGTGGACAGACATATACCGACCCCCTTGTGCTCGCTCTAAGTCGCAAACAGTATTTCAAGAGCGAGTATGCTATTCCTCCACTTTACGCTATCAATGTCACTACCATCAAACTTTCGATCCTATTCTTCTATCGTCGCATTTTTACCACCGATAGCTTCTTGAGAAACAATTACATTATCATGGCGATATGCATAGTTTGGTTTGTCGTTACCATCATCGGTGACCTACTCTACTGCATACCCATGGCTACATTTTGGAATCCAGAAGTCAAAGGGAAATGTTTCAATTTTCCACTGTACTTCTTAATTATGGAGCTTGTCGATATGTTGTTAGATATCGCCATTCTTGGTCTTCCATTGAAAATCATTCTTAGCCTACATATGCCATTGTCAAAAAGACTTGGAATACTCTGCATCTTCCTTTTGGGAGCACTGTAAGCACCCCCGTTCGGTAATCATAGATCATAAGCAAATAATATTCATGAATATAGGGTCGTTGTTACCAGCGCCATACGAATCGGATATGTTTACAAGCCAAGTGCCTCACTACGTAAGTCTCTGTCTTTTCTTGATCAGAACTTAAGCTGAGAGAATACAGTATCGCTAGCGCAAGCATCTTTATGGTCGGTCATTAATCTAGGAATAGCGATCCTCTGCGCTTGTTTACCGACATACAAACCTCTTTTTGGCAAGTTTCACACTATAGGCACTTCGCTTTGGACCAACCATTTTTCTGCGAATTCCGACAAAAGTACGACTAAGGCCGCTTCCGATTTGCACACAAATCCTGCCGCTTACTATTACAGAATGGGGGATAGCAATGGCGATAACATTCATATGACGGGAGTTTCTACACAGATACAGAGCGGCAATAAGGCACCGAGCTTGCCTTCGGATGGTGTACGAGTCCAGCGGGATGTTCATGTATCATAGTTTCAATGCTGTTGTTGGCTGAACAAAATTAGACGTCAAAAATTAACTGTCGGTTGTGTAGTGGGGCTTGGTTTTGCCGTTCCATTAATGTAATTTTCCAATATTTACTGCCAAAGATGCTTGGGCAGTTGGGTGACATTGTTTTCAGAATATATATGGGGTACTGTCTGGCTACAGTTTTGCCTTTGCATTCATCAACAGGAGATTTGCTTTCATCCCATAATATCGGGGATAAGATAGAGTTGAAAGATGTCGATCTTCTATCAAGAGCTTTTGTATTTTGCTACATTCTAATCATTATATGCGTACCTGTGAAATTCAATTGCAGTGGCAAGAAGTGTTTGAAACTATTGCTGACTCCATGTAAAAGTCTGTCCATGCGTGCTACAGTATAAATCTTCATCAGTATCAACAGCCTCGCTTATTAAAATAGCTTTTGTTTGTTGGACTGCAGATACTAGGTACCTACATACACCTCGGTATATGTTTAGACTGAGCCACTCACCCACATGTTTCGTTTTCCTGTGGCGTGTTCTATGGGTATATATTTACTGAGTTCCACCATTTGGTCTGTTCAAAGAATCTCTTTTTAATTTTTACTTCAAATTTCGATCCATCATTTAAGCGGGATTTGTCGAGGCTTTCCACATACCTAGACAGTCCACGGGTAACCATATCGCTGCCGCGGACTGTGACTGCGAACTGCGAATTCACTTCATTTCCTCGTTAGTATTCACCTAGAAGTTTCTGCTTCTTCCACCCTGGCACAATTCTCCTAGCGTTGTGATTATACAACCATTCTCAATCGATTAACTCCTCTATTCTTTTTTACAAATCAAGCTCCGATTTATTTTTCGCTACATATCGGGCTTCTGCTAATCTTGTCTGCAGTATTCAACACAAGATATTAGTTTGAGAATCCCAAGACGCATATATTCCCGTTTGCAACACTCTACTTCAAACAGGCCTATTAAAAATGGATTTTCAAAATATCAAACACCTGACTGCTGCGACTAAGCAAAATGAGAGAAGAAATATTGGAACGATGCAATCAGCACTTCTATCTCTGTCCAGCAAGCTGCAACGACACAGGATCTTCCTGTCAAAGGTCCTGTATGGGTTAGCAAATTCACAGCACCGTCTCCTTCCCACGATGACAACTCTCGAGAGTTACTTCTTGGTCGCATCGATGAGGCAAACACGCATAATATACATTATGATCGTCCAAATTGCGAGCCACTCTCCTGTGAATGGACAGGTTACCACGAGGGAGTTGAAGCGGGTACGCTCGAACCACTACTGTCAGAAAATGAGAAGTATCAAAAATTAGTGGAGGGTACCAAGAGTCCATTAACAGTTTTGTATCTCTATGGCGGTTCATTCGTGTATGTGTACCCCTTTCAAATATCACTTGTAATTTACTCACATGTGAGCTTTAGACTCAATACCCCTTCCAGCTACCGAAGACGTATTGGAAGCCTAGCCAAAGCAACAGGAGGTAAAATCCTAATGGTGAAGCAGCGTTTGGCACCACAGAATCCCTTCCCAGCAGCTTTCCTCGATATATTCCAAGCCTACCTTTCACTTCTCGCACCACCTCCAAACTCACCACACGAAGCCATTCCAGCCAAGAACATTGTAATAGCAGGCGATAGTTCCGGATCCGCCCTCGCATTAAGCTTATTACAAGTTCTTCTGCAGCTCAAACGAAAAAATGCCGTCATCAATTTCCATGGAAATACAATCCAGCCAGCCGAGTTCGTACCCGCAGGTCTCGCAGTGTTGAGCGTCACAACTGATCTAGTCAATGCGCTTCCCTCACACAAACGAAACATAATGCATGATATATTTCCCTTTCCCATCGAGAAACTCCCCTACCTAGAAAAAAGCTTTCCTACCTGTTTGATCTGGCCAACCAAGCCCGCACGAGCAAATTTATACTGCGAGGCTGGGATGCTTGCTCACCCGCTAGCAAGTCCCGTTGCCTCCTTTGATTGGTCTGGTTCTTGTCCTCTATGGTTTGCATCGGGGCAAGAACAAATTGTGGATGGCTCCCGACTGTTAGCTCAAACTGCTTTTTCACAGGGCGTTACAGTTGTGCTTCAGGAATATGAGGGTATGCCTCATACATTCTTCTGGGTATTTGGCAAAGCACCGCAGACGAGAAAGATTCTTGGTGATTGGGCTGAGGCTATAGTCGCTTTTGGGGAGGGCAAGAAATTAGTTTCTAAAGCGGAATTTATTCAGGCTAAGGGCTTGAAGACAGAGGAGTTGAATTTGAAGAATTTAGTGTCTTTTGGTGTGGCAGAGGCGAGCGAGCTTCTCTGGAAGAAGACATTAGATTATAAGGTCCCATTATTTCACCAACACTGTCAGTCATCCTTGTAGTTGACATTTCTTTAGTCTGGAGCCAATTCAATTCGCATCAATTCGGTTAATCTATTGCTCTCTGAGACAATAGAAAATGTCGTCACTAGAGACCTATGTAATGAAAAGTTTATTGATCAAGTCTCAAATTCCTCGAACTCTTCGCTTGGCATTATTTGGTGTGTTCTAATTTATGAATTAACATCCCTCAGCATTATCCCAGCTCTGCAACTTATCGTACAAACAACCAACACTTCCTAACACCGTTACTCCAGGTTGCAGACGTAAGTAACCACATCCGCTCATCCGTCGCTTCATTGATGTGGCGAGCAAAGTAAAATTAGACCCAAATTTGCCAAGATTCCGTGATCGCGTACGGGACGCTATTATAAATACCTAAACCATGGTCTCCTTTTCCCTTCTTTCGGCTCCTATCCTACAAGGGTAGATACACTCATCTCCTCGATTCCCTCCTCGACTCTCTACTTCTATCTCTCTTTCTATCACGATCCTTGTCTCTGACTCTGTCGCGATCTCGATCCCTATCCCTCCTATCCCTATCCTTGTCTCTCTCCCTATCTCTACTCCTACTCCTCTCCCTCCTCCTATCCCTGTCTCTACTTCGACTTCTATACCTCCTGGAATGCCCATCTCTATCTCTATCTCTCCTATAATCGGGCGATCGGCTCCTCCTCCTCGGCCTATCATCATCTCTTGATCTCCTCTCCTTTTCCCTATCCCTACTTCTCTCCCTCTTCCTTGGGGAACTTCTCGCAACTATACTTTCCCTTCGTTCAGTGGCACCTGGTACATATCGGTCAATATTGATCGGACTAGTGCTTCTCTCGATCCGACTACTTCGTCTCGCAGTAGGTGACCTACTTCTTGCGCGAGATTCTCTCCTATGACTTTCCCTATCGCGAGAAATATCTCTTTTTCTTGCCGAGACAGGACTGCTCATTATAGCATCATCCTTTGCTCTAGGTGTGGCAGCGATGGCCTCTTCCTTTTTGGTTGATAAACTAGGTAATTGCGGCTGATTCTTTCGTTCTTCGTTCCACTTTCTAGCTTCCTCAGCTCTTGCTTGTGCCGCAGCAACTTTGTATGATTCCGTATCGAGATTCGAGGCGCTTGTCCTAGTCACACTGCTCTCTGCACGTCTTGTGTCACGGTCCCCTACACGTTCACGGCTTCGTGATCTGTAACTTCTTCGTCGGTCGCGAGATCTCGATCGAATACGATCTCTATCACGCCTATCATCACGATCTCTACTTGACCTACGTCGTCGATAGTCGCCTCGATCCCGATCTCTACTATCCTTTCTATCTCGGTCGCGATCCCTATCTCTGCTGTCTCGTCGTCGTCTATCATCCCGATCTCGACTTCCACGGCGAGAGCGCTCATCCTTGTCTTGGCGGCCATCGTAATTTACTTCTGTAGCTTTAGATTCCTCATTAGTCTTTGTCTCATCCTTAACCTTAGTAGCATCCCTGCTTGATTCGGGACTTTTAGCTCGTTGACTACCTTCTTTGTCATGGCTGGACTCATTCGCCTTGTCTACCATCAGCTTTGTATCGGCTAGTTGAGGCGTTTTCGAACCGGATTCTTCCTTGAGCTTCGCAACTGCAGTTTTCTTATGCTCAATCGTTTTAGCAGGCGTATCTCGAGATATTGGTTTGATGGCTGAGGCGGGCATTGCCTTTCGGGGAGGTGGTGCCAAGGTCTCGTCAACCTCCATCTCCAATAGATGTCTAGATCGATTAGCAACCTTTTTGCCCTCTTTCAGAAGATCATTAAGAGCCTCTTGTTCGAGACGTTCAATTTCTTCCTTAGATAATTCTGGCTTCGAGATAGGCGTTCGAACACCGAGGGAATCTCTGCGTCTATCGTCGTCATATCTTCTTCTTCGATCGTCCCTATCCCTATCCCGGCCCCTATCTCTATCTCCTCTATCCCGGTCCCGGTCGCGGTCCCGTTCTCTCTCGCGATCACGATCTCGATCCCTAGCGCGGTCTCTCTCCCTCCTCTCCCTCCTCTCCTTGTCTTCCTTTTCCCGTTCTTTCTCCCTCTCTTCTTCCGCCTCCAACTCAGCCTTTTTCCTAGCCTCCCTCTTTCTCTCCTGATCAGCCTCAATTCTCTTCTCTTCTTCTCTCCTCTTTAATTTCTCTTGCTTTCTCTTCTCGTCTGCAATGGCCTTTTCCTTCTCTCTCAGTTCCTCCCTAACTTTCTCTCTGGCCGCTTTCTTCTTTGCAGCTTCTTCCGCGTATTGCTCATCCGTTTTACCTCCTCTCAAAAACTCCTTCTCAGCTGCTTCTTCCCCAATGTCACTTTTGCGAATCGTGCGAACCCCTTCTTCAATTTCTGGAATGTATGCCTGGATTAATTTATCGATTGTCGCCTCCGCAGATTGGTAGATACCCGCGCGATCCACAGCTCCCTCGATAAGCAATGTAGCCTTACTGCGATCCAACCGGAGTAGCTGCCTGGGGTCCTTCTCTAATTGCTCTTCCGCAACACTCAATAATGAACTCGTAAATTCATCCTCAAAATCCTACAGTGACCACTCATAGTTAGTATCTGAACAATTATCTCAAAGAGCCCATTCCTATTCCCAGAAATCTCGTGGCGCAAAAGCACGTTGAAATAATTTGGAAACACATACGCCTTTCTCCAATTCCTGCCAAATTTTGGTTCTCAACTCGTCATAAGTACCCTTCTTCTTGTATGTATGGGCCAATCCTTCAATGGCCGCTCTAGTCGCAGATGCAAGTGGTAACTCTGAAGTCTTTACTTTCTTTCGCGGTGGAGGTCCAGAATGACCACCATCTTTTTTGTAGGTAGATGCCATCGTCGCCATTCTTTCCTCGTACTGAATTGAATTATTCAAAGCTTTTCGGAAATTTACTTCATATTGGAGGAGAAAAATCTTAACGACCTTGTGAACAATTGAAAGGGAGGAACAAAAAACATTGGAATGAGGAATCTCAAAGTAAGTTGTCCGCGCATTGAATTCAATTCAATAGACGCAAGTCACGTGTTACATATCGATCAGCCAATCGCGCTAGTGCGATCTAAAGTGACCTTCAACAACCATCCGAGTGAATCCTGGAGTAGAAGCCGTAGTAGCGACTACACAACCCATCATATACGCCTGCAAATCTTCAATTCTGATTGTGCAGTTCACGCCATAGCCAAGCCCACAATTATCCACCCAAGCCTCAATTCTCATATCACAAACAAAAATATGGTTCACAAAGTTCTCTTCTGGACTGGCTTTGGTATATTCCCCTCTTCCATCTGCCCCTCCTCTTACCAGTTAATTCCCCGCAAATTTCACTCTTCCCCTTTCGTTTACTGACATGCATTTTCACTAGGCCTCGCTGTCCGCGCCTGGCAACTCGGTCTCGAAATGCGACCTTTCTTCAACAGACAATCTCTCTGGGTCTACCCCGTTTTCGGCGGCGTCGGTGCTTCGTTCGGATATTGGATGCAGGGGGTTGAGAGCCGACAACAGGCTATCCTCGGAGCTAGACGAACAGCTATTTTGGAGAAGAGGGCGAGGAGGAAGGAGAGGGAGGAAGCTGTTGAGGAGTCATAAATTGTTTATTGGAAGAGCGCTGGGAATTTAAAAACCGGGGGGGGAGTGGGTTCTGAATGGGCAGGGGATGAAAAGAAACCAAGAAGAGATATGGAAATTGTACAAAGTTTTACGGGCGATTGGTCAATGAGAAAGAAATTGCACAAATGCCTCAACATGAAGATAATCCCCAGAGATGTCTCAATATGGTGCGGACGTTCACATGGATTTGAAGTAAGGAAGTCTGGACATTGCATTTCATTTCATCCAACCATTACACTATCATACATCAGATGTGATCCTTTTGATATCATCAAAATTCTTTTTGAACGCCATCCAACACCTGCCCAATGAAATTATGCTACTCTTTGAGCTCTCTAGATATTGCAACGCTTTATTGAGCTTCATTTACTAATCTATGAAGAACTGGTACAGAAGTAGTAGGTATACTTCCTGACTCCGTAACAACCATTTGAATATACTCGGCCGGAGTAACATCGTACATAGGATTGCAAAGTTGGAGTTTCTTGACATCCATCCAATTCTCCAATGGTCCTCCAGCAATCACGAGCTCATTGGCTGGTGCAATCTCATTAAGAACAATTGAGTCCAAAGCTACTCGATCAGTGAATTTGATGGTCTCGCAAAGAACGATGACTGGCTTGTCAGCGGATGAAGCTTCCATGGCAACCAAAGCTGTTCCTATCCTTGAATATAATCGGCCATTATTCATCATTGCGTGAGCACCTAATAGAACTTTTGTTACATCTTGGATGTTATGACTTAGTCCATGAATCAAACAGTACTTGACTTCGATACCTAGACTGACTAGTGCCGATGCTAAATGCTTTCCCTCATGTAGAGGTCTCGAGTCCACTACAATGACTCTAAACTTCTTGCCCATTTCGTGGGCTCTCACTAACGCTTTTTGCACCAGACTGCTTTTTCCGTAAGTTAATATGACATCTCCATCTCTAATCTTCTCAGCAGTAGTATCGGCAATAACTTTATCAGCAAAAGTGATTCTCTCGCGCATAAAGACATCGATGGCATCGCAAACGCTCTCCTTCGCATCGGCTTCCGACAGATCTGGGTCCGTTTTTGATATTTCCAGCTTAAGATGACGAATAGCATTACCCATAGATACCGAAAGTGGGCGACAAGAAGCCAAGTACTCAATTTGAGGAGAGAGCACATGTGGTATGAAATGACGTGTAAGACTTGCCCCTACAGGGGTTTTGTAAGATTCGACAACCTAGAAAATGTAAGAAAGTGATAATGAGATCACGGCCATTTGAAGAGGGAGAAGGGTGGAGAAAATAGATGCATAGATGAAGTGATTCTCAAAAACAAACTCACTCTTTTAAATGCTTGCAGTGTTGCCACAAGTCTTGCGCAACTGCCGCATATTGTGTAATTGCTCATTTGCAGCCCAAGGGCAAGCACTGCGGGATGAACATCCTTGTTTGCCTCAGCAATTGTAGTTGTTCGTGGTTTATATAAATGTCTGAATAGATCAACGGTCTTATCTTCGACCTTTGGGACTTCTACAGCTGGGGCGGATTTTGTTGGCCCTCCTCTGACTGGCAAATTTCGTACTTCTGAGCCTTTTTTAGGTTGAGTTTTTCCTCCCTTCGCGGACTCGCTTTTCTGTCCTGGTGCCACTGCGGCAGGAGTTGGATTTTCAGCCGTTGCTTTGCTCTGTACTGCTGCAGCTCTGCGTGCGGCCTTCTCTTCCTTTGCCTTCTTTTTCAGTTCTGCAGCTGATAACTTTCCTCCATCGGGTGTGGGTTTCGCATTTTCTTTTACATTTCCTGATTTCGTACTGGGAGATTTTCCTTGTGCTGAAGAAGGTGTGGATTCAGTACTTCCTGCCTTCGATTTGACAGCATTTGCGGGGCTTGTGGCCGCAGGTGAGTCTTCGGCAGACATTGCGGTGCTTGATATAAAAAATGGAGCACTCAAGCTTATGAACCAAAGACTAGACCTAAGACCAACGCGAAACAACTCCGTTGATATAGTCTTAAGATTTACTGCGTTTTAATCTGTTGCGACGATATTTCGTAGTTTGAGATGGTGGGGGTTTTGAAGGTTGTCGCAATAAATCCGAAAATGAGTCACTTTCTTGTGAATTCGTAGATCGTCAAGCTGGAGAGGAATGAAGTCTTCAATAATGGTTTGTTCTGAGTATGATTTGGGACGGTATAGTTGAAAATGGATTTGAATCTGGAGGATCGAAATAATTCACTGTTTTTGTCCGATGATTCGAGTTGTAGGTATATACCGATATTAATATTGTTCGAAAGGCTGAAGAACTAAAGATCACAGTAGCGTTATTTTATCCCTGCAAAAAAAGTGTGGTGCGGATCAACCTTAGTAAGCGAAACGCGGGGCATAAGATTTCGGCTCGGGTAAATGAGGTTTAGGGGGTCTGATGCCAGATGAAGACTCTGGATATAATTCAATCGGGATATTAGACTTTTTTGTTTCTCAAATAAAATACTATATACTACGTAAGAGGCTAATGGTCTCAATGGAGTCAGAGTCGTCAGGATAGGCATCGCTATAAATACATGTTTCTCCTGCTGAATGATGGGTAGTCGATACCTTACGAACTGTAGAATATTAATTAGCTTCGGGACATGAAATTTGAGCTTGGCATTTTCTACCTTTAATGACTTAGTCCTCTAGAAGCTCTGTCTCATATCCGTATAATATCTACTCGAGCCCGCTCAAATAACTTATGACCGATCATAGTTCCCTGCGTTCTCTCTTGCTGCGTCATCGATGCTGGGTATACTGTCAACTTCGCATATGTCCCCGCTCCTCTTCTTTTCGATAAATATCCTGGGTTGATAACTAACACACTTTCTACAACCTATATGTCTCAAGGTTAGTAATTTGGTCCCATAATGAACGTCCTTGATTAATCTAAACAAGGGGGTTGTAAAGATCACATACCTTGGCGAAGGGGGGTAATGAACTTGGAACCACCAACATATCCGGCCTCACATTGATCATCTCCCCCAACTTTAAGAAACTTGTATCTAGCATCGCTCCCACGGGGATCCCATCCTCCGTCCCAGTTTTCGGCAATTGAGTTCTCTGAACCGGTGGAAATAGGGGGAAGAAATGGCGTTGCTCAATTAAATACTTGGGTAATCGAGCCAGCAAGGTAGGATCCTGTGGCTTCCCTCCAATTATTTCTTCATGCCGCAGTTCATACAAGATATCTTGGGAGGATATACCCATGACGATTTCGTTCAGGGCAATTGTCATGGGATTACCGATGACACGGACAGCTTTGGGGAGTCCAACGTCTTTTTTTGGAAAGGGTTCTTGAGGCCAGGCAGCATGTTTATCGATAGCATCTTTGACTGAAGGAACAAGGAGTATAGTAATTCGGGGGTGGGTGGAAGTGAGTTGGGTGAAAGCTGGAGTAATAAGATGTTTGAAGATGGCCGACATAGTGGCGGTGTCCGGATCAGCCAGAACTTCCTCAGGGAGATCAAAATCTCCACTTGCGATTAAAGGATGATCGATATCAAGAAACGGCCCAGTCAGAACTAGTACATCAGCGTAGGTATCCGCTGCTTGGCTACAAATTGCGTGTAGAGGTTCGAAGTCTAGATTGTCATCTGCTGTAAAGGGACCACTTCCAATAATAATGTTTAGAGGTGCAGGGTCAGAGTCTTCATCCATTGCATCTGGAACTCCTCGAAGTCTTCGAACGTGCTCATCAAGGCCAGCAGGCGTGGATGCAGCAACGCCTAGAAGAGGTGGCTCAAGAATCTCGCTCACTGTAAAATCTTCCCCAGAAGCATTTATTCCCTTCAGCGCAACTATCTGCCCAGGGAAGAATTGGAATCCACTCATCTTATCAACTTTGAGTGGTATTCGTAATCCAGCTCCCATCCTTCGTGAGGTTTCAAGTACGATTGAAGAGGGATTAAGCTTTCCCTCGGCAGAGTCGCATGCAATCCTTCCAACAGATACTATTTCATTCGTACTTTGACTTGCTGCACTACCGAAGTCCGAGTCATCCAGCTCATGATGTGCTTGTATGAGAAGCATGAACTCGTCTATACGGTCATCCAATATCTCTGACGCTTCTGATGATTTCATGGCCATTGTCTTGTAAGATAATTTCTTCATATCTGAGTTGGCTGTGAGTTTGATTCTTGATTCTGGATAAGGAGCAATTGGAGGCTCTGGTAGCTCGAGGTGGTCATTCAGAACTTCTACAGTTTGGCCGGCGAACTTTCTATCGTTGAATGAAGTACTATGTTCTGTCAGTACTGGGCGATTTCAGAAGATCGTGATACCATACGGAGCATATGAAGAGCCGGCTCCAGCTTCAGCACCAGTATCAACCTCCCTCAGGTTTTTTGATGTCCTGAAGTCTGGAGGGCTACTGGCCGGTTCTGCTTTCACTCTTGACATAGAAGGTGTCTCTACTTTGCGTTTCGGCCGCGAACTCATCCCACTTCGGGGGGTATTTGGCGCAATATCTAACCTACGTTACTATGAGTAAAGATCAAATTGATAATTCAAGAACCTGCTCACATTCCAAAAACATCATTATTGTTCCCTGCATTTCGAGGCGTAGCTCCTACTCTTTTATTCGACGTTTGAGCCTTGGTTTTTCGATTCTCCTTTTCCAACCCGTCTTGCACACTTTGTTTGAGCGCTCTAACAGTATCGATATCAAATTTCATATCATCCTGTCCCATCTTAATGCTATACGATTCCCATTTGTAGAAAAGCTCTTGCGGGGGTATTGAATGCAGTCGCATAATTGAATGCAATTCTGTGAGTACATCTGGCTCAAGGGGTCCACCTGAAGCAGTCGCAGATGAAAACAAATCATTCAGCTCACTATCGTTTTCCGCCATTTTGAGGCTGTCGTGTAGAAAAATCGTTGATATTGTTGAGAAGGTTCGGTCAGGTTTGATCTTGGAAGATATTTGGGGAGACGCGTTTTGACGCGCTTCAACTAAATTGATTTTCACGAGTTTGCGCCACGAACGAGCCACAATTCATCAAATCCATGGATGGACCTCGGGATCCATGGTAACCTGTTCAACAAACCCTTTTTCAAAAGCTCAACTTAATGAATTGTACTCGTAACAGAACGTGTTTCTGTTATAATTTCTCTGGCAATTACATCCTATCCCATCCTATCCCTCTTGGCAATTGTTTCAAAACAGTAGGTACACTCAATTGAGAAGTGGTAACAAAATTAAAATTCACCAATGGAACGCTCATAAGGCTGAGCTAGCACCACATTTTTAGATTGCAACAAGTTGGTGTCAGGGCATAAGTTACTAATTACCCCTTGAATTCTGTGTCTTCTTGTCTACGGGAGCTGAATGTGATCGAATTCGGGGTGTACCATTTTGCAATCAAATATCTATTTTGTTATTTAAAATGTCAACAGAGAATCAAACCGAAGTCGAAGGCATCGAAAAAGAGATGGCCGGTGTTAATCTAGGAGGTCCTACTAATGGGCAAACATCTTTAGCTTCAACTGAGGGTAAAGGACCAAGTCCTCTTAAGCCACCATTCCTCAACCCGCTCGAGTCTTCGAAGCCTCCTCCTTCGCCAGAACTCACAGAAGAACAACAGAAAAAATACGATGCGCTGTTAGAAACTGTCAAGTCATGGACAGAAATTCCGGCTAAAGATTCAAAAGGAGGGCCTATCACAGATAGTGAAAAGTTATGGTTAACAAGAGAATGTTTATGCCGGTACTTGCGAGCAACAAAATGGTCCGCTACGGAAGCACCAAAACGACTATTAGGAACTCTGACTTGGAGGCGGGAGTACGGTGTGAGCGATCTTAGTGGCGATGACCTCTCCATCGAGAACGAAACCGGCAAGCAGTTCATCTTGGGTTATGATAACGAAGGGCGTCCATGTCATTACTTGAATCCTGGAAGACAAAATACGGAACCAAATCCCAAGCAAGTACAACATTTGGTATTCATGCTTGAGCGATGTATCGACTTGATGATTCCAGGCCAATCCACGCTCGCATTGTTGATCAACTTCAAGTCCAGTAAGAGTAGATCGAACACAGCGCCTGGCATTGGGCAAGCTAGAGAAGTCTTGAACATTCTTCAAACTCACTATCCTGAACGACTTGGGAGAGCTTTGATTATCAATAGTAAGTCTCCTAATTGACTGACAAATTCCTCGCTAATTCCTCAAAAGTACCTTGGATGGTGAACGGCTTTTTCAAACTCATCACCCCATTCATTGATCCCTTGACTAAAGCAAAGTTGAAGTTCAATGATGATATGAAACAACACGTACCTCCTCAACAACTCTGGGCTGAGTTTGATGGAGAGCTTGCATTCGAGTATGATCACGCAACCTATTGGCCGGAGTTAATCAAACAATGTGAGGGGCGTCAACAGAGTGCTTTTGAGCGTTGGGTCCAGGCGGGGAAGCAAATTGGAGAAAGTGAAGTTTATTTGAAGGGTGCAAATGTTCCTAGCATCAGCGGCGGTATTACTGAGGAAATGCCATCAAATGGCCATGCCGTTGAACCGAAGACACTCGGGACATTGTCCGAAATATCAGGAGACATCAGCGGGAAATCCGAGAAGAATGATGGGGCATGAAGTCAATAGAAAAGGCTGTACAAATAATCTGTTTGCAATAGGATAGAATAGACTAGATATTAATAAATGAACTAAATAATAAATCTGACCACACCTGAACCTTTGTACTACCTACCAGACAATATTTCTGAAGAACATGGACAATGGTGCTACCCCCTCGCTTGGCAATCGACCTCGCCCTCAATTTCAGCAGCCTTGCGACAGCCCCCCAAATCATACCTACATCCAACTTCACACAAATCACAAAGTTCGTAACTATCTTACAACGCCATATCAAGTAGTATATCCAACTACGCGCGACCAACAATTAATCAATTAAATGTCCTCCCAACCCGTAAAACCGCCGTTGACCGGTCAAGTTTCTCACACTCATCGAGGCTCCCAGTCAGGGCTGCGATATCCTTCCACCGGCAAAACGATATACCATAGACCATTGAATCGCAGCAAGACGCAGGAGCTAAGTCAAGCCAGCTTTGCATATCTATTTGGGGAGATGGTTAGTTATGCACAACGACGGGTTACTGGCATTCAAGATCTCGAGAAGCGGTAAGATTTCCTTCACTCTATGTCGAGTTTAGACAAACAACATGTGTTACCAAAAAGTACAATTCTAATCAAAACACTAGACTAAATGTTCAAGGTCACCCCATCGGCCTCAAACTCCTCGACCTCCTACTCTACCGCGAACCACCACGTACACAAACCCGACCCCTTAACATCATCGCCCTCCTCCAATTCATAACCACCGTCCTCTGGCGTCACCTCTTTTCCCGCCCTGCAGATGCACTCGAGAAATCTTCGAACCCTGACACGCCTGAGGAATACATGATATCCGATAATGAACCTCTTGTCAATCAATATATTAGTGTGCCTAAAGAAATGAATCAATTGAATTGTGCAGCATTTGTCGCAGGCATTATCGAGGGTGTTTGTGATGGCGCAGGTTTTCCGGCAAGGGTTACGGCGCATAGTGTGGGAAGGGGGGAGGAAGGAGAGTTGTGGCCGGGGAAAACGGTGTTTTTGGTCAAGTTTCAGGAAGAGGTGGTAGAGAGAGAGGCATTTTTGGGGAAGAGTTAGGTTGAAGAGAAGTGAAATTATATCATCTGGACCTTGCAACGTATCCGCGATCATACGCTGGGCGTAAAGGAGTTTCATTGGCATGGAGTTTATGGTTAATATTTGGGTCTATCTTCTATCCCGCAGTCGTTTTACTCGACTAGACACGACATGGAAGAGCACATATGCTTGTCACCATCCATCTATTTGACTTTTCTACCAACACATCACTTCTCAGTTCGGAACTAATTGCACTTCCTTTGCTTATTCACAAAGGAATATCGCAATCGTGCGGTCATACCACAAGGCTTGATCTCCAACATTTAGGGCTCGAAGATGTGGTTTTGGCAGGCGTCTGTCGAGGTGCATTCCACAAACTTCTGTCCAAACCCCAGAGAGTAGGGCACACTTGATAGAGCGGAGACTTATAACCACCAATTGGCACTAGATGAGCAGATTAATCAAATCTAAGGGTTGTTTAGAGCTTCTCATGCTGTCTTCCTTACGCCTGTATCTCTAGAAGTAGAATCATATGACACCTGAGACACCAGAAACCCAATATTCCTTGTTTAGGCATTTTTATGAACGATGTAAAATTCATAGGATTTCTCTCCGGGTATTGACACAATATGATGATATCCTTTAAGTTGAACATGCCAGTCCAACCTCTGTGCCAGTAATATAGTGCTCTCAGTCCCTATAATCCCTTCAACCTTACTCTCTCAAACAATCGTGGAGTGCCAAACTCCGTCATTGATTTCCCATTAGATTATACGCCCATTTAACTCCGAAATCCTTTCACGTTTTTTTATCTTGGAAGACTTCTTATGCCCTTATAGTTTCCTCCTTCACTTCCACTTTTACCACCTGGACCTTTCTTCATCAATTCTGCTAATCCTAAATCTTTCCAAGCTGGCTCTTTTGTCTTTTGTGTCGCCCTCTGAATCCCAAATGCTGCATGTTGATCTGGAACAACATCGTCTTCGTCTTCGGGGTTTACTGGTTGATTGTGTGGCGGTACGTAGATGTCATCGTCGGGGAGTTTGTCTTTGCAGAAGTCTTCGAAAAGATCCGCTGTGCGGGATAGTGTGAAATGGACATAGGTGTGATTTGAATCTTTGGACTGTATCATTGTTAGTAAATAGTAATAGTTTGAATATAAATGAGTCAATCATGAGTAATTTTCTATGGATTCCTACCATTTTTTCCTTTTGTACAGTGAAGTGAAATAGTAAACAGAAGGTCTGTTATTGCAATTGTTTTGTTTACTCTCTCCTCGATGATAAGTGATAACTCAATACAAGGCTATTATATGCAAGGCTGTTTATCTGTCTTATCTGCAAGGCTTCACATGATGGGTGGAATTCTAGTTCGGAATTTACTTATTCCGCTGTCCATGCTCTCTGCCTTATACATCAGGCTTCAGACTAAAAACATCATTTGTGCGAAACTTCGCTTAGAGCTCAATAAGCCCTTCCAGTCAATTTGAACATTACGAATTCTACGACAACAACGATTTTCGCAAACTCCAAGCACTCCAACACCGCCGACAACAGTCCTCGCCAAAATCAGACAACATGTCTCACGAATCAGTTTGGATGTCCAGACCCCGTACTTACGGAAAGGGATCCCGCGAATGGTATGTGGAGAATCAATCGCATCTTGCGATTTCGTCAAGGATCACCAATGATCTTGATTGAGAAAATTCATTTCTAACACACTTAACAGTCGCGTTTGCACCCACAAGGCCGGTTTGATCCGCAAGTACGGTCTTAACATCTGCAGACAATGCTTCAGAGAGAAGGCAGCCGATATTGGATTCGTCAAGGTACGCTCGCTGCAGAATCTACGCACCATCTCACTTTACACCAACAAATCCTTCGATCATCAAAACTGGATTGAATGACCACTAACAAAACTTGTAGCACCGTTAAATTCACCACACCTTGAAAATTAACTCATCGAAAACGGAACGATACGACCACGATGGGTTTGTGGAGAGAATCAAATTAACATGGCATGGAGTTCTGGGCTTTTGCAGGAAAAGGGATACGAAAGAGGACATTTATGGTCAGACTTTAGAGGGCATTTTCAAATGAAGGGATGAACGCTTATGGACACTCGTGTGCTGAGGCGGCTCTGCGATGGATTGTTCTCAAGGTTATGACACCTTTTCAACTGCATCGATCTGGAATGGAGATGGTTCTTTTTCCTAGGGTCATCTGAGCTTGTGTTCATTTGGCTTCGGCTAGGAAGTAGCTTTCTCGGAATATATCAGGTCGTTTTCCTTGAGATATTATGGATTACTCGGATTGTGCTTTCTGAACTGAGTGAATGATTATATCATAAACATTGGAGATTCTAGGTAGGGTGGAAGGTCAAGTGGCCTTTCATTGGCCCCAATTTAGTGAGTGAGGACTCGATAGGTTAATACGCATGGCCGGAATCAAACCCGCCCGGTCGAATCCGCAATTTTGTCTCCATCCACGATCATGAGCGCGGCCCAAAAATCCTCAAATATCCTCATTTTTGGGGTATCAACGATTCTTATCAATCTACCGAGGACGAAAGATCCGTCTACATATATGTCTGGCCGAGATCACAATTCTGTTCCTACATTTCTCTAATAATAACAGCAGTACAGCCCAAATCTTTTTGCCCCTCTGATTCCTTCAAACACGCCACATATTATCAAGTCATAGAGTAAAACAACGATTCGCCTAGGAAAGTTGTGCCTGCCAAAAGTGCCATTTTAAAAGCAATGTGAAGTGCTGAAACTCGTGACATGTTTATATCAACTTCGAGTGAGCTACTGGTTGAATTTCATTGAGGTTCTTGTCCTTGCCAGGAAAATGTCCACAAAGTCTATATTTCATTGCACATAAACTCTGAAGTGGTAGTCACGTTCTGATGATAATATTGTAAAAGCTAGCTCTACCAATATCAAAGGTGCTCTTTCCTTTGCAAGGTAGGGAGGTTTCCTTGAGCTATTTTGTTGTTTTGTCTATTCCATTCGTGCCCAATCACTCTACTAATCAACCGGAAGTTCTTCATATTCAATGGCCAACACAAAGAATGATTCCATACTGGACACCCCGCTCAATTTCGTCATATTTTGGAGCTATAATACACCCATGACAGTATGACCCTGAGAGCTTCACCAGCAACACGCCAGGACTTCTTTACTACAAGTGAACATGATGAACTTCTAGCACAACATAAAAATCATCATTACCACGATTGCATCTCACTGCTTCGCTTTAATACGTCGACACTCTAAAAGCTCAATGAATGTAGCTACTCATTCCTCGTCAAACCAACACTTTACATCACCGATAACGATCTCACATTCATATTCATATTCACAAACTGATTCAATTTTGTTTTGTTATTCAACTTTTAAATATACATGATCTTCGCTCAAGATCGTTGTTCAAATTCTAAATCCTGCATCCAACGCACATACTCCATAAACCAAATTCTATATATAAACAAGATAACAAGCGCTTGACGTATTACAATACAGTTATATACTAATTTCAACCTCACCAACCATCGTCATCGGAGTTGCTCTCCCCATTGACAGTTTAACTGGTCCAAATATCAGCGTGGGGACTAGGGCTCGGAGATCTCGGCGAGATAGGGGTCAGGGCCAAAGTAGTCGTAATTGGGCGGGCGAGGAATCAATTCGAATGTCGAATGTGAAGTGGGGGTTTTGTTTTCTGCAACATGGTCTAAAGCCCACTCCAACAACATTTTCATTACTTTGTACTGGCCATCCGCGGATGATTCTTCAGGATCAATGTTCAGAGGGTGTTCGGGGCACATCATGAAGACAATGCAGAAGCGTAGCTTTTCAGCCTCGTAATACCACTCGACGCACTCGATGATATCACGAAGGCTATTCTTCTGCGATTCAGACAACCCCTGCAACATATTTGGAGAGAGCAAGTCGAAGTCAGTATCCTCATTACATGAACACTCATACTGCAAACTCATAACATCTTCTTCTTCACATCCTTCAAATAGCTGCTCGACGAATTCGACCGGCCATTCACCTCGACACATTGGACAGGTGGGTTTTTTATACTCCGATCTTTGCCCATTTGTCCACGTTCGAAGACATGCTCTGTGAAAAGTGTGTTTGCAGCAATGTTCCACTCGTATGTTGTTTTTCGATACGTTCATTTTTTCGCAACAAATAGGACAGTCATCGACAATTTTTGGGCTGCTTTCGCGGGTTAGTTGGATAATTGGTGATATTGAAAGATTCGCCATTTCTATGGACAAAGTGGTGGTGGTAACGGATTTAACTGACATTCTTTTAATTCCCTTCTTTCTATTTTGCTGGTTTCTGTTTTTCCTATTCTTATGCGGCATGATTGTGTGTGGCGTTTGAGAAGGGAGGTTCTCAATAAAGTTGGTTGAGAATAATAAGGCGGCGAAGATAATCTTTAAAGTATAAGAATGACTTGGAGGGATCTGGTCAAATAGATTGAGAAGAGAAGCTTGAAGTATTTGCTAGAATTATCCTATGTGAGATGTGACATGTCTGGAAAGAAAAAGAATCCAGGAGTTGGGGAAACATCAGAACTTATGTACCTAAATTGTGGTCTAGTTTTCCACTAATTTCTTCTGAACTGCTGTCATGAAGAACGCGGAGGAGAAGACTAAAAGACGCTAAGCGAGACTTAGGGGTACGCATTGGGTAGCTTTGTAGATCTTGGTAACCCAAAATGGTTAGCATTCACAGCATTCTGTATTTTGGTATCGAGCTAGTCTGGAACTAATCTTCTACCTCGAAAATTTTCGTCCTGGTTGTCCTGATTGAGGAAAATTTTCTACCTGCAATTGGACACATGCGAAATGTAATCATGTGGATGACGCGATATTAAAGTTTCAATATTTGAGATTTTCTTTTCTTGGCTTTGTAGTGGTTTAGATCGGAAACGATAGATGGAGCGACTTTAACTAGGAGTTTCATGTTTTATCCGTGTGAAAAAGACCAGCGAAACAATGAGATAATTACACTAGAGGGGCTTGTTTGCCAAGGGTAAGGCAATCCTGTCCAAGTATGTTTGACGACTGAGGACATTCAAAATCCGGACTGATAGACTGGATACAAGCTCCCAATTTCTGAATCCATTGTAGCTTTCAAAATGATTTGATCATCTCAAACTCATCGGAGAGTTGTGGGATAATCATACTATCGATTCGTAGTCAAGATAATGACCATCGACAGCTCATTCTTAGCTACCCACAGTCATATTAACAACCATACAGATCATCCCATCTGAACTCTAGGTATCAGAAAGCATCGGAGTATATAAGTTCTAGATGATGTACTATTCATATGATATCTAAGTAGGTAGCTAGCTCTTTCCAGTCAAATCTTGGCTTTTCGACGCGCATGACTTGATGAGAATATTAGATGTGCAACAATCATTCACTAGATGCTATAACTAGCTTCAAAAACTGAAAATTTCTAGTGTTAAACTACAGTCTAGCCTTTTGATCTTGTCGAGGTTCCGAAGTTGTGAATATTCCTCGAATCGCAGTTGGTCAGTATTTCTGGCACCTGCTTCCTTGATTCCGGGTACGACGTAAGTGACCATCAACGAGGAGCGGTAGATCTTTATGGAATCTTTAGGCAAGTTACTGTGAGTCAATCGTATAGCCTACCAGATATCATCAATCTAACGAGGGTACGCTCGGATCGAGTTTTTTGATCGGCTAAATTCGATACATTGGAGACAGGAGATCCAATGTTGCGTTTACCGAATGCAATACTGAAGCGACTATCTGTCGGCTCGAAGAAATACATGCATGTATTGAATATACTATTGAGTCTACTAAAAATTTGTATCTAGTATACTAGAATAGCAAATGACTCAACCTTCTCTCTTACCATTTTAAATGATAACTTTTAGATAGTATTAAATAAAATAATATATTCGAAAATATCGATATCTTCATTCACCAGCTCAATCCTATATCTCATAGCATCGCTTCAAATGTATTAGCTCCATTGTCTCACATCCTCACCATTTCAACCATTTCTTCAGCTATAAAAGTCAACGATTCGAACGCGCTCTAAGTGATTTTGATGTAATTTACCATTGTTTCCGTTAGTTGTCCATCTTGATATCTACCAAAGTCGAGGTTCTAGGTTAGTAAGTTTAAGTTTTTCCATATACAAATTCGTGATTTCACTCATAATGCATCAGCCAGCCGAATCTTTACTTCATTTTAACATCTATTGTAGGTGCCTATACAGAGGCTTGCATTGTAATGCCTATGGATCGTATGAAAACCATGGAATCGAGAAGATATATCTCTTAATGACTACCCAATGCTAGCTAGTATACATACAGGACGGTGAATCCCTTCATAATATCAGTCGAATATGAACAAAAGCCAGGAACCAGTAAAAAAACATCTCAAAAGTCGAGGAATTCTTTCAGCACAATACCTTCGAATTTTCAACACGACATACCTACCTGCATTCACTCATCTATTTTCAAACTAAGAATCCGTGACTCCTCAAAACCCAACCGACCAAACGAACCGACTCACATAACCCTAGGGCCTAGATATTTTTCTCATAGAAACACATCACCCTTCTTTGTCCAAATCCAAATCCATCTATCCATACCCATACTCAATCCCATCAACCAATTTCCCATCCCGTAAACCCCCATCAACTCATCCACATTCATAAACCTACTGTCTCAAACTCATCCAGATCTTACACTGCCTACCTAGCTAGAATAATTCTCCCTCCATCTGCTTCCATCTTCATCTCCATCTTCATCTCCATCCTCATCTCCATCCTCATCTCCATCCTCATCTCCATCCTCATCTCCATCCTCAACTCCATTCAAATCTAAACACAAAAGTCAAAAGAAATCAATAACATCCTCTCCATTTTATTCCTATACGCGAAATCTTGGGGGAAAAAATCTATGATACCGTTTTCTTTCATACATCGTTCGTACCCTCAGTTCTAATCAAGTTAAGTTCGCTTAGTTGAGCTCTAGATGGGTATGTTCGTTATATGCTAGACATATACTACCTAGGTAATTTCACACTGTGGAAAGAATTTTAGACTGGTTGATGTCCTTGATTCACTCATCTCATTCACAAAAAATAAACATGAAATGGATTCACCGCTACCCAGCTGGATCTATTTCTCCCTTCTAACTTCAATCCTCCTCTACCAAATTCAATCTAAACATCTATCTGGCAGCTCGACTCATCCACTCCCATCAAATATCTACAATTGCATCAAGGAATACCAAAACGTATCAAGAAAAATCTTCTGATATTTTTATTCATATATATCCGGGTATCAATGATCCTCCTATTCATCTTTTCCTTTACATAAAATCCCATCATTAACATCCGTCTTTTCATTTTCATACATCCATCAATCCACATGATTCTTAATTAGCAGGCAAAAGTAGCGACCCACCAATGCCCATACATCCATCCACTTATGAATCTTACACCATCATTAAATCATGCCTTGTTTCGGTTAGCACCTCCAAACTCCCCTTCTCTTTTATCTCATCCACCGATTCGACTCCGTTCTATTCAATTCCAATCTACAACTCAGACTTGGAAGTCTCATTAACAGCTGTAACACCGTCATGATGAGCAACACTAGGACCAAGTTTATCCTCAGCATCAAATTCTCCTCTCTCCAAACGACCTGCTCTCTTGTCAACACCTGTCTTCCAGGCTGGAGTACCCAAGAACTTGATGCTTCCAGGCTTTGAGTAATCGAAGATCTCCTCGACCTCCTCAAGAGGCTTCTGACTAGTTTCTGGGAAGACGAAGAAGACATGAAGGGTCATAGCGACACAGAAGATTCCAAAAACGAGATAAACCTTCCATCTAATGTTGGCGAAGGCAGGTGGGACGAAGTATGCAAGAGCGAAGTTGAAAGCCCAGTTAGCAGAGGTAGAAAGAGCGACGGCCTTTCCACGAATGCGGAGAGGGTAAAGCTCAGGTGGGTAAATCCAGGAGACTGGTCCCCATGTTGGTGCATATGATGCAACGAAAAGGTATGTGCAAGCAATGACAGCCTTGGATGGTGCTCCGGTAATAGAAATGGATTCGGCGGCACTGGAGAATTGTCCCTCGTATGGAACGGTTCCGTATGTAGCCAAGAGACCAGCGTTGATGAAAAGCCAAAGCATCATCAAGATGGATCCGAAAAGAAGGACGGGACGACGACCTAATCTGTCAACCCAGATCAATCCAGGAATTGTCATGACGACATTGATGATGAATTGAATCGAGGAAGGCAAGAGAACGTTGCTACCCAAACCAGCCATGGTGAAAATGTAGGTAATGTAGTACATCATGACGTTCATGCCGGTAAGTTGAGACCAGATTTGAGTGAAGATACCAATGTGTGTTCGGTTGATCATATCAGGCTTGAATAACTCCATATAAGTAACATCAGCGTTGGCTCTCTCGAACTCAACGACTTCTCTAATTTCGGCCAATTCCTTAGCGACGAATGGGGAGTTGGGGTCACCGTGGCCATGGACAAGAGACAAAACTTGGTGAGCTTCTTCCCATCTGTCTTTTCTAGCGAGCCAACGTGGGGATTCTGGCAAGAAGAAAAGAGCGAAGAAAAGGAAGACAGCTGGAATCATTTGAAGACCCCATGGGATACGGAAAGCAGCGTTTCCTTTGAGGAAGGAGCATCCATAGCAAATGTAGAACATGATGAGGATACCCCAGGTGATAGCCCATTGTTGGCAACCGACGAGTCTTCCACGCTTAGATGGTGGTGCAATCTCGGTGATATAGACGGGAACTTGAGCGGAGCAGATTCCAACCGAGAGACCGTTGATGATACGACCGACGATAAGCATAGGAATATTTTGGGCAGCGCAGACGATGATGGAGCCAAGAACCCTGTGGATGCTTGTTAGGCAAGCTATTCATTGAAGACATAAAAAATGGGAATATTTACCAGATGACGGAACCAAGTTGAATGGATCTCTTTCTACCAAACATATCTGAGATATAACCGGACAATAAAGCTCCAAGCCAACTTCCAGCGGGCATAGAAGCGGTGATACCACCTGTATCAAATTAGTCTTCGTTATGATGACAATAATAGTAGGAATCTTTTCATACCTTGAACATCTGGAGATGGACCAGTACATTTACCATTGACGATTCCTCCTTGATCAAAGTAACACAAATATGCCTCAGTTGAGATGATAGCGGACATAGACGAGATATCGAAACCGAACAGAGCACCACCCACCACGGCCACGGCCGCGATGAAGTAGACGTTACCGATGATCATCTTGTAAATTGGTGATCAGGTAACTAAACCTGTTCTTATGTTGACAGTAGAGGTGTAGTACACTGTGAAATAGAAGTCGACCTTCTTCAAGGCAGAACAGAAATTGATAGGGAAGAAAGGAAAGCCAGAGTCTTGGTGATCGACACAAAGACTTATATAGAAAATGAAAGTGTAGGGCTGGGGTAATAATGGAGCACGAAAACTGTTGGAATAATGGAATCTGGAGATATACCAAGTGGATTGAAAGAGAAGGGCCGAATTCTGGTTATGGATCCTCCCAAGTTTTACCTTTGAATGTCAATCATCCCGGGGAATGTCCTTGCCAAATGGATTTGATGGGTTGGAAAGAATTTGGGGTTGTTCTTTCCCCGCCATTTGACAGCTGATCGAGATCTCACTTGTTACCAGTATTTCTCAATCATATAAACTTGATATGATTCGAAGAGTGAAGCTTGCCGTCTTCAACATTGACGATACTGGTACTGATCATCAGTAAGATTCCTTTGGAAATCATCAAATGGGATGCAGGCATAACGCCTCTCGAGCGCCTTTCCAGGGCCCCATCAGTCTCACACGAGGTATGCGGTATGAACGACGATCTCTGCGCATGGGAGTGCATAAGCAATACAACACCTTCCACCTAGAGTGGACTCTGATCGGCGCTTGTCAGAGTATCTCATCTGCGCGCCAACTTGTCGACTGATTTTGTTGTTTGAAAAACTGGGCCGAAAATTATGTTGGTGGATCCTTCCATTTTTATGGAGAGATTGGGGATTCGGGGAAGACTAATTTTTAAAGCTTGTCAGTTGTTTCCTTGGTATTCGAGCTACTCTACCCGAACACATGGCCCGAAACAACTATGTCGTTTCTGTAAAGTTCTTTTCCGAAACAGTTGTATATTCTCAATTGGTATCATGCATATAGCCTATATGTTCTACCTTTTGGGGGGAGTAGTGAGAGACATAATACCATAGGAAAACAAGCATTGTAAGATTCCCAAAGATCTCCATCAAAACACTTGATGACGGTAGTGGCTCATTATTCCTGGCGTTTAACTTAAAGCCTCACAAGCCATACCCGGATGCCTAGAAAATTTTCAGATCTAACGGTTCAATCCAAACCAACAAGCAATAATAAAGCTTTTCAGTTGTGTCATGATATCCGTTCTTCGAAATTCCAAATTCCTGGAGAAAGTTTTTCCGTCGAATGAAGGGGTGGTGGGTCCTTGTACTTTGTTTCGCTAAAGTGTCTAGATTGGTATGGAATATAAAGAATGGGAGAAAAACGGCGAATCATGAATGAGATACTGAAGACGGTGAGATGATCCAAATTTCGAGGAAACCCGAGGTATAGGTACGAGAGGACAGAAATACAGAAGTGTGCTGTTTTGGGGAGTCTATTCCGTGGTGGATACGAGGGATGGTTGCGGCAACGGTAATTGATTGTAGTTTCCTGGTACCTTTAAGATACTGTGATTGCTTCATTTGAAAAATTGGACGACCTTCTTGTCAGCAGGATGATCGAAATTTACTGGTCTAGTTACGCCCGTACAAGTAGAAGAAGTCTCGATCCCCTCGCTTCGGAGATGATTCCGAGTAGTGGATCGAGTGGTGGCTCTTGAGTCTTGACGAGATAGATATTAGATATGCTCTTCTTTTCTTTTTTCTTTTTCATCAGGAGATTGTTCGGTTTGCACCGGTACACAACAGGGGCACAGCGGCAACAGGTACATTTGTTGGAAGGAACGCTCGCGTCGATCAATGTTGGCTACCCACCCAAGCTCTTGAGCCCTAAGCAAGTACTCGAGAGTCGTGATAATCAAGGCTCAAGCACAGCACGTTGCAGCTGATCATGATTTGCTTCTCTTTCGAGGTCGATAATGCAAGAAATGCGATTGGGGCAACGTTACATGTGAATGGAGCTTTACAGATAATGTAGAACTTTTACCATAGAATTTTCATGTCAGGTCGTTGGCAGAGATATGTACACGAGTTTCTCAGCTCCATAACAATATGCAAAGCTGAAAAAGCTCGTCTTATGTTGTGGGACTCCACCTGGGGGATAAAGTTGGAGTGGGAAAGTGGGTGAACGGGTGAATGTCACGTGAATCGGTAAGTCAATGTCTCGTGACTTGTGATGGTCCACCACCAGGTCGGTCATTGGTAAAGTATTACTCCGTGCTCTACATGAATTTTGGGAATCATGAGAAACATCGAATTGATATATTTACTTTTATAAAAGTAGAACGTCGCCTATATAATCCCACGACTCGTAACTGCAATAAGAAGAATGAGAGTATGTACTCTGATTCCACTCTAGATTCTAAACCGCGACTACTCTCTTCTTTTCGACTCCAAAGCTCCAAGTTTTACGGTGTTTATACAGTTTCTGTACATGACAAATTTCCAAAATGAAGTCAACAACCATGCCTCAGAGTTATTCCTTGAGTTGGAGAACGCACATATCCGGATGGCTCTTTTCCAATATCTCTTTCTAAGTCAAACATCAGAGGTAAATCTTTTTCACAGAATATTTATCCATTTCAATACTGTAAGTAAAACTTTCTTCCAAAAACCTGTCTCGGTTCAACCTCGTCAGCGAGGTGGCTCTCTAGCTTTCGCTTTTGAAACAATCCGCGTTGCGAACACGAACAGCTTGATCGACCCTGAAATGTCAATCTAAACCACATCTCAATCGCAACACAATTCATTTGAGCTTCTAGTCCAGCTCGAACGATAAGTCATTGAATTTACTAATCTCAACTCCAAATAATACAATTTCAACGTGGCATAATGTCTTGTAAGTATTACTTCTCCCTTCCGCTACAACCCCTTCATCAACTAACATTACCCGATAGTTCTCACAACAACCCACCAAACCCTCACTGTCACCCCTATCCCTCCTCATATTCCCAAGGCCCAGGTGCTTGCCCTACTACACAACCATTCGAAAATGATAAGCTTGAACCCCCTAGTAACATCCCACACTCTCCTCCCACCCACGCATATCCTTGCCGTCGATTTTTTCAAAACCGAGCCCCCATCCCTCCAACCAAGCACTTCGTGTCCCTGTGAGATTTGGGAAGTAACAGATGATATGTCCGCTGCGGAAGGTGACAATGGAGGAGGATGGCGCGGTGGGTGGGCAAAACGATTTGTCCCCGACCAAATCACATATACATCGAGTCTCCAAGATCGCGAAGACGGATTACTTAGTGTTACGCATGCGCCAATGGGGGTACATAGTGTGACGACGTGGATTGTGAGGGAAGCGGGGCCCGGGGAAAGTTCGTTAACGCTTGGGGAGGGGAGATTGGTGCTCGAGGAGAGGGGGGTTGTGAGGGCGAGTAGAATGTTGATGGGATTTATAAAGACGACCTTGCAGGAGAGTCACGAGAAGTTGGTAAAGGATTTCATGAGAGTTTTGAAGGAGAATGGTGCGGATGGAGAAGAGGTGGAAAATGGGGCGAAGGGAGAATTGTAGGTCAATGGCTGGATAGGGGCTGTCATTGGGAGATGTTGAAATTCTGCAGGAAATGGAGTTTGGCGCCATGCTATACTTGAATAAAGTAAGTAATTATCTTCTAAGGTAAGTTAGCGAGCAAATCAGGAAACATAGAGCGAAATCTATGATTGAATGTACACCTAGAACCACTAAATTTCGTCACCTAATATGATGTCGATTTGCAACTTCTTATGCATCGTGCTTTCCACAATGCCTTACTCTCTAATGCCATCTCTATGCTTAATTCTTCACGCCCTCATCTTTACTTCATCATGTCCGCATCCGAAGTTGGGTAAATAATGCAAGGCATCAATCCACAAGAGTCAGGTTATATCTAGAGCGCATACCCAAATCTTCCCGACCTAGTCTGAGATTATTTACACAAATACATACTTTAAAGATGCCTAGTATCAGCATACATCTTATCTCCACAAAAAAAAACATATTGCCACGCATCGAGTGTTAAGCTTCTGCAGACTTCCTCGGTGGCGTATCAATCATTGTAGTTGGCGACTACTACTGTACTTACGAGTTGCGAATTTTTGGTCTTCTTACTATTGGCTGCCGCTGATTTTATTATTTCCTCGCATTTTAGTGCGTAAATCAATAGGGAAATACTAGGGAATGGGTTTGGATGTTTTGGAGGATGTGAGGAGAAGAGATGCAGGAGAATGGTGTTTGTATGTTTTTGGTCATTGATGGTGGTGGAGATATTGAATGTTTGGAGGTTGAATTGTATTTTCACGGTTTTGTGAGGCTGGATGGGTTGGAGGATTCTGGATGGGTGTTTTGAATGAATAGATTGGTTGACAATGTATGTGCTCTGAGAGACATGACTCAATGTAAGCTGAGTAGATTTGTTATTATTTAGGTGTGCTCCGCTACAACCAGATAGCCATTAGAGCGTAGCTTAAGAGATTTCAGAAATCGACAAGGAAGAATACAAGGAGAGAAGCTTAGATTAAATTGACTCGGTATCTCATCTGTCTGTATGGAAGGCCGCACCGTTGCAGAAATTGAAGTTATAGGAGGAGCTAGTAAGTTATGTCATATATAAATATACTCTATTGAAAGATAACACATAAATGCGCTTGAATATTTCATATTATTTAATATTCCGTTGCAAAAGATGGGTGTAAACTTTTGCTAACGCTAACTAATTACTATTTTCTAAAAAATTACACGTGGCGATATATACCAATTGGGGGTTACGATCATCTTCACCCCCCCCATTGTACCAATAAGGGGGCTTTAGCAATTTATCAATTTTTTATTAATTTGTTAACTTTTATTTATTTATATAAAATCTTCCCAATAAATAGAATCAATTTTTTCTAACTTTTTATTTACAAAAATAAAGATATTCTAAAACATTCGAAATAATTATTAATTCAATTTAATTATAAATATTTATTTGTATTATTAAAAGAATAAAAACTATAAGAATTATTATCAAAAGTTACGGATTGCTGAGGTCCCTTTATCATAAATAAGGGGGTGAATAAATATGAATCCCCGATTAGTTAAGATAATCATACTCTTCCTTAAGTCTTCCGAATCCGACTCGAGGCTGATAATCTTTCACCCTGTTTCCGCCAAAATCAAAGACGGAGTAATGTCTCCTCAAGAAAACAAAACCGAGAAGAGAAAAGTTGCTTTCACCACTGTCATCAACAGGTGGCATACACTCTTCACCCGGTGCCACAAACTCATCGCCCCTAACCGAAAAAGTCACATCGTTACTCTCATCATCAGTCTCTCCAAATGTGAAAGAAATAGCCCATGTGCTATTCAGATGTTCACACTGCATTCTCTCTTCTCCATTATACAATTTCGTCAAATTCCAACCGAGATTGAAATAGAAAGCATCGATCATAGACGAGGGAATCGAGATGCGTCCGGCGCCAGTATCGAAGACAGTAGTTCCATCTCCGTACATGGGCCAGGTGGTATTAGCTTTAGGATAGGTATTTGCAGGTGCGTTTGTCGATGGAAGTTTACCGTTGTTTATGGTTACGATTTGATTTTCGCCAGTGGCAAGGACATTAATGGAGCGGAGGGGTGCGCGCCAGAGCTCATAAGGGGTTTCCACGCGGAGAGGCATGTATACTACCTCTCCATCCACATACACATCTTCATGACTTCCGCCAATGGTCAAAACACCATCTTGAACACCGGTGTTGTTGAGGTTGGTTCCATAGAAGACAGCAAAACGAGATTCATCAAGTTTATCCTCCCAGAGAAGCGTCTCCACAAGCGAACTCGTCTGCTTCTGCGCAATAGAGGAGAATGCCAAGCCGAAAAATCCATCAGCGGCGACGAATCGCCAAGTATCTTGCTCTGCAACCAGGAAAGTTTGGTTCCAACTCAACGTTTCTTTCTCATCTGAAAATACATCAGAGAATACATAGCCGGCGAGAAAATCACCGTCAATATATGAAATATCGGCATACTGGTTCACATAGACAGAAGTAGACGAATCTGACTCATTGTATGGAGTTCGGACGAATGTGGTACGCTTGGGACATGAAGTATCTGTGCAATTGCGTCCGTTGACCCAGGAAGTGCTGGATCCAGTATCGAACATCAATCTGTATGGTTTTGCCGGAGTGCCAACTTCAAATCCTACCGAGGACTAGAGCAATGTCTTGTTAGTATCCATTTTGAGGCCAAAGTAGTGTAACATACATATGCATCTTGGATATGAACTGGCAACTCCAGAACAGCCGCTGAAGCAGCAGCCGTTAAGGCGAGTAAAGTAAAAGTACGCATATTGTCCGAACTCTAGACAATGAATGAGCAAAGTGAGTGGATGTTGATCTCAAAACTATGTAGAACATCACGAATCCTCCTGTTTATATATATTTTCCATTTCCATCACGTACCAATCCGAGCATTTAATGGCTACGAAAAAAAGAAATGTGGGGCAAATACGATCCCATTAGTTGATAGCGTACCGGCATACACGAGAACCCCTTTATAGCTCATCCCACCATTCAATAGTGACATTCGCTCCAGTTTTTAAGCATGCGTTTATGCTTTTACGAGAAATCTCGGTACTGGATTTGTTCATTTGATCTTCTTGAAACGATGCGATATAAATTGTAGATATTAAGGGATGATGGTACAAGTCCACTGAACACTAAAGCCAACCCCATAAAAGATTAAGATTTGACCGCTCAAGAAGTTCATGCAGAACTACAAAAGAAAGTCATAGATTAACATACAGATTAAGATCAATTATAAACACATGCAATGATAATCCATCTTTTCATCCCATACGTAATCTCCATAGTTTTTGCATTACTATAAGATTGGGTTATTGCACGCCTTATTGTGCTTGCATATCTCTCGAGGTAAATGTATGTAAAGAGATCATGCTGAGATAGATATTTATACACATCAAGAATAGAAGCCGAGCGGACCATACTTGGGTCAGACCACTTATACAAGATCAGGTTGCTACGGGTTCAAAGCTATACAGCGGTGAAGTTATCAAATACTGGTTTGAATTTTTTAGATTCATGACTGGTGTGGATCATCGTCTTATGCGCCCATGAGAAGAATGTGCAAAAAGGAGCAACCGTTGACACTAAACTCAACTGTGGATTTTTCCATTATCATTGCTACTACCATCGCCAACTTTCATCGTGTCTTGTGTATCATATAGCCCGTTCTCATCTTTTCCCCTTTTCAATTTCTCCACCCAATATCAAAACCCCTTCATACACCACAAACAATTCTATCAATCCTCACGTAGACCACTCCTTATACCCCTTCTGCCTCTGTCTCGTATTCCATCCTAACTTCCCACTGATACTGTTAACCCAATCTTCACTCCTCCTCCCTTGAGGCATCACATTAGCGAACGGATAGCGACTAGCACTAATCGTCACATAATCGCCTGGGTTCAATTCCACCCTCTCTCTTCCATCAAAACTCGCCCAACTACTCGTTCTCGCATCGTATGGAACACCCAGACGAAGTACGATAGTATCTGGGAGGATGATGGGACGGAACGAGAGAGTATGTGCGCAGATGGCTGATACGAGGATGACAGGGTTTTCAGGATGGCAGAGAGAGCCACCGGCAGCGAGATTGTAGGCTGTGGAGCCAGTGGGTGTGGCAACGCAGACACCATCCGCTTGGACGGAGGTGAAGTGTTCATCGTCGCCGAAAATCTCGATGGAAGACATGGCTTTTGCGTGTAAGTACTCGCTGACCAAAATTCTTCACTATCATGTGATATTTACTTACTAGGATTTGGTCCTCGATCAACCACAATATCATTGAGAATCTCATATGTACCATCTGGTCGATGAGTTCTCTCGTCTCCCATTTCCTCGCCCACTAACTCCTCCACTAAGTCTCGTTTCGGGGTTGCGTCCTCATCACCATTCTCGCCATCCGTAACGGCCTTGGGTTTTCTTGTCTGGCTCCTCATTACCGTACCTTCGAACCTCAATCTGAGACTGATAGTGACTCCATCTCTAAATGCAGTGGTTAATTGTTTCTCGAAATCTCCAAAATCGAACTTGGTTAGAAATCCTAGACTTCCCAGTGCAAAACTTAAAACTGGAGGCACAATTCTTTGGAACAGCCAGCTCGCATAGAGAACTGTCCCATCACCGCCCAAGGTAATGATGAAATCAAATGTATGCGGTCTCGTCCTGCACATATTTGATGACCAGTATCTCAACCTCTTGTGTTCATCACCATTAATTTTTCCTTCTTCAGCCTCCTCCAACTCATCCAGTAACCCTTTCGCGTCGAACTTCTTACTATCCCGTAGGTTTTCCTCCACGAAAACCGTGTATCTGACCTGTCTTTCTGGACTTAAGAGCCATCTGGTAACCTCCCTGGTATTTGCAATCAAGCTCTCATCATGCACCTTTGTAAGGATGAAAACCGTTCTAACTTTCAGCTTCAACCTGATACTCCCCAGCCTCTTACTCAATTCCCTCACTCCCCAAGCCATATCCGAGAGTTGTTTCTTTGTGAGAAGTCTACTGTGCGTCGCGCCCGCATCCACACCATCAGGTTGTAATTGCACCTTCCCACTTGCATCATCTTCAATCGGCTGTATTGCATCTTTCGCTTTGAAAGTATCTCTCCAACATGTTTCATCAACCTGTCCGCAATCTTCCTCTTCATTATGGTTGTGCATTTTTTTATCGACCACCGCATCTTCTTTATCATCAGTTTCATCCTTTCCACTTGCGATTCTGCGAGAAGCCAGAGTTTCTGCTATTCCCTCCAAACCACCATTTGATGCCCTCCCGCTTCTTCTCTGACTTTCGAGTAATGCGTGTACATAACATTCTGTATTCTTTCGTCGCTGGAAAGTGGCTGCGGGTGTATCGGCCGTTACGAGAGACGATTTCCTACGATGCGCATTTTGAGCATCGAAAACTACCTGTGAGAAGAGGGTGTCTCGTAAGCTCAAATGATTCCGCAGGTGAGAGGGAAAATGAGAAATAGATTTACCTCCAGCGCATGTTGATACTCTGAATCACTAGCACTTGAATGTCCCTGACAATGTTAGTTAATGCGGAATTATCTTGACTTTTCAAGCTCTCAAATTGCTATGCCATACTTCCTCATGAGCATCAAGCTGATCCCTACTTGGAAGAGATATGTGCTGTGGTGCTGAATTGGCCATCTGTTCGATGATTATCAATTCTTATTCTTCCAATTGTATTGTGTTGTCTTTGGATCAATTATCATGGAATAACAGAGATTAGAAGCTGGAATATTAATAATTTGGCAATGACGCTCTAACAGCTACCTACCCCTCATAAGCTTAGATGTTACTGAGGAATGTACGAATTCAGAGGCTCTCTTTAATGGAATTCTATGAAAAAAATCACTATGGTAAAGGTCTACTTGGGATTCTTCCTAAGGGTCTGACTTCCCTGGAAAGTTAAATCCATGATTATCAAATCGATTCAATCCAATTCATGAAGTTTCAAAATGCATGTCATTGATTACCTCACTACAATGAACATTGGCATTTAGGCTTTCGACTGATACCATTGGTGTACCTGTCGAGCCTGTTGTCCAATACCTAGGCTCCCTATCACTCCACACCCGCCAATGTCAGTTTCATCGATAAGGAATAATGAAATGTCATCGATAAATATTACTATGGGCATTTCATATATATTAACCTCTATGCATACTACACAAACCTTCCTGTTTTCATGTCAGAGTATCATTAATTAGATGTTCTTCCTTTACCCCTTCATCGTCGCTTCACCCCTCCCTCAGCCAAATACATGTGTCTAGTACAGTTCAACGGCAATGCTAACAATGCAACCGACGCAGCATTGCAGCACTGCAATACGTAGTTAGATGACTGTATCAAAACCATGTCTCATCCATTCATCGCCCCGAGTACAAATGAAAATGGAGGGAGATCCTAGATTGAAGCTATGAAGGATGGCGATGATCAAATAGATTGACTTATCGCCTACTCCATTCGGAAGTAAGTGCTTCGTAAATTTGTACACATCGGCTTCATTCACATACATCCTAACCATGAAATCGTTGTTACAGTGTATAGCGTATAAGTATGCGTATGTATGCCTGTGGGTGTGGAGTTGGACCTTGCATTTACGTTATCTGGATGCTTTTCATCTAATTTTCAAAGCAAACATGGTTGAAAGAAGTAATGAGCACGTTATTCCATTTATTTCCCTTCCCACGCAACCCACACCTGTACGGAGAGAATCTCATGATCTCGTGCCTTGCTAGTTTTTTCCCCCTGGATCACATCGACCTGACTGTTCAAGCAACCTTAACCTTTGATGCCTACACCGATAATAGCCCAATGCGTCCACACTTGATATCTTGGATGCGGATGCGTTGTACAGCACCAAAAACGCTCCAATGCCCATCCTTCGCACCCTTTCACCAACCGAAAGAAAGCAAAGGGTAGGAAAATCACCCACCCTTAGGGACAACCAACCCACTTCCGACTCTATGACACAAATCCAATTCCTTTCTTCCAGGGAGATGCAGAGAAAGTACGAGTTCAATACCAGCAGGACACCTGGTGCCATACCCATTTACTTGACTGGAAACGTCTCCCGTCGGATCATGCATTGCTATACTACCGCCCTATCTTCCTTCGTTCCCGTAATATGCCAACTCGATGCATACAGAAAGTTGAGTGAGACGATCAACCATCCTATCAATCTCGGCGAGAACGAAACCTTTTAGTAAAAGCGCCCAGTCACCAACCAGTCTCATTAACCATACATCGTACGAAAATTGTTAGGATGCCGCTTGTTTGCTTTCATTGAACCCTTTCCAATAACATCGTAACATTGAGTTCATTTCAGCACCCAATCCAACCACTTATCCCGAAGTTCGGAACCATCAGCATTTCCGAACACGCCCATCCATAGATTTTCTCACATATGCTCCATCGTATCTTACAAGGCGATATCCTTACACTCACTCAATCAATCAATAAACACGAATGTCATTTCACGGGAAAAGAGGCTATACAAGCTGCAGAACGCGTGTACCAAAATTTAGTCATGCCATGGCATACCGTTCATCCGATGTTAATTTACACTCACTATCCCATACGGCACATCAAGCACACCTATCCATACCATTCATGTAAACATACCAAGCCCACCAAGAAAGACCGAACAATCTCGAATCCAGCTCATGAGTCAAAACGTTGTGTGGCTGAGTTCTTGGTATTTTCGTGGTGGTGTACATCAATCTAAATCCAATGGTACTTGCCTTGCCGTTGCCGTGAAAATACCACATTATAAATTACAGTATCGAAATCTTGTTCCCTGTCGAAGCTGTTGAGCCTGTCAAGCCGAAATCCCCTTATCAAATATGATATGAATTACGAACCGCAACCTCCGCAACCTCCGCCACCACCCAAGCTCGTGATGTTGTTGGTCCACTACCACGTATGTTCGCAAATTGTGCTCATCTCAACTTGTAGGCTCGTAACTTTCGTACTCGAGTATCACCGAAAGAAGTTCGAGACCTCCAGGATATGACCTCCACATACAGCAGACGCTACACTACCGTGGGACCGGTAGGTACCGTAACTATTAATGGCTATCATTACACAATGTTTTTAGATAAACTAACATCATAGGCTAGTAATTTGGCAAGTAAATGTCCATCATTCTGTCATACTGTGGTCCACGGTCCATGGAGTATGAAGTATATAGGATTAGATGGCTCTCATCTGGGTACTCATCGGGAAAGAAGTCGAAATTGGTCAATCACTAATCCATTCATTCGATATTGCTGCATTGTCACTGCCCCTCTCCCTCCTTCCCAGGCCTCGATACTTCTATCCCTTCCTTCAAGTTCCTTGCCATGAACATTTGATGGTGGGGAATACATGAGCACCGAGAGATCTCCTGGATTTAGATTTGGTTAATAAAGTAAGGTTCATCATGACAACCGGGTTCCATTAAATTTCACGCGGGCCCGGAATTTATCCTTGCGATAATTGTTGGATTTCAAAGTTTTAGACAATTACATAGGCCAATAATAGTGAGTGGTAATGAAGGGGTTTTGACGATTTCGACTATTGATAGCATGGACAATTTCATCATGATTGTAGATCCACGAGACATGATTCATTCGTCGTGATCTCTTGGTAAATAAGCATCAAACCATGCTCGCCATGATATTCCGCATTAGCTACACAAAACTCACGCATCTAATTAACTTCGGAGAGTGCTTGCGGAACTTACTGCGGAACTTTAGTTTACTGCGTACATAGAAGTTAAAACAAGGGTCTCCAACTTTTCCACACCTAGCCTCGCGAGCTAGATACCATTCGTTACTTTTTGCTCCGTATTCCCTCTTATCCACAATCCTACCCTTGAACCTACCTATGAACCTCGATATGAAGATGCTACTATGGATTGCTACGATACCAGGTACAAACATCTCGTCTCCGATCAATGCTGGTGTGCTGCATTCCATCCGACCGTTGTTTGCATTTCACTCGCATCCATGGACATTCATCAAGAGCTGAAAATGTCTTGTATCCGTGCTGTTCGTACACTTACTTCATGCTGAGTGTGCTGAGCGGAACACGCGCCTTAAACAGAAACAGAAAACAAAACCCTGAGCCCTTCTTTCACATGATGAGGTTGTATCACATCAATCAATTTTGATTACGGTGTTCTGCTGTGATAACCTCAGTACTGGGGTGATGATGATTCTCGTGATGCTGGTAACCATTTGACTAGAATTCTATTTTGTCCTTCAGTACTATACCAAACGCCCCGAGCACAATCTAGATGAGAAACCCAAAAGCTATCGAAATCTAACTGTTAGGTTTCATCAATGCAAAAGAAGAGAATACGAAAGTTCAACACAGGTTCAAACACCGTAAACACAAATCACCATCGTGTTTCTCTTTGACCTCTGTGTGTAATCGACCGTCAATCAGCCATAGGTTCCACAAGCCCTTTAAGGTAATTTCCATCACTCGCGCCGGCATCTCTGTATTAGATTGCCTATCAGGTGGGCACAATAAACTCACTTGTTTACTCTTCAATGTAACACGATGGGGTCGTTCCAAACACATCACTTAATAAAGCCAGTCATAACTTGGCTTACCTTACCCTGTTTTACTTTCCGAACTTACTCATTCTGTTACTGTATGCTTCGCCCTGGTCCAGCGAAAGGAGTTTAGGCCGAGATAGGATGCAAGCGTCTGCAACGGTGCGAAAGCCGAGACCATCTATAATTGACAAAGGTGTTGCAATAATAAAAAGATCGGCTGGTACTGATTACGCAGCATCTCCGTCGGCCACGGCGAACGAGGATCAGGATGTATGGATGTATGTTGGAATTGAAGGTTTCGAAAAAGGCTCGCATAAGGGTGCGATGACCAGAGCGGGAATTGATTAACTTGAGAGTGGGTTACGAGTTTGAAAGTTTTTAAACCTACCGGGTCTAACACAATAGATCGGATCATTTATGATGGCTGATCAGTGTGAGATGATGCTCAAATAATGCTCGTTTTTGATTCATTTAGAGCATCCGTCTTACTAAGTCATCGTAGATTTAAACCATATAGCATTCAACTATTGGTTCTGGTCTTTAGGATGGTATATCGGTCAATATACTGTATTTAGTTTGGGCATTCAAGGAGCATAAAGGATTACTAGCTCGCCTGGCTATATTGAGATTGAAGCTTACATGAAGGGCAGCGTTAGTATAAAAGGATGGTCGGTCGACTAGCAAATCCAGCGATCCCTCAAAAGTTCGCCAGTGTCTCAATTCCTTTTCAGCAACCCGAGCTTACACCCGCTGCCTGTCTCCAGGAAAAAGGTAGGTGTAGTAAGAAAGCCAAAAAGGAAGGCCGGTCCCAGTCCCAGCCTTGTCGACCGGGATGCAAATTTTTCTCTTGCTGAATCGCTATTCGGAGCGAAGCGAGGGGATGCGGCATGGGATACACACACACTGTGCTATGATGATGTCTCGAGCGTTTAAGATCCAAAAAAAAAAAGTGTGGTAAAGTAAGCAGACCCTTGCTTGCGCAAGAATGGTCCGTTCTAAACTTCTAGATCCTAGATTCTGTCATCTCCAAATATCTTCATCCTTGGAAATATGGACATGAAATTCGTGGCACGGGTAAGAGAAACACGATCGACAATAGAGGGGAAAAGCAAGGGGAAACTGTGGGCATTAGAAGAAAGTGACACATGGGTGAGATCTACTTTAGCGACTAATGAAATAGACTCCTATCGAATAAAGTCATTGGCATCATCATGAACTTTATGTCGTTTTACGCGTCATTAGGCTTAGCACTATAGATGCTGCAGTCAAGATAATACTGATTCATTTCGTACTAGCGAGCTAGCCTTTTTCTTGTAATAGTACAAGTTTCCAAGGGCCCGGCTCATATACTGGTGAACTGGGATTATTGCGGGGTGGTCGCACAAGCATACACAGTGTATGATACACTAGACAAGAATTTCCGATTATGGCCCCTTTTGGTTTAAAGCTCGAAAGTAAAGAGATGCAAGAGAAAATTTCATCTAATTGTTGATTTGTTGACTCCACATAAGGGAGGGTATCAACGTAGGTTGAGGTTGAAAGCTAGGTAGGTAGCAAGCACTATATCCTCGCCGCCATTTCCGTGCGTGTTGTCTAAAGAACAGATAGATCATCCTGAATTGTGGTTTGATACTGTAAAAGCAATCACTTACTTGGATGACTATTATACATGCCAAATTAACACCTAATCGGTTTCACCGCCTGGGGTGCTGTAGCATTTTCATGCTTTGCTTTTTCAATGTCATGTCCCTTGCGAAACATATTTAGTTGTTTAGTGCATTTCGAATCGATATAAGCTCCGTGAAGGTAGGGAACGTATCGAATAATTCAACGCTTGGCAGCTTCATTCTGAAGAATCCTAGAAGCACGGACTGGTTGTAACGAGGGGGTAAGGGGCGATTAAGACAAACAAACACAACCCTTGGAATTCAAGCGCCCTTCTTAGGGTCTTCGATGACCAAACGAAGCCTCATCGAGACTGCTTCCGACCAGTGCATGCCAACATGGGTCTAAGACATTTTTACTTCTCATTATTATGGATGATCTGCTTACTACATGCCGGTCTTAGTTATTATTGCACATGCATGCAATTTGTACTTGTGCGTCTGGCTTGTACCTCGCCGCGGGTTCATGCTCCATCAATGAAGTTGCTGAATCTGTGCATTAATGATTGCTTTGCCTTCTGGCTGCTGATTAGGCCTCGATATGCATAGTGCATTTGCATTATGTGATAACCATAAGCCCGTGAAGCCCATGGATCATGGAAAATTGATATCCGAGAAAATCTACCGCTGTAACTTAGCATAGGTTTCCACCCACACATATATAATTTGGGCGCCTTGGTCTCAAACTTAGAAACGCCGTCGAACAAGAATGGCAATGACCAATATTTTAATATCATCGTGCTTTCGTGACGATGGGATAACGATTGACAATTCTTGACGCACCTGAAATTATCACTTCGCTCCTTAAGTGGTTCCATCCGAGTCTTTTGAAGTTTTCTTACTTATCACACTAATGGAACTGTGGCTCATAGTTTCAGAAAGAGACTTTTTCGATGCTGGTCGATGCATATCATTGGATGTTTCGTGACTAGCACTTTTTCTTTTATGGTGGCTGGTTCATGGATTGTTCGCAACAAGATCCATCCACATCCACATCTAATCGATTATCCTTACTTAGCGAACTCTAGCACAGACTAACTAATACATGTAAAGTTTTTCCACGCAAACCTGGATCTCAAGGATGTTGAACGGTCGGTGATTTATTTCTGCATCATCCCATTCCCAAATTATGACTGTACTCAAAATAAGTTTAGTTAGCTGCTGCTACTCGCGTTACCGCTGCCCCACTCTCTCCGCCGTCAAAAGTCTCGCCTTCTTTCCCATATCGAATATAGCGTACAAAGCGTGTGTTGGTGTTATACAATAAGGCAAAAGGAAAATGTGCGTTACCCCATCTGCATTTCATCAGAATTTTAATATATGGAGTATCTGACAGGATTGGTTTGACAATGTACTCGCTCATTTGATAGCTTATGCCATACACATCTTTGAGAAAGAAAAAATATTACGCGGTGAGCTCGGAAAGTCATATTAGCCAAGATTCAATTTGTAGTGTGTATTAGATACAATATGGGGTATGTAGAATGAGTCGCGTTTGCCACTTAGATGCTTCATGATACCTACCTAAGTATCATGACCATGCCAGGTCTAGATACATTGCAGTTGGTCGGTAGCACTGCATTTCATTGTTCGTACTATTGTTCTGCTTTGCCAGTCCTGTGCGGTTCTACCTAATCGTATTGACCTGCACTGAGCTGCAATACGTACTCTTAATTAGGCTACTATTACCTGAGCCGTCTTTTTAATAGTTGGTTAGCACAAGATTAGTACCAGTGAACCTTCGAGGCTTCCCAATGGAATGACCCTCCTCATAAACTAAATGACCGAGGGGTTCTTCATGTACGGAGTACGGAGTTTAGGTTGAGCCATTGGAATGCTTGCCCAGCTTGCCCACGTTTTGTGATGGACCATCGATGGGGCCGAGAATTTGACTAAATTCCATAATTTAACATGTGCACTAACGACAGTATCGAAAATATCCACATACAAAAATTTCCAAAGGCGCTGCGTCAGTACGGGAAGGCCACATATTTGGCTTAGATTGATATACTAATTATGCTAAAGGTTCATCGCACCCATGCAAAGCACATCAAGAAGAGTGGCATCTGGCATTTTTGGACCCCGTCGGCTACTTGATATATACACCCTTGAAAAATGGAAATTCATCCCACCCTTGTGCTGATACAACCTGACCGCCTTTTCTCGCCCTTCTTCCTCGCAAAGCAAGTTTCTCCTGTTTAGGAAGTTGATTCATCGTTTGACACGCACCCTTTTGATTACCACACACCTAGGGCGAAGGAGCCTCGTACGCGATATGTATCCAGCCGCGGGATGTAGCTTACCCCCTGGTCTTCCTTTGTACCGCTGGCTTTTGGAATCTGTGTATGTTGCAAGCCAGGGGCTTTGACTTTTGACCGCCAACAAAGCCCTGGTGTCTAGCATCCCCAGAAGAAGCTCAGACCCGGTAAATTCCCTATGATTTAATCCTTACACATTCGTGGGATCAGCCAGATGACACAGACGACATACCGCAACCTTACGGTAAGTCACTTGCATATTGGTCTTTCAAATTTGTACTGCCGATATTTAATCCTCACATGGAAGATTGAGTAGGGTCTTTTCCTATAATTTATGTTTAGCATTCTCTAGTTCAATTCATATCAAGGCTATGATACTTAGACTACTAACGTCCAGTTGACGTTAGTTCATATACTACCTTAAACACCTCCACCAACCCCTCCTCAACTTGCAAACATTCTCTTTCATACTATCTTCTCTCTTGTACGATATCACAAAATGGATTCAGCTTATGCTACTTCAGCATATGGAACGAACATGATGGCTTATGATGACAATGTTCGGATGTTCCTGGAAAACGTTTCGAGGCAAATGGCTCAACCTTCACAGTCTCGAAATCGATTATCTATGTCAAATGGACAGAGAAATATGGCACCAATGCGAGTTCTCAAACCGAACAGTACCAACAACAGCCCACGATGCTCCATAAAACAGAACCGACGCAGGACTCTCATGTCAGATGGCTCATACCAACGACAGATGATGATGCTCAACCAACAACAGCAACAGCAACAAATGATGACGACTAACGAATGGGAATCGAACAATGGACTTCCAACACAGATGCCAATGAGATCTAATCGTCCTGTTAGTTGGCATCCATCCACACAACAACAGATGTACCAACCAGTACAATCCACCAGTGGATACCCATATTCCCAGGAGTATTACAACTTTGATGCCTCAACACCAGCCGTCTACTCAGGATACGGATCACCAGACTCCAGCTTTTCTCCCATGTCAATGCCTTACAGTGAGGATCATCAAGACTCATACCCATTCGACACCGCACCTACCTCATACCCACTCGATCAGGCATACACCCCAGAGCTTACACCATTAGAGAATCATATGATGTCTGTTCAGGCTCCATACACAAACAACAACCAAGATCCAACAATGTATTCACATTTTGATTGGAACAACTTTGCCGCAAATGGATTCGAGGATGGTACCGCCCCACCTACACCAGATAACTTTCTACCTATTCAACATCCTGAACCCACCTTCACTCCAGAGGAATCGATACCATATCACCCACTGTCTGATGACAAACCAGAGGGTGAGGAGTTGATTGGTATGGGATTGTACGATACTCCAGACCATAGCAAGATGACATTGTCAGATCCTCAACTTGACAACTACCGAATGATGTCATCACATCTTCTAGGCAACAGTTATCGTCGACCCGAAGGAGCTGGTAAAGGCTTGAAGCTGGAGGAGACATGGCAACCACCCGCTGAGAAGGACGACGACAAAGATGACGAGGAGGATGGTGAAGGGGAAGATGAAGAAGAGGAGGAAGTTGTACCCGAGAGACCTACACAACTGGCTGATACTACCACTTATATGATGGGCACTACACAGCCCTTCCCCGACTTCGATGGAAGTTACGCAATGAATTATGCAGGCTGGATCTGATTGAAAGGAGCATGGAACTTTGGATGGGAAAAACTTTATGACTTTGAAATTTAGCGATGGAGTTGGATTGGATTGGGTATTGGGATTAGCTACATTGGAGCATTGGAAACTATAGGATCATGTCAGCAATGACTGGAATGAGCACAGGCTCAATATTGGGATGGGATATATCAAATTCCTGCTAGGCACTTGTATTCAACAAAGCCAACAGGTGAAGGAAGTATCTCCCCAAGAGGTTGATATGTATATGTATATAGATAGCTCAACACAATATCAATACCCCCGAATGAATTTTCGGATTTAACAGACAAGACAAAATTCTTTGATCCTCATTAAAAAGTGCTGGTGAGCACGTGAATCTCAATCAATACACGTGCTGTCACTCCCATTGGGTACGTAAGCTTATTAATGATAGTGATTAGTCTCAGCGCAAAAACTTCGGCTTTCAGATCACACGGAGGGCAGTGGCCTGGCAGCCTCAAGACTTTTCCTGAACATCCTGAGGCATCTTAGCAAGCAACTTAGCTCTGATTAATATTTTGGATAAACTTCAAACATTTCTCATACAATCGCAAGTCAACACAACGACTCCACCCTTCTTCGACGTATCTTTCCCAAACATCATCCTTCTCCACCTAGTTTCTAAATACGAACAAACTATGGTTCAATTCGTAATTACGCCCTGGCGAACGCGTCGCGAGCTTCTCCAAGTGCGCGAAAAGCTTTACCAAAATACTGAGACAACCCCTCCTAATGATTCTTATCGTCGACAAGCCGTCTGCCTCATATCCGTATGGATGCAACGAGGAAATTGTCCGCATCTCGTCGAGTCCTCTGCGATCATTACTTCAGCTATTCTAAATGATGTTCCTGGAAATTCATCCTATTGTGTAAGAGCTGCTTATTCTGCTGCTTTCTGTCGGTACGTTGAAGTATTCTCATGATCTATTCACTTATGACATCCGACTTATTCATTTTATGCTTGGTCATTAGTTTCGTTACAGGTCTCCTAGATAGTCATCAAGATAAACGTCGCAAATTAAGTATGTACTCAATTGCGAAAACAATCGGTCTACCAGCTACATACGTCGAACTTCGGCATCAGGCTACCCACGAAGAACTCCCATCACTTCCTAAACTTCGAATAGCTGCGCGCAAAGCATTGAAGTGGATTTGGGATTTTTACTGGGCAGATTTATCAATCAATGAAAAGGATGATGATTGCAAGATATTCGTACGAGGGGTTCTAGAGCGGAAGGATCAAGGAATCAATCTGAATATGATTAAGGATCGACTTGAAGCCTACGGGATAGACGACCTTCTTCGTGCGCTAGGTGAACTGGAGGAATCTCTAGAAGACCCAATGACGATATTACAAGCGCACAATTTCCGACAGAAGATATCTGATTGGGAAGAATCTAAATCTCCTAAAAGGAAAAGCACATCTGTTCCCAATACAACCGCCCGAGATCTTAACGATATCCGAGCGGGAATGGTGAAAATGGAACATGATTTGGATACTGCCGCTGCATCCATACAAATACCTAAAGACGACAAATCTTTTGCGAATAGTACGGAGAAAGGCTGGTCGCGCTGGGAAGGGCCGTGGGTACCAAAACCAATAGGAGTGCTGTGATGCAAAGATTTGGATTGATGCCCAATATTAATGACCACGTGCCCCGGCATATTATGCCCTAGTACAACGACCAAAAGCTCAACCCTACTGAAAGAAATCTTTAGCATCAAGATTGTCCTCCATGTTGCATGTCTCGAGCATCGAATATGGCGGAATGAGCGGATGCTTCAAGAGTGGGGTTGAGATGTACAATAATCATCTCGTGCAGCATATTTTTGGTTTAATGCTGGGGTGATGCGCGTTGAGCAGTTTCCGTTCTCCACATGGATTTGAATGCATTCAATGCAAAGCACCCGGATTGTGGCGGGTCAAGAAAGTTCTTCATGAATATGAGAGTTGGCAGAAGGGCTTATGCATGTAAGCCATTTCGATATTCCCAGTCAGTTACACCGTATTATTCATGAATATTTAGCCATGGGATTCTTCCTGCTTTGTCAGCATTATCTCTTTACACACTGCTACATTCCTCAACCAGACTTTGCGAGGTTAATATCCTTGAGCAAGATTCAAGATACATTGGTCCTTGACCAAGGGTATACGTCAAATGAGTATTGCCAAAATCCCCAAATTGTTACTATTTTTTATTACAAATTTATGTAGGTCTGTCCATCTTCAATTCTTATACACCCTTTTTTTTCGACCAAGTCGATTTACTGTGTAAGGTGCAGTTTCTGACAACCTGTCAATGGCAGCAAGACAGAGAGAGAAAGCACCGAGAATGGAAGTAGTTTTTTCTACCTCGCGGGCACGTCGATCAATTTCCAGCAATCTTACGTACATCAATTTGTGCTGATTTGGTATCTACTGGCATGCACTCAACTCATCTGCTTCGTTCCATATGGGCTCTCTTCACCGCTAGCTCCTCTCGGCTTCATTCTTTTGTCGGAATTTCCTAATAGCCGAGAACAATTTGAAGTTTGCGCAACGGATAAATGATTGCTATACTCGTGGTTTTAATTTTAGGCCTTTAACCGGGCTTGATGACGCAATGATTGTTTGTTGGGTCTTAAGAAAAAATAAAAGAGCCTTCACGATCATAACTCCAGATCTCTAACTCTGAGATAGTGGGCTAAGAAGTTCCGTAATGAAATAAACGTAATAAATGTGGCTTCTGGGGCGGTGCACTCATCTGCAGAGAACAAGACACTTTTTTTAGCTGATAGGTTTCCAACTGTCTAGGTCGAGGTGGACCGATCTAGAAGGACTCAGAATGTGAATAAATAATTAGAGAGGGAAGTTGATTCATGCAGGTTCTTTAATCTTGACTTCCCTTCTTCGCATTCTAGTCTTGATAAAATAGTATTCATAATCAAAGTAATCTCAAGAGCCAGTACCGTGTAACTTTCAACTGTATGATATGTGCACATGTATATTAAAAGTTACTCTTCTATACCTTACTCTTCCATCACCCCGGATCTATGACCTGCAGTATGAAGGGGAAAAAAGAATGAGCAAGGGAAGTGAAGTTATGATTTACCTGATTAGTCTCGATATGACTGACCATCCGCTCGCTTCCCCACAGATGAATATATGTACTGCTAATACGAATGGGCAGTAGCGATAGCAAAAGTAAAAGCAAGAACGTAATCACACACTCAGAGACTCGAGGTATCATTAAACTCAATACGTATACTCTCCTCTCTGAGATACACCAAGAGGTATCGAATGGGAGGGAATGGAGTAGATAGGTTGACTTGGCTTTAGCAGAGGAAAGAAAAGAAAAAGAGATGGTTTGGGAAGAGTGAAGAGTGAAGAGTGAAGAGTGAAGAGTGAAGAGTGAAGAGTGAAGAGTGAAGAGTGAAGAGTAAAGAGAAAATATTGGCTTTAGCTTGATAGTGATGAAGATGAGTGATAGAATCTAACTAGCTAGCCCTCTTTTCGGAGCTAGAGTTACTGTATTTGGAATGTGTAATTACATGCATGGAATGGAAGAGCGAGAAGTTGGGGATAAAGATGGAGATGGAGACGATGAGGTTGGGAGGTCTCTTTCTTTTACTTTTATATGCTAAATCAACCCGCCCCCTTATATCTCACAATCCTCCCTCTCCCCCCAACTCAGCAGGAGAGAACACGCCGAGAGGATGATATTATAGAGGAAGAAAAAACTGAGAAAAGGAAAAGAGGAAAGAAAAGATAAGCTAGTATGGCGACAAAGATCCAGTGTCGAGACTCGATATATCATATCACATACGCAAAAGCTTCAAAATCGTATCTCTGTATTCGGTGGTAGCAAGTAAGCGAGTATACTGCACGTAGATCCATCCAGTAACTCCTCATCCCCAACTTCTACTCGAGGTCTAGATGAAACAGATAAGAACATCGCATCTGGATTTTATGTTTCCCATCACACAATGCACATTCATACCCGATCTTTGCGAACTGCTAGCCCTGGTCGAAAGATACTCTAAAGTTCAAACTACTGACTAGGAGCTGATATGATACATTAATCATACCTTGAAGAAAGAAAGTGCACAGGTAGATGGATATATCTATTCTCTATTCCCAATTTTTCGATTCCATTCCTGATTTCCGTTCTCATTTCCTCAATTCTTAGTTCCCAATTCCTGCTTCTCAATCACCTCTTCTCCCCCTTGTCTCTCTCCACCTAGCTACATATCCCAGTTATATTCTTCAGGACCAACGGGAATAGTTTTGCTGTGCTCTTTACATGTACAACTCTCAAATTATCGTGCATCCTGACAAGTATCCTGTCGAGCGTATAGGAAGTGAGCACACCAGAAATAATCTACACGGTAGTCTCTGGTAGCTCAAATCCGTTTGTGACTTACTACTAGTACCATATAATCCCTCCAATTACATGCTAGAAGCTGGAAGAAATGAGTTAGTTTATTGCATATCTATACCCCTTCATATACAAGGTAGCTTCTGAAAAGCGTCCTGGAAAGCATATCAAAGGCTGGGTGCTAGAAATAATCTACGTAGTAGTGTCTTTTGGGTCGAAATGTGTTAATTCCACGTGGCGTCTGCGGGGATACTTACTTAAATTGCAAAGATTTATTATATTTGTTAATTAGTAGATATGTATGCTGCTTGTGAGATTGAGTAGAAGTTTCTGCTGCCGAATTTCTCTAAGCTCGGTGGTATGATCAACTTCCTAGTTCATTTTCCATACGCTTTGTAGCCTATGAAGTCGGTCGGACTTGTCCCAAATATGTGTGTACAGATATTCCCGCTTTTCGTTTCGAATTCCGTTCCTTTTCACTATGTTGTGGGATGGGAAAATGGAGAAATGGAGAATGGGGTTGTGGTGGTTGTTGATCTATTCACGCTCACCTATGAGGGATAAAGGTTGAAGATGAAAGGTCTAAAGGAGTGGATCTTCACATTGTTGTCTCGTGTTATAATATTCTTGAAATATTCTTTTGTATATTCGCTAAGAGGTCACCGCATGCTGGAGATCTCTCATTATTTATTCTTTCGAACAATTGGATCGCAGTATCCATTTACCACTATACCCACTCCTCATTCCACAACCCCTAGACACAAAGATGGATTTCTAAAAACCTCAACTAGTTTTCTCGAAGAAGGGGTTTGATTGAGAGTAACAAAGTTCTAGTGAGCCGTTTATCGCAGAGACCAGCTAGCATGTATATACCATTTCATGCAATGATGATATCGATCAGAGCTGAATTAGATTGTAAGTTTTCACCCGCGGGTGGATGATGGGTAAATATCTCCAAAGAGACCTTTTCTAGTTGGCCACACTACCTTGATTTACAATGTCTAATACCTTTTGTAAGGTGAGTACAATAATGAAAGGATCTCGGTTAGAATCAAAATTACAGTTTCTTACTTAGAAATATGATGGTCGTCGAATGAAGGATCAGTGTGAAAGTAATAGAGGGATGAAAGCAGCCGACTCGAGAGGTATTTCAAAAGTAGGCAAGTGACTTAAAAAAGTGCATCAAGCATGCGGACTTGAGCAATGAGAAATAGAGAAATAGAAGATCGTACATAGTGAGATGATACATGGATTCTCGCTTCTACCAGTATCATGCCTACAAAATCATCAATTTCATTTCGTCTAGTAATTACAGGAGTCGGAAGTGAAGATTCAATACTTCTCCGTAGGCTCGTAGTCAGCCGTGTCAAACTATTGTAGTCTTACATAATACTTTGGTACTATAATCAAAGCAATATTGAGGTAGTAAGACTTGCTATGATGGGAGGATATCGTACATTAGATTTGCAGATGTGCGGATGTGCAGGTATCGTCACGTCACTAGTAGACTGCAGAGAGAACGCTGTAGGATTGTCTCCCCTCTATCTTCATAATCCATCGATTCTGAGTCTAGGAATTCTGTAAACAGACTTCCCCTGACACCAGCACAAGGAGTAGCAACGTACTCTCACCCGCAAAGTAAACTAACTTGTGGGAATACAGAAACTGCAAAGACCATCGGTCCCTGAAAGCTATCGACATGCATCGATCGACATATCCACGCGTATCAGCGCCGATCACATCGGCATGGAGAGAATGATGCAGCCGCGCCTCGAACGAGTACCTAACTTGTCATTGGCATACGGACCCTGAGTCTTCCGTGCGGCAAGATAAGCGACGCTCAATGTCTCGAGATGCGAGTCTTCATGGGATGTACGATGCTGCTGGTCTGGTGGTGGATGGGCATAGACTTGAATTGGGTGAGACGACTATCTGGATAGTTGACGATGTAGATCAGAGTGAAAGGATGGATGAATGAATGAATGAATGAATGAATGGTGTTATGAAATGAAATGAGATCAGAGAAAGGAGGTTGTGGTTCTGAATGATACATTTTCCGTACCACACAACATCTTTCACATAATTCCACAGTATAGCATGATATGGAAACGTATGAGAAGAATGCCGAATGCGCGCTTATTCCTACTTTGAATTGCGAGAATTTTATCTAATTTGATACAATCTTCGTCACTGAACGATTTCGTTGTACAAGAAAGGAGAACAGAGCAGAGCATTGATGCTCGCCACTCACTAGGATGTAAATGTAAATCCAGTGAGTAATTGAGACTATTATTCTGGATCACATTCTGCGCAGACTTCTTCGCAGGGGGGAGGGTATCTAGATATGTAAGATCTTACAAGTTTTGCTTCCAATACCGATACCAATATCAATCACTAATGATAATGATAAATAGTGATAAATAATAACAGATAATGCGCCACGGAACTAAAGATGCGGTTTGTTAGTTCATCGTCGTATGTACACTTACGAACTTCATGAAGGCTACTATAGATGTATTGAATGTAGATCTTGATGTGATCGACACGACTTTTCGAATTCTGCAGTTCCCGAACAGGAAAAGAAAGACAGGATACTTACTTCCTTCGTGGATTTAGTAAGCGAGTTTTAGCAAGCTACTTTTATCCTAGAATGGTAATGTATCTCGTACTCGATAAGGTTCGGTGGGTTAGGTTGCCGCTGTAGACACTTGATACTTGGAGTGAGTGTATTAAGATTCCCACCTAGACTACTCATCGAAGACATTATTTGTTTCAGGATTTAACAAGTCTTCTCTATATTGAATCCATTTCTCACACAAGACTCTCATGAACCGATTCTCCAAAAATCGGCATTATGTATGTTTTCCAAAGTCCGACGAAAGGATCGTAGTATGAACCCACTATTTGGGATAGCCAAGCTTTGGATATATCCCGAACAAACTGCAAGCCAAAGCTAACATTTGTATTAGCAGAAAAGGAAGCATGAGATGAATTGGGGGTCTGATTCCTTCACGCCATTGCTTCTTAGTGGGAAAATTGAGTAATGTAGCTTGACAACCATATGCATCTTGACGTTTTGAAAAATACTCGCATGCGGGCTGCATTTGTATATCCTATGGCATCTATCAGACGTGATGGTCAATCTTTCATGATTGGTATATACATACATTTTTGATGGGTATACTGCAGTGTCACCTCTCTGCATCTTAATTTAAATTTCTGGTACCTTTCCTCCCTTTTTTCTCTCAAAGCCAGACTAGATATTTGCGCAGGAAGTCAGCAGGTCCTAAAATTAAGTTAAATTCATGCGACGACTAGGGTGCTGAACAGGGGTTTAGATGTTACTAGCGAAGCTCCCTGGTCGCATACCCAGTCCAAATAGACGTGCCGTTTTCCCAAATGGTGATTCTGGGGTAAAGTTGTTGGTCGGAGGTGAGGTTCGGCAGCGGGTGAATCTCGGATTTGCGCAGGTAGTTTCATGGGTTATGTAGGCTTTTATATAGGTGCATGATACTGCGTGGAGGGTGTGATTTCATTCTTAGCTTGTGGGTGTGAGAGGTAAGAAAAAGGCACAAGAAATCTAGAAGAGTGAAGATGCAGAAAGCCTTCTTCTACTAAAGCCTCATACATACTCCCCACCGTTGTAAGAATGAGAGGAATCATGAGCTTACCCTTGTGTGATCCATGTTATGGAAATGCAACACGATCGTGAATTCGTAATGGACGGCTGAAGTATGCAGAACCTGGTAAATTATATCTTAGCAATTTCTTAACAACGTCTCAAAGTTCATGGGTATTGAATTAGCAAGTCCAAATAAAGTTTCGGGGATGAAGAGAGATTGAAGCGTACCATGAAGTTACTTTTGTTGGTATACTGGGTAGGCATGTATAAAAATGTTTCCCCAGACTTTCGGATGTATGGGGATTTTGTCTACTCCAGAATTTCAGAACTTCAGAGCTTGGTTGTTGGTTGTTGGTGTTGGTGTTGGTGAAGAATGGTTGTAGTGCTTAGTTTCCACAGCCGAACAGCTCTGTCTGTACTTACCGACTTAACTTGAGTAACTGGTAGCACCATCAACATGTCAAGCTATCTAATCCGATCAATTCATTCCAATCAGAGTTATCTTGGCACTGCAGGACCTAGAATTGATGGAATATGCCGCTCGCCGAGGCTGAGGGTATGCAATTCTTTAGGTCTGGGTCACAAAGGGGGGTTCGTGGGTGTGGGTAGACTGTCAGCGCATTTTGTCCCAATCAATGAACAGCTGGGTTGGACAGTACTAGGGAGTCACTGCCTGCGTTATACGATATTACATCTGTATATACCTGCACAGTTCGGATAATATTAACACTTTGGTTGGTTTCGCTAGGAGAAGACTTTTTGGGTTGAACATATTGACATATCGTCCCATCCATTCATTTGCGACCAGAGAATAAGAAAGCTGGGGAAACAAGGGTAGAATTCATTCTCGATTGTATTTCCAGGAAGGTCTCATGGAATCTGGACTTCTTTCCCAAGTCCCACTAGGTATGTTATTCGATCAAGAAGGCAAGGTGTTGCCATGTTTCCTTGAGGGTGGTGGCGGCGTATACCCTCACATATGTCTAAACGTCTTCAACCCTTATTTGTATTGCATGGCATTATATCCATGGTTAGCATGATATAGGGTATGTAGTATATTTGACAATTTAATATCATTTTGCCGGCTTCCGAGTGGATATCGAGCTTGTTTCCAAGGGAGATCCAACGAATATCAGGTGAGTATTGAAAGTTTGGGGTGGCGATAGGAAGAACTAGTATGGGCGTTCGTTTATAGAAATTTTTGCCGTTCCGCAACATGGTTTCGAGATTGATGTTTCCATAGAAATCGATGGAAAACATAACATGATCATAATCAAGATCGAAATCAACCAATGAGAAAGTTGAAAGTCCAAGAACGTTCCCTGAGCCTTTGTCGTCATACCGGTACGTAAGGTACGCACACACTCGCAATAGGTCTAGGTCTAGATGAAGAAGAATACGGCAAACTCTACCCACGCACCTGGACAGCTAATTCTTGTAATATCGTCCTCAATATCTTTAAAGCATCATTTTGATATCTTATCGTTGTTGGACAAACAAGCTTGGATCACTTCATGGTCTTTTGATGATATAGGATAGGCTTTTGATATGTACCCGTCCGGGGTCTGGAGAAGCACGAGTTGAATATGTAGGGATGATTGTGGAGATGACGGATCATTGATCGTGTTTCGAAGTAAAATATACGGATCGGTAGATTTTGACAGCCCTTTGGTGTATCGTCTCGTGGCTCATTGATATTGAGGTGTACAAATCATTGAGATAGATGAAGCTATATTCGACTTGTTCAAGGCAATGCATCCGTGTGTCCTCGATTGGGAAAAGTAGAAGGAGAAGCAGAATTAGTACAGGCTTATTGTGAGTGGTACGAGGCATTTCTAATTTCTGCACAGTGGTTTTTTCATCAGCATTTGTGGATTAGGGGCGGACCTCTCGGTTAAGAGCGGCGAGGTGTAATGAAGGATGGTGGGGCCTCAGAAAGAACTCAAAAACCCACCCGGCACAGTAATGAAATGTAAGTAAAGTTCTGGATATGCTCTTTTTTGCTTCCGGAGATTCCAGCTCTTGTTTCTGTCATATGTCGTACGACGCAGGAAGTGTCTTGGAGTTGGGTTTGGCTTGCAACTGGATGTCTTGATCTAACGGCCCGGTTTACTGATTGATAGATAAAACCGATGTGTGCGGTACGTACTATCTAGGCATCCCGAAACATTCTGGACCATGGATTCTGGATTCTTTTACGTAGCTATCTAGATACGATGATACATGCTACTGCGGATAGGGTTGATAATTATGGACTAGCTGTCGTGCTACATGCAGCAGCTTGATGGTTGAGAGCCGAGAGCTAATCTACACCGTTACCAAGGCTTAAAACTTTCGGGGGAGGTTAATGATTAGGAAGAACCAAATTGCTACTCGTCGTGACCCAATTCTTACCATTGCTATTGATCATATACGAATCGCCGGAGTTTAATGTTTGGCGTTTGTGTGAGTTCAGATGCGATAGAATGAGTCTCTGTACGGATGAACAATTAAGAGGCGAACCACTCCCCGGACCATCGAACTGGGTGCATGAATTTTGAGGATTAGCAAGATAAATATTGAACGTTTTCATCATCATGCTTCGGTCAAATTGCCGAATTCGTTTACTATCTCCACCAGCTCCTACCCTTTCCTTTGTGCTTGTAATGCCTCTACATGATGACGGCTATGAAAATGTTATGAATCATTTAGAAATGCTTAGAAAATTTTGATGACGAATGAGGGAAAGAATTCTTTGTATACCAAGTGACTGTCTAGTAATTTGGTAGAGGATTTGCCCAGGTGCCTGACAGCATCTGGTGTAGCTACATGGCACAGATGTAGAGAGAGCTTCAACACTTTGATTTATTGCAGAGGAGCTCTCCTTGAATCGCTTGGTGCTTATGTGCTTTGATGAAGCGATATGAAATACTTCCATTCCTTCCCGCAGACCCAAATTCTTCAAAGGAAACTCTATCTATGATGTATTATGAATGTATAAATTTGTAATCCGGAAGATTTGCTAACACTTCCAAACCTATGGGGGTAGTATGAATTCATCAGCCCATTCGTTCATTCCTTCCTTCCTTTCCTTCGTTCATTCTTGTCATAATCAATCAAATTAGCCAACCATTCAACTCAATAGACCTTGGATTAATAAAGAAGTCATGGATGACTAATAATCCTATTGGATAATATCGAATAGTAGGTCATTTTGAGTCTTTGATGTATTAGCTATCTATCTACTTCAACTGTTGTCTGTATCATGATCAATGATACTTATTAGTACCAATATCTCATCTGTCATCTTGATATCCTTCACAACGAACCATCATCTTGATACATTTCGCAATTGCATCCCCTTTCTACTCCAATATCAATTGAAGAAAGCAATCGAGGTACCTCCCTACCTATGTAAGAGGGATCTAATTCACCAATCATTCCTTCTTTAGGAATCAACATCATATCGAACCTCTGATAATTCTTCGAAACATTCATTCACTTATATCAGAACACAAGAACACAAGAACGCAAGACTTCAGAACTCGTGAACTCTCTTTTTATTGTTAAAACAGCAAGAAATCATCAATCCACTAGGTAATTGGTTCAACCATCGCCGTCTCCACCAAGAGATCCATTCACCACCCCATCATCCTGTACCTGGTAGACAAAAGCCGTCTCATATTATATGATGTGACCAATGACTGCTCTTGAATATATTAATATATATTCAATCAATCTATGTTATTGGCCATAGTGGAAAGGTCCCAAGTCAAGGTCAAGGTCAGTATCATTCATCATCCTGTTCCTAGTTCTCCACCAAAAGAACTCTCATCTATTTTCCCTGTCATAACGGGGCAGAGACAAGAATAACATATCGATACGGCTTATCCAAAACCATCTCGCCGTTTCTGAAGGTATCTACGACTTGAGAAACAAATCCTCGATCTGCTACCTTTTTTTCCCTTCTCTCTCTCTCTCTTTCTCAGCCAACATTCCATATTAGTTCAATGGCAACAAGATTTAGTAGAAAATTCACTGATCTCTTATCCCGGTTTTAGTTTTATAGATAATCACTTAGAAGAGGAAGACAATAGTTTGATAGTTGGTACAGTTATAGCATTCTAGCATTCTAGCATTTCGTCCGCACAGAGCGCGCACAGAAGATATTCTCTGCTAGTACCTAGTATCTACCACCTACCTACCACCTTCCTAGGTATTATTACCTCACAGACCTCGCAGCCTTTCCCCGGATCTCAACTACCTACCTCCTACACGACATCCCATCCAATCCTACATCCATTTCCCTCCAAAGCACAACAACCACAGACACCATAACTACGACCATTTCAATCACCGTTTGTTTGTATTCGGATACATAGTTAGGTACTTGACACCAGTATTTCTTATTCCTCGTCGGACTTTTGAATATTCAAACTGTTCCTGCCGGAACCCTAATATTACTTCATACTTCCTACCATCGAATTCTATAAGTTCCAAGAAATCTACCTACCTACCTACCTACATACAGCCGGAAAAAGGCCTGCAGATATTCACTCCACTTACTGGTCAAAGGAAGAATCACCTACACCAACTTCATTTACTGGTCTGCAGAAACGAGAAAGCAGTGAAGGGTCGGATCGGCTAAAGATTACAACGGCCGAAGGTTGCAACAACGGAAAAAGGCTTGGGCGCTTTTATTGCGGCATCGCTGCATCAAGAACTGCAAGTCCCCAGTAAAGAGCCCGCCAGGTTTCGATTTATTGGGAAAGTCCGTAAGTCTGAACGTCCATTCATCGTACCTTTGCCACGAACGATCACTCTCCACACACTGGAACGAATGGAATATTGAACAATCTCTAGCATGTACAAACCTTCGTAGGAAGTCATTCTCATATATCTTAGCCTCGTCTTGGTGCCTTCTTCAATGATGGGGGATAATTCAACAATCAAACAAGAGCAATCGCCCAACATGTCTGAGACGACGTCATCTAACGGCGCTGAATCAAATGGTGGGATGAATGGCGAGGAGAATGGTAAGTAGCAATCATATCTTATACACAACTCGGACACAAATCACCTGTTCAATCAAAGATATCACTACTGTCTTCGTACTGGAGAAGCCTTAATTAACTTTTGACATTAGCCATAGCATCGACAGCATCTGCAACGGCGACTGCCCCCAAATCTCCCAACGGCTTTCCATCAAAAACCGACAAGCCTAAACCTCATGGTTGCAACACATGTGGAAGACATTTCGCACGTCTGGAACATCTCAAAAGACACGAAAGATCACACACGAAAGAAAAGCCATTCGAATGCCACGAGTGCAAGAGATGCTTTGCGCGGAGTGACCTTTTGTTAAGACACCAGCAGAAGCTGCACACAAACATAACACCTCCTGCGAGACCAAGAAATCGACGAAGCAGCACTATGAGTAATGTATCCGGCGTTGGCAAACCAAACCTCAACAGGGTACGAAAACACTCTATTGTCAATCCAGTGGGCCCGAGACCACGGGCAAATACAATCACAAATCCAGAAAGTGCTTACATGCAAATGGCTCTGGGTCAAGACGAATCTTATGCAGTGAGGAATCAAAATCATTCAATTCATCCTTCAAATCATGGCCATAGCCATGGTCATAGTCGTCACGCTAGTCTCGCGAACCTACCAATGCACAACTCTGATTATAGTGGAATGCACGGAATGAGTCCAATGAGTGGAATGTCCTCTGTAATGAACAACCGCAATATGTCTCATGGGTTGCCGAGGATTGAAACGCATCACCCTATGGTGCTTAATGGATTGCGGACTGCGCCGGTCGCTGGAGGGTTTCAGAACCATGACTTTACCTTTTCACCCGGCTTTTCCTTTCCAAATGGAAATAGTCCTAGCCCGACGATAGATCCTAGTGCCTTGTTCAATCACTCACCAGAACCAATAATCACATCAGACTCAATGATTGCACCGGATTCGATGGTTCTTGATTCCAATGAGACATCAATTTTCACTTTCCCAGATTACTCGGGAAACTCGGGTATGGATGACTCTTATGGTTTCAACGGGTTTGATTAACCCTTTACCCAGCATATGACATTTGATGAAAATGCTATAATAGACGGTTCATCTCCTTCTGCAATCAGTACTGCCAGTCAAAGTGGGATCAGTGACGGTATCATGCTGGATGGATCCAATAATATAGCTGTAAGCTCACCATCCATGTGGCACCAGGCTGTGACGGGACCACCTCTGATGACACCAAACTTTTTGGATCATGGTAACCAAAATTTTGGAAATTTCTCCAACGGGAATCCTATGTCACCACATAGCGTACCTCAGAATCATGCAAATTTCTCTACTGGAAACGGTATATCACCACATATTCTAGCCCAGAATCATGATCATTTCTCAAACGGAAACCCTATTTCACCTCACAGCCTACCGCTGAATAATCTTCCATACTTTGCTACTCCGCCTCCATTGAGTTCTTTGGACCATTCTGCAATGCCCGGAATGAACAACACACAAGGTTTCCAACCCCCAATGACTCTTACCCCGGAGACCCCCAATTCCACGACCGGCAGTATCCACGGAAGCTTACCTTTGTCCACAGTTACAGACTCTACCCGTTCGGCCCTTGCGAATGCCCTGGCCCATAATACTTCCTTTGGTGGACGAAAGTTTTCCGTTCCTTCTGCAAGCTCGCCATCTCCTCACTCTCCTCGACCACTAGTCCGAGCCAACAGTGTTAGCGAAGGCATTAGATTTCACCTCCCCAGCACATCCGATCTCAAAAAATATATTGGCGCCTACATACAGTACTTTCATCCACACTTACCATTCTTGCACATCCCTACACTTAACTTCGATTTTTCGGCCCCTATAAATGATGGCCGAGGCGCTCCCACTTCTGTTGAAGGACCTGGATGCCTTACACTTTCAATGGCTGCTATTGGTGCATTATATGCAGGCGATCATCAACAATCGAAGATGCTATTTGAATCGGCGAAGAAAATGCTACAGCTATACATAGAAGCCCGGCGCAAAGCTGATGTTCGCAGAGCGGACCACCGTTCAAGAGCCCCGGATAACTCCACTCACACACCAGTATTTCTTGCACAGGCTATGCTGTTGAACATCATCTATGGTTTCAACTCCGGGGATAAAGTAGCAGGCGAAAGTGCTCTCATTCACTGTGCTACTTTGGTTAGCCTTGCCAATGCCGTCATCAAGCCGCCATCGTCTTCTCAAAGTGGATCATCACAACAGGATGGACGGATGATGAATGGCGACGATGCGATGAATGGCTTCATCAAAACAGAAACTCTAGATGATGAACAGGAGTGGCACCAGTGGAAAACCGCCGAGGAGAGGAAACGAACTTTATACGCGATCTTTATACTCTCTAGCATGCTTGTGTCGGCCATCAATCATGTTCCTTTCTTAACTAACTCTGAGATCGAGTCTGACCTACCTTGCAACGAAGAATTCTGGTCGGCTGAATCCGCAAATAGCTTCAATGCGCTGGGTGGTTCCAAAATGGCCAATCACAATCAAACCACGTTCAAAGCTGCTTTGGGCGAGCTACTACAAGCCGGCAATAGACAGCAATATCAGCAAGCGCAAACGCAACATTTCGGAAATGGGCACAATGCTCAAGACTTACCCCAGAGTGATTTGAAGCCAAGTACTTTTGGATGTCTGATTCTAATTAATGCGCTGCATAATTACATTGTATGTTGATCCAGTTTATAGGTCCTCAGAAGTAAAAATACTGACACTAGTGTAGTGGGAAACCCGACAGAGACATGTCGACAGGAGGTGGGGGACTGAGGAAACTGAAAAGATGTATCGCCACATTGAACCTGCTCTAAAAGCATGGCAATTAGCATGGCAACGCACCCGAGAGCACAGTGTGCAACGCCCCAATCCATTTGGGCTGGGACCGCTGTCGGCCGACAGTGTTCCTCTCCTCGACTTGGCATATGTTCGCCTGTTCGTGAACATGTCAGCTTCAAAAGAAATGTTCTGGAAACGTAACTTCGATGACATGGCAACCGAACTTGCCGGAGGAAAAGACACCATGCAGCATGCGGGACACTCCCCTAACTCCAATACAGATTCTACGGAATTTTCAAGCGGTTCAGCTGCAAGCTCTGTGTTCGTCGATTCTCCTACAACATCAAACTCTCCTCCTGACGTTCAATCTTCTAGTGCTTTCCAAACCTCTCCATCCAACCAACCAGAGGGCCCCACCGATCGCGAACGCTTACTTAGAAAGGCAGCTTATTATGCAACAGATTTCCTGGTAATGTCAAATAAATTCGGCATTACTTTTGCAGACTTTACCTCCCGGGAGCTCCCACTACAGGCTGCCATGTGCGCATTTGATTGTGCACAAGTAGTAGCCGAATGGATAAGTTTGGTGCAGGAACGCCTAGGACGCTATATCGGAATTCTGGGTCATGCGGATGTTGATTTCAGCAGCGTGCCTGCTATCATATATCTTGAAGATGAGGATGTCAGACTTTTGGAGAGAGTTAAAGAGGTTTTCAACATCACTGAAGCGAAGATGCAACATGAACTGGCAACCAATAGTCATAATCAGATAAATGCCGGTCAGACAAACGCCGTTCAGATGAATACTGGCCAAGAATCTCCCGCTCTAGATAATTGTGGATTTGGAAGCAAGATCTTAAGATTGACTGCTTATCAGCTCGACAGAGCTTGCAGTTTGGCAAGGTTTGTATTCCTCATCCCCGATCCGACTTTCAAAGACACTAACTCAAGTCACAGTAACACGTCTCATGGCACGTGCTTTAGAGACGCAAGCTGTTCATATGCAAACACGAGCAGAACGCTCTAATAAACTAAAAGACAATCTCTTGTGATTTAAAAGTCAGGAAACGCCCCTGATCGCGCACATACAACAAAAGTAATTTCCTATTATTACCCTTTTTAATTTCTTAGCAAGAAAAAAAATAGGACAAGACTTGGGCATGTCTTGTTGCTTTAATCTTGCGGTACATATGGGGATGGAAGGTTGCTTGTTTCACATACATACACACGAAATTATGGCTATGGTACATTCATTCAGAGCTTTCCAGGGGGGCTTCATGGGAAGGTACGATACTCTATTTATGGAACAAAAGTTCCCCTTCGCATTTAATTGTGTCTCTAACGCGTGCTTGACGATACCACGCTTTGGTTATTTTTTGCTTATTTTCACATTGGGTTGGATTCATATCTTCGGAGTTTGCTTCTTTGGCTGGTTCAAATGGGTATAGGTGTTCATTCATGGGTTGAGGTGGGATTAAGGGTTTCGCGTTGCATATGGGGTCGTTTAATGCAATGTCAAGGTTGCTTCAATGATATGACGGAATGCTTGATGATGTTGATGATTTGAATGGAGAGGATGATTATCTTGTTTTTTTTTCGAGTTCAACAGTTGATACATTATGATATGCACATAATGGATGGCTTTGAGTGTGGGGTGGAGGCGTTTTCTTGAGCAGTGCTCGCGAAGGTTGAGCATAGGTGTGGTTCTGGCTGGGGGTGCATGAAGTGGTGAGGGGATATTTGAAGAGAGGTCGGGGCAGGAGCAAAAGGCAAATGCAGAGATTAAAAGTGCAAAACATGGCGGGCGAAGCTTCTTTTTGGATGAAAGATGGGCGGTTGATATGGAAATCACATTGAATCGGTATCTTATTGAATGAAAGGAAGAAAATTGGTGGGCATTGAATTGGGATGGATGGATGGATGGAACTGGGACAAAGGATCGGCTTCGGGATACTAAGCGTACCTGCTAAAATACCTAGGCAGAGGTAGATGGCAGAGTAAGATAAAACGCATAATGCAATTAAAAATTATTGAACAAATTTGATTGATTGCGAAAAACTTTGAAAAATGGCGAATACGGTGAGGATGAAATCTCAACCAATAGCTTTTTTAGGAGTTGAGTTGAGACTCAGATTGAGTTGCATAGGAAGGAATGGAAGGAGAGAAAGGGCTCGGTGATTGAGAATAAGAAGGTTTGTGAGTGATAATTTTGAAGGTTTGTGGAGTGATAACCAGAGCAGATGAGGGTGGAGAAGTAAGAGAGTGGGAGAGTGGGAGCTGGTGGTGGAGGAGGGTCTGAAGTAGATTACCTGGTGGTGGGTGTTAGGTAGTATTGCAAGGAATTCTGAAAAGTGTCAAGTTACTGAGACCAGAGGAAATAGAAAGAAGAGGGGGAGATGGGGGAGGGGTGTTGATTTGTGACTTGGATACTAGGTAGATATACTTGGGATATGGAGATGTGGCTAAGAGACCTTGGAATGGTTGGTTTTGTTTTTGTGGTGGGATGGAGGATGGAAGATGGAGGATGGAAGATGGACGATGGAAGATGGACGATGGAAGATGGAAAGATGGACGATGGAAGAGGCTGGGTGGGGTTGGGTTGGAATTTGAATTGGGATATTGGGATATATATTTTAGGGAGGAGGAAATTGCTAGATGGAGGGGGGGAGATAATGATATGTTATACGCTAGCGTTTGAAGGGGGGGAGGGAGGGATTGTGGAGGAGCGAGGAGCGAGGAGTAGTGAATGATTACCTAGGTAGCTGGAGTGGTAAGAGTATCCAGGTATGATATCCAAAATTATGATGTATCGTTGGAGCCATGCTATAGGTACCTACCTACCTACTCATACTTGTAAGGGACATACCTACCTAGTACTCCCCTTTCCGATTTTCACCCTAGAGAGATTAGGTATGCATAAGTCTCGATCTCGTAAACTCGACTTTTGAATTGAAGATCTTGTTAACGTTTCAAGGAAAAGATTTATATCATTGTTAAAACCGCGCTTATATTACATACATCTCCATCTCCATTTCCATTTCCACCCTCATCCCCGTTCCCCTTCTCCTGAAAACCACCACCCGCAAAGCTCTCCCCCAACCCCAGAAGATACAAACCCACAATCCCTTACAAACCAATGTCAAATGCTCGCTCCATTGCAAAACCCCACTTCATCGTGCTATCCACTATCTCTCCTCGCGATCCTCCCAATCTCCTGTATATATATATACCCCACTGGGACCACTACTTACCACAAAGACCTTCATCTGCGCAGCTGAATTTCGGGTCCAAGCACGAGAGGTAGACGATACAAACAAATACAGAATATAGTAATAGCAGAAAAGAAAGAAAGGTAAGAGTGACACTGAATCGTTGCGGGATGTATTACATACCTGGGTTATTTAGACAGATTATCATGAAGAATCATGGAGGTCATTGAAGAAAGAGGGGAAGAAGGAAAGACAGAGACTACCTAGGTACCAAGTAGACCGTCAAAAAATCCTTTCAGGAAAAAGAGTGAGAAGCAAGGCCTTCCGGGTGGAAAAATAGATTTCTTAGGGAGTGGAGAAAAAGGAATTACCAGATGGATAGACACACCAGTAGACATAATGCAGAAGAGCAGATTACTACCACGCATTTTCAACCCACTCTCCTTCCCTTTCATCGTTTCCACCATCCCCATTCTCCCCCCACTCTCCCGCTTCTTTCCAGCCCCTTTCTCTTCACCAGAATCATTCACCACCACATCATTCAGGCTCACAGCCCACAAAAGCATAACCACACAAAACATAAACCATTTCAAATATGCTAACGCATTTGCTGTGTATTCGCTATGCTGCCCCTCTAATATACATGCTTCCCCCGCTATCATCAGAAAAGAAGATGTGAGATACCTATTAGTATTTCGTCGCTGGAATATCAGAGCATGTTTCCTATTCACTTGCTCAATTCCTCCACCCACTCCACAAACCCCCGCTGACATTATTTTCCATTAATTTTCCGAGTCTAAGGACATAATTCCTCCGTCTATGCACTTGAAATTACTCCCTTCCTTTTCCCATTCCACCCTTCCCTTCCCCTCAAAAACGCCCCGGTGTGGAGAACACAATAATATAAGCCAAGTCCTAGCCCGCCCTATGTGAATCAACTAGGATTCACCCCAGTGCCCTTGTACTCCATCCTGTAAATGATACCAATGATGCTAAAACTCCTTGAAACTAGAGAAATCGTATGGTGATGATTCGTGAAATAGTATCCTATTGATGTGGACACAGAAAAAAAAGGTTGAGATTGCCCAGCGTCCTAGAATTGTAGGCCCGAAATCGTGAAGTTACAAGAAAATGCCCACCCATCTATCCTTGTTTTTAACAATCGATTCGCATTCATCCACTGCGCAAAGGACTGTCTTGGCTCCGCGGAAGGAGGATATTTTGTCGTTTGTGCGGTTTTGAAAACACTTATTGCAGAAGACCTAGTCGATGTTAATGATGGTAGGTAGAAGTGGAATAAATTGAACTTACATGACCACAATCCTTAACGACCCAGAAAGGATGTTCTTCTCTATCCTTTTTACTCGGTGCCCCACGAGATTTCTTTGCTACTGGCTCCTCACCGTCCTTTCTATGAATCAATTCTTCTTCGCAACTCGGGCAAATCGCAGTATCACTCTCCATGGGCGATCTCGTAAATCCTGCGGGAACTGCTGGAGGCGCAACATGTTCGGGTTTGTTCTCTTGTAAAGCCACTCTTCCATAATCCATACCGTTTGGCATAGCTGGAAAATCTGCAAATAAATGAACATCTCGACCCCCAAAACCCAAGAAATTATGGACGTCCATAATAATACCCGCACCGTTGTCGTACATATTTCTCAATCCACCAAACGCAAGTTCACCATTGGGGCCTGCCGGCGTTGGTCTTTGTGGACTCATTGGATTGCCACCGAGATGACCGGCTACAAATCCAGGCGGGGTAGCTCTCCCATTCCTCTGTCTCTGCAAACGTTCAAAAACTCCAAGTCTAGCATGCATTGGTGGTAGTGGCGGGGCACGGGGAGGTAGAGGTACGGAACGTTCTCGAGAATGAGTTATGATAATAGTGTCATCCTCATCATCGTCGTCATCTCCTGTGAGATCCACAAACTGTTCTAATCTTGCTTCACTTCTCCCTAATCTCGGTGGTAGTCTCGATGCAGTAGGATTCCGATTATGAGCTGGCATACGGCCTGCAGGAAAAGGCGAACCTGAGGGTGAGGGTGAAGGTGTGTTGTGTCTTCGACCGTTGGCTGCCCTACGAACAGCTGCAGGATTAATTCGAACTTGGGGTGAAGGATCGTCATCTTGATCGGATGTTAAATCAATAACATTTTCTGAGTTCACTACCGGGCGGTGGCGCCGAGATGATGCTTCCATTGTTCCGACTTCCCCTGCTGGTTGAGTATGTCCACCGGCACGCCGACTGCGCAGACTAGATTGTCCAGAATTATTATTGGGGTTTGGTGATCGTCGTCTTTGTCGTTCTCGGAGAGGAGATGTGGCGACGTTAGGTGGTGCAATTCTTGAAGAGGAGTTACCCAAGTTTGAGGTACTTTCTCGAAAAAATTCCGGCGACAACGAAATTCTTGGATGTGATTGAGACATTTCTGCAAGAGATCGCTTTAAAAAAAATTTGTCAGTAAAGAAAGAACCAACCAAATATACCTTTTACTCAAAGAAAACAAGTAAACATTTGCTTCCTACCTTACGACTTTCCCGGCTTCCTAACCATTCATTCTCCATGGTGGATAGAACTCACCAGTATATGCGCTCGGAGTTTTGATTACTTTTCTGGATTGAAAAGGAAAGGAACAACTCTTGACCAAAATCAGGAGGTGAACAGAGATCCTCTTGCTCAATAAGTCGATGGTATGTATGTGATCAAATGTGTCTCTTTTGTGGTGGGGGTGTTGTGTGTTGTTGTAATAACAAGTCGAAGTTGTTCCAGTCGGACCCAATTTGATATAGAACTAGTGACGATTATGAGAAATTGATATGAGTAAGCGAACACAATCTACCGTGCTACTGGGTGCATTTTATTAGATTTCATAATTGAACCAGAGTCGTATATGGAGTGCAGTAGAATTTGTGAAAGAATTTACACTCAGGTGATTTATCATCTTTGTTCCGAAGTGAGGTTCTTTACCTAGTTGCCACTTAAAGTAGAATTGAAGATACTGCATCTACTCGAGTACCTCCGTGATGATGTACTAGGTAGATATGTAGGTATTTACAATGTCCAACCTCGGAAGACCCTTCAGCAATGTGCGGCTATTGTAAGCATTCAGTGCAATACAATACAACAATAAATACAAATTCGAATTGTATTCACTATTCAATCTCTATTCCCATAATATTTGAAGATGCCTACTTTGACGACGCATTACCATCATTTCTCTATTTCACCACTTTATCAACCTCAGACTCTTGTGTTCTTGTTTCAGTGCTGGCTGGTCTGTGCCGCCACTATTGTTCATTTTGGGCATCCCAAAGATGCTGCTCCCCTAACATTATAGTAACATGTGAAAAGGGGCCCTATCCCTAATTTTTATTCCATTTCACATCTTCGAATCACCAAACTCCATGATATTCACGTCCCATCTCGGTTTCCTTTGACCCCCTATCATGCATATTCCATTATGCAGGTGCTACACCAAGGACATTCACAACCCCTTCACTATCAACAGTGATCAAACTCTTTGCTTCCTCACCCCATTGTACTGCAGTTGCTGGAACAGCTACGCTCAAAGCATCCGACCAGGATTTCGTAGCTTTGGTGTATTGGGAAATAGTAAGCCCTCTTGGTCCAGAAGCTGCCAAAAATTGACCAGTGTAATCCCATTGGATAGCATCAACTGGTCCGCCGATTTCTAAAATCTTCGCCTCTGCGGCCTTTCCTTCTTTTCGGATATCGAAAATTACAACACTGGTAGATCCTTTGGCAACTGCCGCAAACCATATACCGTTCTCAGAAAAGGCAACGTCCTGGACTGGTCCATCAATCTCGAAATTTACACCAGCGCTTTCTCCTGTCTTGACATGGAATAACTTAATCTGTCCATCAGCGCCGCCAGCTGCAAAGAGATGACCATCTGGATGGAAAGCTGCCGTTTTAAGTTCTAGAAGATGTTAACGAGGCTTGCGCCAGACAGGTTCCCATTTACAAAATTGACATACCTGAATCTGCAAAAAATCTGTGTGATTGCTGCTTTCTCAGCCAAATCATAGAAAACAAAGCTCTTGTCGATACCAACAGAGGCTAAAATTTCACCACTTGGATGTAATGCAAGAGCATTCACCGCTCCAGCATGCGATGTAAATGTATGCTCTTCATCTCCAAACACCTTCACCTCTCCCTTCGCAGTAGACACAATAGGTGTACTTTTATAGAAAGCAGCTCCCGTGACTGGTCCTCCGGCTTCAAATGACTTTATGATCTTTTGTTCAGCTAAAGAATAGATACCTGTCTCTCCTTTCGATCCACCGACAATTAACTGATCTTCGCTCTGGGCGAGTGAAACACACCCAGGGTATAAAGGTTCTGAAGTAGAATTGATCGTAAATTGGCCAATATCTTCAGTGGTAGCCCATCCTTTTGGAACGGGTCGCTTTCGGCGGCTTTTGGAAAGTCTGTATATTCGTTAGCAGTCGAATTTATAACTCGGGTCTCGTCAAGTCTCGTACTCGGCTTGTGTAGTATCAACCAGAGTCGCCAAATTTTCTGGAAGACCTTGAGTATCAACCTGCATAGCGTCGCCATTTCCTGCACTTCCTGCACCAATTGAAACCTTGCTCAACGCATCTCTAGCCTCGTCTCTCTCCTTTGTCAACCGCGCAATAACTCTTACAGCTGCATCGTGTTGATACAATGCTGTCGACAGCTCTTGTCGCGTCTGATGTAATTGTTGTCTTATTGTGAAACTTTCCAATGCCAATGCATCCCATTCATTTTGGAAAGTGGAAAGGAGAGAAGGAATCGATGTGAGAGTTGGAGGTCTGGGAGTAACAATTTTGGCGGATTTGAGGTCGATGAGATCTGCGATTTCGAGGTCTTCTCCCGTAACTGGATCCTTATGATTTTCTGAAATGTATGATTCGATAAGTCGTTTTTCGAAAACGTTGCCTGCAATCTGTTATTCTTAAGCTCACTGGATAGATACCTTGTTTACACAACTTACCTGATTTCGATGAAGCAACTGGATGCTGTGGGGCTTCTCCAGATACTATAAAAAGTCAATGGCAAGTACCAAATAAATTCTAGGAGCTTTCAAAACTTACTTGAGCACAACATATTGATTCGCGTTGATATGAGATTTGAAGCTCTAAACTCGCGCCGTGATCCGACAAATAAAAAGATATTTTGAGGTCGCGATCAATCCATAATGACGCTAATCTGTCTACGGCTTAGTTCCTGGATTTGAAGCTCCCGGCGCCGGCCTTGTGTGGGGAATTTCATGTCCTTTAAGTGACTTCATCAATCACACTTTGGGACATATATGGAGAAATACTTATTATTAAATGCTTAGGTAGGTTATATGTTTTTCGAAGTACATAAACATTTGTCCATCACATCTTATCATTCTCCCCGAGAGCTTTTCTATCGATATCAAAAACGATGACTTCCATACCTCCAATCGCTGGAATTCCCTCCCTATCCACTGTTGAGAGATCCAGTGTCCTCGACGCCCTATTCGAGCCATGTACTGCTCTCCATACACTCTCTATGGATTTACTTCATACCACAACTTTCGAGTCGTACAATGATCTTATCGCAAGTGTCGGTACCCAACTTGTTGATCTGTCAGAAAGTACATTACCAAGTGATAGAGAGTGGCTAGACAAGATTCTTGGTTCCCATCCTAGATTAGGCGAGAAGAAAGTAGAAAGTGTACAATCTAAAGCCGAACAAGCTCAATTGAATACTGGACCTACAGAAGAAGCTGAAAAGTTAAAAGCTCTCAATGAAGAATATGAGAAGACTTTCCCGGGCTTAAGATATGTGTATGAACATGCCTATCTCCTATAGTGGACAAGCAAGTGCTAACTACAATGTTAGTGTTTTCGTAAATGGAAGATCAAGACCTATAATTTTTGAAGATATGAGAAGAAGAATATCAAGAGGAGATATTGGACTCGAGAGGAAAGAGGCTATTCAGGTACGCTGTATTCGAGATTTAATCATGATTTTTTATAGCTAACTCCAATGCAGGCTATGTGTGATATTGCAGTAGACCGCGCCACCAAGCTACAAAAAGCATTTTGAAAACACTTAAACTCCAATAAATCCAACTATTTATGCGTTGATACGTTTTTGGATACTTGTGAACACATACCCATGCAAATGCCATGACGTCGATCAGCCCCCCTTCCAAATTGTTCTGTATAGCTTTCAAGTTAGATTTGAGGACCTCTACAGATCCCCCGACAAATGATCTCATCTATCATAGTAGATAGTCCCCAAATCTTCCTCTGAGATTGCCTCCATTGTCAATTCCAGTCGATTATCGAGTTTCTTCATCTCACAGCCAGTTACCCCACCGAAACCCCATCCCCGCACCTCCAACACATACAAAATAGCTATCATGCAATCTCTCCTCCTCCCTCAGCATCTCCACAATTTTCTCATCTTCGGGTGGACTCAGTGGCTGCTCCTGCATGTCCTCGGGAGAAAGTCCATCAAGCGTATCAAGGTACTCATACTCATCTTCTCCCTCTTCCGAAGAACACATGACATTGAAGTCACTATAGATCGTCCTCTCACACCCATCATCCATTTCATCCATCAGCATTTCATCTTCTGAATCTAAAACATCATAGTTCGACCTTCCAAGTGGACTCGGAGGCAACACAAATTCATTCCACCTTCTGTTCTGTTTTTCTTCGAGAATCTCCCTCAGGTGCATATCCACATCTAACAATGTCTGTTGCTTTCGCTCACGAATCGTTGACTCCCTTGCCCCATGCATCCGCATCTGCAACCTGATCCGATTGAAAATTGCCACCTTCCGAAGCACATCCCTTCCAATTCCAATTTCTTTCTTCCCTCCAACTTTCCCATCTCCTCCAAATACACCAAGCCTTTTCGCCCCCCCAACACCCTTCACACACACTCCTTTGATGCCAAATATTCTAGCATGTTTATAACTTGCAGGCACCGAGAATGGTCTACTCAATCGCGAGGTAATAAGATGAAGACGCAATCTTCTTTTTTTTCGTCCTGGTCCTTCATTCACGGTGTTTGCGTTCAAGTTTCCATCGACGTCTGAGAGGGGGCGTGTACGCTTCGAGCGATAGGGAAGACATGGTGAGGGAGAGGTAGAGGAGAAGGTGAATTTGAAAGTGCCATTGGATTTGTTGGGGTTGAGGGGGCCGAATTGGAAGGAAGAAGATAGGACCTGTGAGACTTGAGTTTGGATTTGGGTTTGAACGCCGAGTGTAGTGGAAGTAGTATGGTGCAATGGTATCATGTCCACATTCGATTCTGTTTAGTTTGTGCTTGCCAATTTGGGCAATGAAGTGGATCGAAAGAGGTGGTTATAGAAGTATCTTCATCTCATTTCCTCAATAATGAAGGAAAGTAATAGATGGGATTTGGAACACTCTTCCGGTAATGATGATCAACTTTACATCTCGAGGCTGTATCATTAATACCGAATCCAGATCGGTCAAGCGAGCAATTGATTTTAAATTCCCAAAAACAAAAGACAAAAAAGCTTCTTCGCACAAACAAAGCAAAAAATAAATACAAGAAAAAGAGCCGCCATCACCCCATATCATTCTCACAACACTTTTCCACAGCCCACCAGTAGTCTGTACACATGCGTGCGTTCCACCACCTTTGCGGAATTTGCGGGGAAAGGTCATCCTTACGCCTAGCCACCAATACATCTTCTAGCTCCTCGAGAGGCTGACGGAGTTGCAAGAAACCCTGTTGCTGACTGGATCACGAGGAAGCTTGCATGCTGACATCGTCGACGCGAGAGAGAAATCATACCATGCACGATATTACAATACCAAGAAACACGAACGCAAGAAAAGGAAGGAAAGTAAAGCGTAGCGGAACAAAATAAAGGAAAGAAAAGATATAGGATCGATAGATCGAAAACAGAATATGACAGAGTAAGATACCTAGACAGATGAGAGCACAAAAAGTCCCATCTCGAAATCCCGAATGTCGAATCATCTGTTCCAGAGCAAGCGAGCTGCAAAAGTCTTCATGTCTAACTTTACTTTACTTTCCTAACCCTCACACTACTCTACTTACTCATCTCCAACTTCTTCAGCTAAACAAGTAACACATTCCACCCTTCCCTCCGGATCTCATTCTCTAGCCTCCTTATACAAACCCATCTATCCATCCAACCATCCATTCCAAGCTTCAATAGTTCGTCATACTACTGGTAGTCTACTCCTACATCGAACCTCTAGCTTCCAACTTCTCGCTTCTACCTAATTAATTTTTTACCCTCCGAGCCTCCATCACCTTTCCAGAACTCTCCTGACCCTGAACCTAGACCCATTCCTAGACCACCGTCATCTCAAACCCATCTCCCACCCACCATTAACCAGAAACCGCTCCTCGCGCCAGAATGCGGGGGCTCCATGCATACGAAAAGAGTACCACGCCTGTCGATCCAAGCCTTGCTTGGAGATAGACAGCCATTATTCCCTGTACGTAGAAAGTGGCGGGAATCCGCTAGAATAGAATAGGCAACTCCAGATTTTCTCGCGAACCGATGTAACCCAAGAGAATTCCAAGAGTGAAGAATATTTTCACCAGGGGAGTATCTCTAGGTAGGTAATCTGGGATATTCCCGGGGCTAGCCGATACTTCCTCACGACGATTCAGAGGAATAACTGTTGCCTACAATTTGCACATATGGTTCATCATCACAACTCCAAGTTCGAACCACAGATAGTAGATGTTAAACTTTTTTTCTCATTGTACTTTTAGACCGTTTTGTTTTTCGTTTCTTTACTTTCAAGAGCCATGAGCCTCAACATTTTAAACACTGATCGTCTTAAAAACGTTGAAGTTCTCTCCAGTTCCAACAAGTGCTCCTGGAATCTGTGGATGCCAATGGCACTCCTTGACCTTCGCCATATAATGCACAAATAGCAATTGTGGAGGAACATCATTAACTCCACCAGTATCCTTACTTTCCTCATCATCCAACTCGACTGCCAAATCCCACAGCGTTAGTGTGTCATCACCAGCTGCAACCGCAACAATACTATCATCAGTAGGATGCCATTCTACACTTGTAATTTGCTCTTTGTGGAAATTGAAAGAAGCGACTGGAGAAGGTTTAGACGGTTCAGAAGTCTTTGAAGGTTTCCAATTTCGTAGATCCCAAACTGCCCAGACTCCGTCGTCGGCGCCGGAGGCAAGAAGATGAGAAGTTTGGTGTGACCAGGACATGACGTTTACATCTGTTTCGGAAACCTGGACTGTAAGTGCTGCGGTTCGGGATTTACTTCGAATGTCCCAGACTTTGATTGTTCCATCGCTGGACGCGGATGCGAAAACGTTCTTTTCCGAAGGACTCCATTGCAATTCCTCGATACTTCCAGTATGGCCTGTGAATGGGCGTGCATCGGCTGACCAACTCTCTCCAGCAGTTCTTGTAGAGACGTAAATTTTGCCATCGTTATCTCCTGTTACCAACTTCCCAGTAGATATCAAAGGTGACCAATCAACGGCATAGCCTTCCGATTTGTGCATTTTAAGAGTAACTAAAGCTTTGTTTTGTTGTGGAGTGATAACAGTGCCTGGGGTATCAAAAGAGGATAGATGAGGAGTAATATCGTGAATAAGAACCTGACCGGATTCGCTCATTGAAGCAGTAAGGGTAGTAGGAGGCCGCGAAGAGTCCGAAGCGGGTGTCTGATGCGAACGTATTCTGTTTGTAGTAGCAGTGAGAGGTATCGAAGCCGATTCAAGGATAGGATCCGAGTCTTCATCTTCATCTTCATCCGATTCGTCTTCGCCCTGTTCTCTCTCCATTCTACTCAATCCACTAAACTTCATAACCATCAATTGATTTTCCTTTTCCCGTTTATGTTCAGCTTGTGTTCCTGCAACTGCATACATAGTAGCGGGATATGTTTTTCGATTATCGCCCAAACCATCTTTAAGTATATCGAAAGAAAGACAAGGCCAGGGGGTACTGAGAGCATGAAGCATTTCGTATGTAGTAAGATCGGGGGATAATGTCTGTCCTGGTTCTAGTTTGTTCCTACCAACTATGAAAGTTTGTTGATCGACTTCCATGGCTTCTGTAAGCGCATTAGTAAACTCCCCTAAATGCGCACTCACAACAGCTTCATAACTGATTCTACTAACCCGCTTCTTCAGCCTCTCTCTCAGCATCAGGTCTACCGTCAACACCCGCCTCCAAAATCTCATCTTCGCTCTCATATTCATCTTCGAATTCGTCTTCGAACTCTCCCACCCCATCATCCAATTCTGGCTTTTCCGGCCTCTCTCCTGCCTTCAAGGACAGATCCATGTTCTCATCTTCGGCTGGACGTTTCGACATTTTGTATATGCGTGTTGTAGATAATTTGGTAGACAGTTTGCGACCCCTCAGAAAAAATAATTGATAGATTGTGGGGGTTTTCTTATCGTCACAATCGCAATTCAAAATTATTTTTTAGCGTCGGGTAATCTAAGGTTAAACTCCGATGGATTCCTGAACAATCTTGAGTCGATGCCAATAGTATCAGAATTTGAATGTAGCCACCAAGATGTTGTATGAGCTCGTCGCAATTGTAAGTCTTTCCCAAATGGAGTATGTAAAAGAGAACATACAATCTAACAAATCTCTAGGTTCGACCCGGCAACCTCGTTGAGGTCAAAGAGTAAATCGCCTTTCAATTTCCCCTCCTACCCAACTCAATAATTGAGACTAACGACTCATTCCTCACCTACAGAATTGCCCGCACAGCTGGTTCCCTCATACTCAGATCCGGCGGTACCATTCGCGGCATACGCAACTGGGGAGTATCTAGTCTACCAAAACGAACACGCAAACATCAAGCACAATACCATGAAGGACATTACTTTGTCATGAGATACGACGCCTCGAGCAAGACGCAAGATAACGTACGGACAACTCTCGGATTAGATCCACGGATGATCAAGTTCAGTTCGGTGAAGTTGGGAGATGGTACATTGGAGAGTTTGAGTAAGATTGGTTCGACTATTCCTTGGACAATGGAGGAACATACAAAGGAGAAATGAGTAGTAGCATGGTGTCATTTGTATGTTGTATTAGTAGCCGTCAGAAGGAAAATGCGATCAACATTTCCATGCCAGGGTATGGAGGTTGGTTTTACATTATGGAATTGAGGGATTGGTATTTCCACCTCACATTCTTGTATGGTGTTTCAAACGCCAGTCTGCTACCTAGAACGCCATTGCGCTACCAGGAATATGCTTCGCTGCAAGTAAAAAGAAATCAAAATGCATCCCTTCTAGATCTTTATCATTCCTTCTCAATCAGTCTCCATTGTCTCTCCAACTTCCTCCGAATCTCCCCTATTCTTCTTTACCCATGCAACAAATTCATCAATGACACTTGGCCATGCTGAATCTTCAGTCCAGAAGCTCAAACTCTCATCCTCCATTGTCTTTGCATGAAACTGATATGTCTGGTTCCATAAATCCTTGTTGACACTCTTCTTCCAATTCTGTCCGAGGAAATCCAACCAGAGTTTGATCCAATTGGTTGAGGCGGTCTTCCATTCCTTTCCTGGAGAGTTGAACAAGAGCTCCCAGTATACACTGGCAAGTTCTAACGAAAGAGCTTTCTGTCCCTTCTCACGAGCACAGATGAAGGTGTGTTTATATACTCTCTTGAACAATTCCACGTCGGTCGACAATGAATCCTTGACCTCTAAAATGTATGACTTTTGCTTGGGCAATGTATCAAGGCTGTTCAAAAGTGTTAGTAACTGAAGGTAACATTGTGGGGACAGTATTACCCCAACTTTTTCCATCCCTTGACAAAGTCGTCTTTGGTCATCTCTCCTATAGATGGTACTTGAATGATTTCGCAGGGGATCAGAAACTCAACACCTTCCAGATTGATGCCCAAATCTTCCCCAAAATACTTCATAGTGCCGTCAACACCAACCATGTCGACATCATCATTGGAGGCTAGATCACCAATGTTCAGCTTCTTCTGTGTTCAACTGCCTTGAAGAGATATTATTCGAGATACATACTGCGGTAGCTCTCGAAAAGCTTCGTCAAAGACTCCTTTTCTTTCGCTTCGGGAGGGGCACCATTTCCTTGAAAGAAGCTGTTACAATTAGATTATTAGTATATATTGTGAGAACTCAAATGAGTGCATGAGCTGGTAAGTGTTGACTGATAACTCATAGTATCCGTACTCATGATCGGTAACCGGAGCCATACTAGACGTCTGCTGCCTTAAATATGGACTTCGAATAAACCCTACAACATCTCACTGCGGTGGATGAAACTGAACAGCATATATCTGGACCAAGCCAGAGATGGCAAGGTAAAATAGTGATGGGTTTCGAGCTGAGCATAGTCGACTAAATCGGCAATCCTCCAATTAAAACAACGATTTTGGGGTCCACCGACAGCGAGTGTAAACAAGAGTATTTGAGTGTTTTCTAACATCTCATATATGTTGACCCATCAAACTTCATGCACGAGAACACTTTTGACTTGCGCCGCGTATCCCGATCATCTCTTAAGAATGCCATCATATTTCGAAGTCATATCAAATATCGAGGGGATAGTGTGTCGTGTGTCGAATCGTAGTCCACATTTATCGATATTCGTTCGCGCAGCTCGAGTTCTGGGAAGTAAAATATTCGCTCACCTATCACATGCCGATTCCAGTTTCCATCCCGTCGATTTAAGAATCTGCGAAACAAGATCTATTAGTAAATGGTTTATGTTTTGACATCTGAGGTGGAAGAGCTCAAGGCAACAGGCTGATCTCAGTTTACTCACTTTAATAGCATTTCTTTCTGAAACCCCAGTAATTTGCATGAACTCATTGAGCATAGCACGTTGTGGCCCATTTAGAGGCATCTTGAAAAAAATTTCCTCTGTGTTTGGTGTTTATTGGAAGTCTGGAGGAGGAGATGGCGGGGTTGTGAATTTAAGAACATGGGCTTCTGGTCCGGCCTTAGTCCCGCAGCCTAGCGCAAAAATAAAGTTATGGGTGTTGTATTAAGATAAGAAAGCACGAAAGATAGTTTATCATAAGCGATATTTGTTTCAGGTTGAGTCTTAGACGAGAATGATAGCTTTCAACAAAAAGGAGAGATGTCTACTCGAAAGTTTGGAGTGGTATTTGATTAATATTGTATTATGTATGGAACGACCAGAAGGATGCAATTTTGATGCTGCTTTCTTCTTAAAATGCGCTAAAACCACGTATTGAAAAACTTCAGGAGACAATTCAAATTAAACAAAAATTAGTATGATTGATTTGTATCATTATTACTGGCCCTAATCACCGTCATGGGTCTCACCCACACACCAAATCGCTGTCCATCCCAAACAATATTTATGTATACAAGTATGACAGACGCTCGAATAAATGAACCCCCCGAAATTGAATGCCGCTAATGGTATCTAATTTGAGTTTTGAAAAGAACGCAATGAAAAGCAGCAGCCATATAGTTCCTAATCCCCAAGTGGCATACTCTCGAGCTCCTCTTCCAGTTGTCTCCAGTTATGGGCTTGAAGCTCCGAGTACTTCACACGTTCTTGTGCCCAGTCTTGACTTAGTCGACTGATGTTATATTGTGTTGATTGGAAGTAGGTGAGCTCATCTCTTATGCACTCTTTGATAAATATCCCTCGCGCATGCTGAGCTACAATAGACTCCTTATCCTATGAAACGTTAGTTCTCGTAAGCTTCAATTTCTGCTTTGTGGAGCTTACTTTGATAATTGCTTCTGTGACCTTTTCAATTTCTCCTGGCTTAACCATGTTTTCAGGCTTTGATCGTATTGTCACTAATTTATTCTCGTTGTTTTCAATCCTGCGTTCTAAATATGGAATATTGTCTTTGTCATAACGATCCCGACGCTCGAACATATCTCTCATGCTGACAAGAGAGTCTCGTTGCTTCTTTAAGTCTTCTAGAACGCCTTGATCCCAGGCCTTAGCCTCATCTTCGAGAATGTTTTGACTGTTGGAAAGGTGCTTGGCAGTAGAATGAAGACCCTCGTTCAACAGTGGCACATCATTGGTATCGATAGCATAGGTGTCTTGGGAGACATCAGTGAGCGACTGTAAGCAGAGCGCCATACGTAAATGATCTGCAGCAAGTCCTTCATTGCGTTTTGCTAGGCGGTCCATAAGATTGCACATGTTAACATAGGCTTCTGCAGATCGTCGGATACCGGTTCGAGTCTGGGCGAAGAGATCATTCAGAGTAGGGGGAAGAGAGTCTTCTAGTCCCGGGGGTAGTGGCCGTCCAACAAATTCCTCCTGAACAGATATAGTAGCCTGCTTTCGCCAAACAGCAAGCTCCTGATGCTAATTAGCCTATACTTAGTAACAATATGTAAGATGTAAGAGAAGTGAGGACTTACTGTTGGAACAGTCAGAAACATTATGACCAATTGCTCTTGACTAAGAACAGGGTGTCGGACAAGTGCATTGGAAAACCGTGCTAATCCTCTTCTGCGTTTCTCCATAAATGAGCTCTCTGCAGCTAGATGATTTCCATTCACTATGAAACCCTCAGGTCAGCAATGAAAATTTGGTGGGCAAGTCAAACATACCTGCGACTCTCTTTGGGGGCAAAAGTGGCAATTGTCTGAAAGGGAATCGCTTTTGTAAGCAATCTAGCAACCAGACGAAATCACTATATCTTCTCACAACCTTACTTCCTCTGCGAACAGAAGAAACTTGATAGTTATGATGTTGGAATAAGAACATGCCCTCTTTCTCAGCTAACAGAGTGACGACTATATTCTCTTCTGCTCCATTGCTAGTCACACGGCCACCGCCAAATGTGCGGGCTGGCGGAGCAGCTTCCTCTGGCCGTTCCCCTTCCCCACCATCGCCACCGAATCCACCACTACCGCCAACTGGTGGTGTTGCTGAGTTGTTAAAATTTGGATTCGCATCATAGGAGCCCCATCCTCCACTCGCAGGCTCTATGGGAGCGCTTCTAGACTGCTGACATCGATCTTCATTTGATGGTCCTGTAGAAGTATTTGTGAAGCCACTTACAGTTCTCACGGGTTCGCGTGCTCCATTTGTCGGGGCTCCATTCGATCTGGGACTAGCATGATTATGGCCTTTGTGAAGAGCCGGGCTTCCCCATGGATCAGCCTCGGGAAATTCCAGGGAATCTTTTCGTAACATTCTAGATTGTGGGGGGGACAATGAGTTATGTATGGATGGTACAGATGGTGGGGTTGCAGGTCGCTGAGCAGGCTTCGCAGTTGATTCATCGGTCGCAGAGGATTCTAAGTTTGCGATTGCTAAGTTTGTCAAGCTTGCAAGCTTGGGCACTGGGAGATCTACGCATTTATCAGATTAAAACAAGCGAAAGTGAATATTAAAAGACACTGACTCCTTCGTCGCTCATCTACACCATCAAGTGTAACGTCATGGACATCCTCTTCTTCCTGGGCCAACCCGATCAAAGCCAATAGTACATTGACCTCGTTCCGTTCTAGATCCTGTGGTTGTGAAGTAGGGGCAATAATTTTCATGATCCAGCTCGACTTCTCAGGGCCCAAGTCTGCAGCATCTAGAAGTTTTGTCACACCGGTCCTACTAAGTTTTCCATTGGATTCATTGCCATCCTTGAGTATATCATCAAAGATGTCAATATAACTCTCGGGCACGTCGGATGTGGGAAGAAGAGTTTTTAGTAAAGCTCCCCGGTCTAGTTTCTTTGGCAATGATGTACCCCATGGCGAGCCTCCCGAGACATCGTCGTCATCTGCGAATAATGAAGATTTGGATCCTGGGGTTGAACTTGGCTCGTCGTCGAAGAGGGATAATCGCGACTTTGACGGGATTGTTGCGCCAACAGGCTCGTCGTCATCTCCGAATAGAGACATTATATTGCTAATATCCTCTAGGATGTATAATTATGTACAGTAAGACAGAATTGGGTAATTTCGTATCGTAACGTCGTTATCATCGATAATTGTTTTGAGTATTTTGGAAGCTTGGAAGCTCTAGACGCGGGAAAGCTTGGACATGCTTTCTCACCATGTAACCGCGCATATTTTAGTACACTACCAAGGTGGGACTGTGGAGGAGGTATGGATCCAAGTGACAGGAAACTCAAATTGAGAGGTCGATTTGTAATTTTGGTGATATTTAGAATTATCTTGATATGGTCTACGATGTGTTATGAAATACTCAATAATTATTCATATCGTCATCTATGTATGAGATAAGTCACGTTTTCGTAGTCACAAGAATGATGTCGTCTAAACATATATGCCCCTTTAATTTATGTACAAGATGCAGGTGTTAGTTTCCTCGATAATTAAATTTCTCGTCTTTAAAAAGCCTTGGTGCATGGAAATATCACAGCTGATCATTGTGAGATTAAACATCGGGCATTTTAGATCCAAGAGGAGGCTGCAGGATGAGCAAATATAAGACTACAACTCTTTACACAAAACTTTTGATGCTCGATCACTGATGTATTCGGTCTGCGGGGTAGTATTTGAGGGTTCATTACACATGTAAACATTCATTTCTTGGTCAAGTGTGACCTAGCTGCAAAGCTTTAAACCACACCAGAGCAAGATGAGACTCGAGCACCAGGCCCTATATTTCGTCCTCGCTGAATCAGAGTACAACATGCTCATGGAGAGATAAAAACATTTCACAATAGTCGGAATGAATCCACACCATCTGTTGCCTTCAGTTCTGTGGGTTGATAATTCAGAGAATGGCGTTCAATCACCCAAAAATTGCAAAACTCTTGCTCGATCCATATCGGAATACGTCATAGCCACTCCTCATATTTGATATACAATGGCAACATTTACCATATCCTGTTGGCACTCGCTGCAGCACCTGTACCTGTCTTCTTCGATTTCTTTTGGAAATTTCCTGTTCGTGGAGCCCTAAAGAACAAACTTGGTCCTTGACCCTCCTCCACGGTATGACTTAGGTAGCCCCTGTGCGCCGGATCTCTATAGTATTCGATGTCTTTACGACTTGTGGGATCTGGCAGGCGGTACGAGAATGGTGAAGCAGCAGCAGCGGCTGTGAGGATTGGAGAGTCGCTAACTAACTGGGCGTCGATTGCTGAGAGTGGAACGGAACTGGAGACAGATTCACCCGCTAAGAGTCTCTTGATCGCTGGTTTTGTATAGAATCTAGTTGTGACTGTTCCTCCGAGCGCCTCCACTGCCTCGATTGCCGTCGCCGAAGCGCGAGAGACCAGAATATTAATTGGCGTCTTCAACTCCTCTTTTCCTCTCGCTAATAGCTTTACTCCATCCTTTACTCCGTGTAAACATCGAGAATCGGCCAATTCCTTCAAAGTGATGGGCCGTGTGGGATCGAGCCGACCTTGGTCAATCCATTCTTGTATGCGATTAAGATTTATTGGGGACATATCAACGGAGAAACTGATAAGTTCATTAGCTATAGTTCGACAGGAAGACCTTTCAGAGAGAATTTTGGATCTCAATTGAGTGTAGAAAAACTTTGGAATTCATACTGATTTTCAAATCCTCTCACGCCGTGAACAACATCTTGTGGTGTTTGACCACCTTGGAATCGTGCTGGCACTTTTCCATGCTGCTTCTGACCCTTATGACCACGTCCTGATGTCTTTCCCTTTCCCGAAGATGGACCTCGACCTCTTCGTATACGTTTATTATATGCTCCAGAGTTGTCCGACAAAGATGAAAGAATCGAAGCGTTCCGGGTTTGCATCAAGGGTGCAAGGAATGCAGCCAAAGGTGTGGCCAGAGTTGGCGCCGAGCGACAATAAGAAGTGAGCGCTGGTAATCGCGGAGGCATATTGTGTTGAGGGAGGGGGAGGAGAGAGGGTGGATTAAGAGGTCTTTGTCAATATCGAGCCTTACCAAGAGGTTCTGAATTAAAATTATTGATCTGGTTGCTGATTGGTTCATTTGGTTATCTAAAAACTGCTGCCGCTTTAAGAAATTTCAATATTCGATTATCTTCTCGGGGGTTTTGGTTTTCCCTGGCAGATCAAGGGCAGAAGAGAACCTTATCAGACAATTCCCAGGGACCGGAGTAGCTCGAGTAGGTAGCTGCAGACAGAACACAGAATAGACTAATATATAACCAACAGGCCAACCAACCCAATCCATCATCAATCCAATCGAGTACCTACATGAAAGTAATTCGACCAAAAAAAAGTATTCGTCAAATTTTCTTCTTTATCCTGTAACCCAATACCAATACCATCTACAAGTTACAAAACTACAGTATACAGTAGACAAGATCTCCTCCTGATGGACTGTTCAATGCTACTATCATCTCGAACTCTTTTATGACACCAAAGAATCTTCCTTTCCAAGACTCACTCGCATGCGCGCACAATTGTATCAAGAGACGATATACTCGAGGGAGTGAATACGTCAAGCCGGCATCATGGGGCTTGATCGCGGTCAGCGTCGGTTTTTTCTCTTTCTAGCCATTACTGGTCTTGTAATACTTCTTTTCAATCTGTCAATGCTCTCTGGTGCGGATGTGCGATCAAAAGTGAAGAAGATCCCTTTACCAAAGTTGAAAAATAAGCCCGATTCAGATGTTAGTACTGTCTTCGCCTCTTGACCTGGGTTTGCCTATTAATCTTGGATTTTACATAGTCCTCAAAATCGCCGACGTCGCATCAAGACCAAGAAGTGGTGGGTGATATTGCAGACCAACATCCTATAGCTGCGCTCATGAAAGAAGCGGATGAAGCATTTCGAATATACGATGAAAGCAGATCAAAAACTTTCAAGGAAACTGTGTCAAAGTATAGAAAGAAATATGGAAGGCACCCGCCGCCAAAGTTCAGGGATTGGTATAAATATGCTCGAGACAAGAACGTTTACAATATCGACGACTTTGAGCAAATTATGGATGATCTACGGCCATTCTGGGGAGTCGATCCCGCTATCATTCGATCCCAAGCGGCGCATCTTCATGCCAATCACGATGATGGTATTTCTGGGATTCACATACGATCTGGGAAAGTTTGGAAGTTGAGCAATGAAAACTGGAGAGCAGAAACTATGAAAGAAATGATTGAACCCTTCGTTAAGTTTTTACCGGACATGGATATTGCTATGAACAGGCTAGATCAGCCACGTCTAGCCATACCATGGGATGATCTTCAAGCTCTCCTTGCTAACGAAACGGCTAGCAGAATTATGTTACCAGAAGCTGTCGCCGAATTCACTACAAATATGTCTGGGTTGTGGCAAAAGGGGGCAAGTCTTCTTCAAGATGGGAAGACTGAGCCTTTATTGAAGGACCCAGAGTGGTTTAGAGCACCTGGTCGACAATATATGTTGATTGCAAAAGAAGCCTGCCCTCCGGAATCTCATGCCAGAGACTCAATGTCTAAATCTGATGCAGAAGCCACCTATAAAAGTCCAGACGGAGGATTTATTACAAATTTTAACCTTTCTTCGGATCTTTGTACAGTCGGTCCTGAAATTCAAGATTTACATGGATTTCTATATGCAAGCAGTACAGTAACGGCCAGCAAATTGCCATTGCCTGTATTCGGAGAATGTAAAGTTAATATCAACAATGATATTCTATTCCCTGCAAATAAATACTACGAGTATGATGATGCTCGATACGCCTACAACCCAGCAGGTGACGTTGGATGGGATGACAAGGCGGACAATATGATTTGGAGAGGTGTCACTTCTGGGGGAACTAACACTGCAGAGACTTGGAAGAGGATGCATCGTCAAAGATTAGTTCTACTTACCAATGGCACCGTTATGAAAGATACCAATGTGAACATCATGGCCATGGATCCCACCACCCCAGGTACATATAAACCTTATGATCACTTCCAACCTAGCGAATTCGCCACTAAACATACAGATGCTGGATTCACCGAAGCTGCTTCCTGCGTACCAAACTGTGACTTCTACGATGATGTCTGGACCTACAAGCCATCGGTAGAACTCACCGACCAATTCAAAAGTAAATATCTCATCGATGTCGACGGCCATTCATTCTCCGGACGTTGGCATGCCTTTCTCAAAAGTAAGGGTTTGGGTATCAAGAGCACTATCTTCAGGGAATGGCATGACAGTCGATTATTTCAATGGAGACATTTTGTCCCATTGGATAATCGGTATGATGAGTTGTATAGTATCCTTACGTATTTCATTGGATTAGGAGATGCAGACTCGAAAGGAAGAGATGGAAAGCCGTATGTACAAAGGCATGATTTCGAGGCAAGAAAGTTAGGGAGACAGGGAAGCGAATGGGCCAACAAGGTTTTAAGAAAGGAGGATATTGAGGTGAGTTTATTCCCGTATTAAATTACAGACACCGTGAATGGCTTGTGCTAATTTAGCCTCGAAACAGATCTATCTCTTCAGACTTCTAATCGAATACGCCCGTATCATCGATGACAATCGAGATAGGATAGGATACTCCGGGGATGGAAGTGAGTTGGACAAATACGATAGCAAAACCCCGGTTACTGGGCAACATGGGTAATGATTAAAATGATTTGGAGATAGTAATGCATGAGCGTGGCGTTTGGGCATGCTTCATTTTTTACACGGAAGGGAAGCGAGAAGTCAGGGGCAATCGAGGAGCGGATGATATATTGTGTCTATAATTGTATATGTGAAAAATGTATGACTGGTGGCGGTCAGCTTCGGTAACCTTTGTACTATATCTATTCCCCTATAAAAACACCTAGTTAATTACTTAATTAAATAATATAAACGAGAGGGGAATCACAAAAATAATAGAATTACTTGTTCACAGCGAAAAATAAAAGACTTTCCTCTGTAAGCACAATGCTAACTTGCACGAGCGGTACCTCTACACTCAAAGCAACAACGCTCCATACGTCCTTAAAGTGGCTCCACCCCTCACATCCCACATCTTACATCTCCCCATCCCGAACTCATCACCAAAAGGAAGTCCAGAATCTCTCCGACCAAGCTGACAAACAGCAAAATCTTGGCATCCGAGATACGTACTTGCATACCTAGGTAGGTACTGTACGTGATCTCCGAAGCGAACAGATAGGCATGCATTGCATCCCCAATACGAGATTTCTCGCTAATGCACATCGTCTGCATCGATTATGCTTATTGTAGCTTGTATTCTTGGCATCGATCGATCGATAGATAGATAGATATTCAAGGTCCGGGTCCATTCTTCGGGGTGTGCGGGGGGGGAAAGGGGGGGGGGTAGATAAAATTTTCTTCAGCGTACGGACGTTTGTATGCATGTAGATGTGGTTTGTGGATATAAATGTGCAAGTTTAGACTACTGTGTATGGTACCCCGGACGCTCGGATTCTCGCGTGGATGATTGATTAGGTGTTCTGGGCAGGGCAGGGCAGACGATCTGGATATATGGGTCCGCTTCTCGGGCGGCTTCCTGCCGGGTGCCAAGCTTGGGGCGGTTGACCGCTTGCTTTCTTGCTTGTTTGTTTGTTTGTTTGCCTGCCTGCCTGTTTTGTATGGAAGGGATGGGTGAGGGGAGGGGAAGGGGGGGGAGTGCTAATAGTAAGCATATGTATGGATGTATGTATGTATTTACAATAGACTCGTGAAAGGGTCTGGGATGGAGATGGGATGAAGGATTTACTATACATGATTACTGTGCGTCTTTTTCTCTCTTGGCGATGAAAGATATCACCTCTTTATTTGTGGAAAATTGGTGATGGGATGGAAGAGGAACGGGCTGGGATGAGGGTGAGGGTGAGAATGCCATTGAAGTTGACATGCTGTCGCAAGCCTGCAAGTGCAGACTGGTAGGTGGTGAGATGAGGGAGGTGGCTTTTATACCTATAAAGTGGATGGATTGTCTATTTATTTGAGTGTCTCCGACTTTCTGATTACCAGTTACTATTCATCTATCCATCCAGCATCCATCATCCAATCTCCATTCCCCAATCAACCAACACCACCCCAGAATTCTCCAAACCACAACCACAACCATGAAATTCCCCATCACCCTCCTCTCCCTCAGCACCGTCCTCCCTCTCATCCCCGCCGCCACCACCGCCAAATTCTCCCTCCTCTCCAAATCCACCTACACCCCCTACAACAACGTGCATTTCGGATCCGTCGGATCCGTATCCGGGACTCTCCTCGCCGGTCTCCAACCCCTCCAGACTCTTCCCGTCGGAGGAACAATCACCAACGGCGTACTATCATTCATCGGGATGGATCCATCAGATGATGCTATCCCCGCGTATTTCATCCACGGCGCGGCAGGAAGCTGGGTACAGCTAGATGTGTGGGCGAGTCCGCAGAAGGGCTATAGTTTGGACAAGAGTGGGAATTTGTTGGTTAATGGCGCGGGAGCTTTCTATGGTAAGTTTTTTTTCCCCTTCTTCATGAGAGGAGATTTGTGATGTGTCTGGAGATTGATGGCTTGGTTGCTAATGTGTGATCATCTAGCTTGCTTGACGAACACAGATTCTAGCACTGGCGTTATTGGTGTTTTTTATACGACGGCTGGAGCGAAAATTCCAAGTGGTTGTTATGCGATTCAGTTGCAAGCTGTGTATTGTGAGGAGGATCTTAATAATTGTGCTTGAGGAAGGTGGTAGGACTGGGGTTGTATAGGGTGTAATATGGGATGACAAAATGATAGAATGAAGAAACGAAGTTCATGAACCTTTTTTGTGGTGGTCAATATTTGGTAAGATTACATTTGGGAATAGAGAAGATAAGATTAGTCTATTGGCTAAATAAAAAAGTTCTGAAGTAGGTGAAAAAGATACATAGATGATCTGGAATATTGGACATGTGAGATGCAATTCGCAAATCTCATTTGAAAATCATGAACTGGTTTGCCCGCCTCCCATCTCCGCGACATTTCGCATGAACCATCCAGTAAAGGTTTCTTCTCCATTACCATTTCTGTATATGGAAATGAAGCGCAATAGTGAAGCGAGCCATGAATGAGCATGAGTATTCTACGTTCCTTGTAATAGCAAAGTTAATACCTAGATACGAAAGAAATTTAATATAAATCCCTATATGAATTTTTAATATATAATATATAATTAATGTTTTATTCATTGTTAACAAAATAAATACTTCGTTAGCAACGAATATTTTCAATTTAAAAAGAAAACCATTTATTATTGATTTTTTTTTTAAAAAATGAAAATCTTTCAAATCCCTTAGAGATTTCAAATATTGAATATTAAAGTTATAAAACAAATAAACAGAAGGATATATATACAAAAGCTAAAAGGATAAAAAGGGAAGCAAATATAAAAGCTAGAAAAAGAAGGGGAACAAGTATAGAAGCTAAAGAATAAATAGAAAGCATTAGTCAAAAGTTTAAAAAGAAAAAAGCTTTTATTTCTTACTACTCACTTTTAATTTATTCTTCAAATAGAAGTTTTATTACTATATTATATAATACAGAATATACTATTTAAACGAAAATACTAATCAACTCTAATCTATATAATTATATTCTTCAATTATTAATCGAATTTAATACAAATAAACCTTTTTACTTGAAAGTAGTTATTTTAAGCTAAAACTTTCACTCAACTTTTGAAATTCAAAAAATTCATTAAAACTCTATTGAATGAAATAAACTTCATTATATACAAATATAAAATCAATCATATTAGTACTTTAAAAACAATATTTTCAATATAATATTAAATATTGAAAATTTTATCGTAGTTAATAAAGCGATCACTTCGTCAACTACAGAATATGCTACCACAGGGGTTACCAGGACTTGTTAGTATCCCAATCCCTTTTTTATAGCTAAATCTCAAACAATCAAATCTTCTCTATGATTATGCCCTTTGATCTAAAATAACAGGTCACTACAATCCTTCCAAAATACAATTCACTAGACCGGAATAAGAAGCTACGGAAGGTCAAGATACAAACTCAATCCTCTCAGATTCTAGCCGAGAGTAAGTCTACTCCCCTAGAACTTACATATAATACCATATCACTATCCCTTTTCTCATCTAAACACATCGAAAACAAGCGAGCTTACAGAAATTCTTCAGGCAGAAAAGAATAGATTGTAATTATATCATAGTCATGATCATGATATCCATATATCCGATTTGCTTGACACAGAATACACCATATGCTATACTACGCGACTACTATACCTGACATTGAAGATCTTTTAGCTCCTCGCCAACCACCACATCCAAATAATCTTCCGCCCATTCTCTAGAATCCTAAAGCACCATAATATCTCACGATGAGATTCCAACCCGAATGTCAAAATCAAATACACTTCTTTGGAGTAAATCAATATCCAAGCATGCGCAAGTAGTAATAGACTCATCCACATCCCCAATAACTGTAAACTCAACTTTACTCGATAGTTCTATTACTAGGATAGAGAAAATGGAGATACTAAGGGATGGATTATACGTTGTTTCTTGTAGATGATAATATCACATAATCTGATTTAAAAACAATATATTATTTTCAACTAGGCATCTACTCATCTAGTCTAGTTATTAATACCTCAATACCCTAGCTTCTCTCCTTCTAATTCTATTCGAGAAACTTCGAAAGCGAGGATCTCTAGATAAATAGATAAATAAAAGTTTTAAAAACATTCAAACATTTAAACTATAAGTTATAAGCTATAAGCTATAAATATAAATATATATATAACGTGGTTTATCACCGAGTAGGCCATATCACCGAGTGGGCCACTTTCACCTCAATTCGCACTCTTCATATTCAATATACATTTTATTAATCATTTATTATGGAATCTACGAATAAAGAAATATATTTACTTTAACCATTAAAGCTTTTCAAAAAGATAAAAAATTAAGTATTCAAAAGGTTACTAAGCTATATAATATACCTCACACAACGATTAGCCATAGAATAAACGGTTTAACTCTATATACAGAGATTCGAGCAAATTGCTATAAAATTATAGAATTGGAAGAGGATATGATTATTGAATATATACTTGATATGGATTCAAGAGGATTTCCACCCAATATCAAGAATATAGAAGATATAGCAAATTATATTCTTAAATCGAGAAGTTCGAATGTATTGGAAAGCTTTGGGCATATTGATTCGTATAATGTCGAATCGAATTAAAGATGCATTTTAATTGTATTTATAATTTCCAAAAAGCTTTCTATGAAGATCCTAAGCTTATTGAAGATTAGTTTTGAGTGATTACAAATATACAAGCGAAATACAGCATTTTGGATGGCGATTTCTATAATTTCGATAAAATAAGCTTTATAATAGGGATTATATTTACAACAATAGTTATTATTAATACCGAAAGATACAGCAGAAGTAAATCAATATAACCAGACAATCAAGAATAGATTATAGTAATAATATGTAGAAATAGAGAGAGTAAAAACTATTCCCCCATTTCTAATAATTTAGGAACAAGTTCACCTCTTCAATTAATATACCGAAACCAATCTTCCTATAGATTAGGCTATTAAATCTAGATCTAATAAATAGATAAATAATGAGATAGATTTAGAATGATTGAAATACTTCAATAAATATACTAAGAATCGAAAAAAGGGTAAATATCGAATATTAATATTAAACGGGTATGAAAGTTATAAAACAGAGCTTTTAGATATATTACAAAGAGAATGATATTATATACTTGAATCTACCACTATATTCAAATCATTTAATTTAAATCATTTAATATAAACTGTTTTTAGAAATCTGAAATATTCATATAATAATCAAATTGATAAATTTTATCAAGAGTATATATCAATTATATTTTGAAGATTAAATTCTTTATAGCTTTTAAAACTATATACAAAAAATCAATTACTTTTTAGAATATAAAATCAGAATTCAGAGAAGCAGGTTTAATACCCTTTAATCCTAATACTATACTTTCGAAATTGGATATTGAATTTGTATACCTATCCCCCCCTTTTTTGATCTAAATCAATAGATCTCTTAAATCCCTTATAATTTAATTAAAGCTTTTTTTTAATCAACTTTAATGAAATCTCGAATAACTCGATATCAATTAAACTTTTCTATACCTATATTCGAGATTATATTAATTTTAGCTAAAGGTATAAAGAAATTAGTTTATAAGAATATACTTTTGAATACAAAGATTTGTATATTTCAAAAAGCAAATAAGATATTAAATAAGTATTAATATACAAAAAAAACCTAATTGCATCAAAAAGATAGTATTTATTGAATAAGAGACTCTTAATATATTATTTAGTAAAAGATTAATATTCAGATTCAACACAATAAACATTAAAAAGAGAGGAATTCTAATAAAGAAGTACTTTTTATTCAATATTATAATAAATACAGAAAGACAGGTTATAATACAAGAACCTATCAAAATAATATAATAGATTCTAGATTATTAGATTCTTAATAGTTTTTAATTAATTGATTTAATCGTTTATTGAATAATATAGATTTGAAGGTATGAATTGAGGTGAAAGTGGCCCACTCGGTGATATGGCCACTCGGTGATAAACCACGTTATATATTATTATCATTATTATTATCAATATCGAAGTATAAGATTCAATTTGCTCATATAAATTTAAACTCTATTATGAGATTTTTAATCATCTAATCTAATCGAAATACAGATAGATACTAAAAGAGTTTAGAGATATCGATATATATGAATAGGAATACTTATATGTATTATAGTATTGGAATTACAATTAAAATTACAACTATAATAACAGATAGTCTATATATATAATCCTACTAAATAAAGATCGACTATTTGATTTAACTATTATATTACTAACATACGAAGATGAAAATAAAATGAAAATGTATTCGTATTTACATTACAACAATCTAATCTACGATAAATTTAAAGAAGAATGTAATAAAGATTCCATTCCCTTCGAGCGAGAAGTAAATTTGCAATCGAAATGCAGAGGATGGCTAAATCAATAATCGTAATAATCAGTAAGTAGACAGTTTCAAACACATGATAATACAAATTCCACTTCCAAATTCCAAATCCAAATTAAAAAAAAAGGAATCCATACCTCGACAACCCCGTCGTAAAGCCCACCACGGGCTCAACATCCTCCCCCTTTAAATCCACCGCCCTCGCAACATCAACCGTCGAGATCAAAGTCGCCAACCCAATCCACACACTCGCCAATGCCAGATGACGACCCACGCAGATTCGGCGCCCAAACCCAAACGGTCCTTGGAGATACGGTTCTCCAGGTCCGCCGTGCGCGATGGGAAGATATCGATCGGGGTTGAAGGAATCGGGATTGTGGTACACCGACTCGTCGCGACTCATGGCCCAGGTGTTGAAGAATACATTTGTGCCCTGGGGAATGTACAGGCCGTTGTAGATGTCATCTTTGAGACTCTTGTGTGGGACGCCGAGGGGAGATAGAGGTCGCCATCTAACTATTTCTTGGACAATGTGCTCAATGTAGAGAAGGTCTGGATGTTCTCTGTCTTTCAGGGAAGGAAGACGATCGAGTCCGATAGTTTGATCGAGCAGCCTTCTTGCTTTGTGGAAGATGGTAGGATGGAGTAACAAATTCAAAATTCCCACCAAAGTCGTTGCGAAGGTAGTATCTGAACCTGCGATAAATATAGCGGCGGCGGAACCATTGATATCCTCCATGGCAAAGTCATTGGGGAGATTGCGAGACTCGTTTTCCCCATATCGTTCAAGCAGGGGATATACGTATGAAGAGTTTTGAGCCACCCCTTCATTCTGTCACGGGTTAGGAATGAGCGATAATATCACAAAGGGTATAACAACATACAAAGTCCTTGCGTGCAGCAGCAAATGGGACATCATGAAGACGTTTTATGGCGGATCCCCAATTCTTCGCATGCGTTATGGCTTTGGAAGGAACAAGCCAGTGAGGAAGATTACCGAGGAAAGGAAAATAATCAATGACGGTAGCTCCTGGGGATCCACCATTTCCCGTAGCATTGATTGCATCCGCTGCAATATTGATGTATTCGTCATCATCGTTCTTCAAAGTAATTCCAAATGCTACTCTCAAAACAATAGCAGAAGCAAACCTGTCGAAAGTAAGCATGATTATTCCAGAGACTGAGATACTACTCCCATAACTTTACCTCCTGAAGGCAATTTCCCAGTCATCAGGCCGCTGAGTAATAGTATAAAGAGCCTGACGTGCTTCATATTCCTGTACTTCTCGATACCGAACGACACTAGTCTTCGTAAAGGCTGTCTGTAAATGTGTTCTGTGTGCTTTGAAACGTGATCCCCATGGAAGAAATGTCAGAGTCCTACCCCATCCCATACTTCTTCAATCAGCAATGTAAGCTTAATAGACAAAATGTCACTTACACCTCAAAGAGAACAAATCGTGGTCTGTCACAATAATTACCTCCTCTCCTAGAAAGAAGTTCATCTGCAGCTTTGACGGTATTTAACACCACAACTGGTGTAAGAAATTGTTGGAAATATAGTATATCTGTGTCTTTTGGTAGGTTAGCATAATGAAAAAGATATGGTAGAGATAGTTTACTGACTGTATTGCCGTGACAACTTTTGATAGTACAAATGCGGATCGTCCGTGGGAACTAATCGAATATGTCCTAAGATTGGTTTTCCCGGCGGACTTGGTGGATATGGATATCGTGGTTTCTTGAAGAAGGTTCGCCAAAAAATTATAGATGATGTGATACATGCTACAACGACAAGAAATGTCATAGAGGACACTCCATATGCGGATATCATATTGATCATAATAAACTCTTCCAGCTAGGATATCGTTGTCACAGCTGGGAGTGAACACATATGATTTATAAAGTGTGAAGTCCTACATTGTAACAATGGCACACAGCAGCAGCATATCTTATCTCACCCATTAACCTTACCTGGTTCGCACGCCATTCGAGATCCTCATCAGGGAATGAATTCGTCAATAAAGCAAACACATCCAATCAGAATAGACATCTCGACTCAGTCTGCAGCACCTCGACTCTTTGGGTAGTGAGCCAGCTCCACAATGTGAAAATAGATGCAGTAAACGAATCAGAGATTCTCTTTAACGAAGCAATCTAAAGAGCTGCAGAAGTCTAATACCTAGGCACGTACTAGGTAAGCTGCTTACCGAGAGAACTACGGTACGTGAAAGATATCTTAAGCGCAGCTCCGCCTTTCATAGAAGACAAAAGAGATCGCATTCAGTTATTATCCTCTAAAAGGCGCGGGTATTAACTCGCTACGAATCAATTCCCATTTTATTTAACCTTACCTACATCGTATTTACTATCAAGACAGCCGACCAGTAGCAAGTTCTTTTTTCCAACTCCTCTTATCCATACTACAAGCCATTCCTACCTACTCCTTTGAATCTTCTTATCAAATCACTAATCTCATAATTCATCAAGCCAAATCATTTCATTCTCATTCTCATTAACGTACACTCATTCGTTTAAAAATACCAATCATACCATCCATCGTATCGTACCCTTCAAAAACACGTATACTTCTCTCTCGTCCAAATAACGCCTGCCTATGAATTTCCCCCCCCCTTCCCCTTCTTCTTCCCCTCACTCATTCCGTAAGGAATATCAAATTCTCTCACCCCCCTTCCCACCACCCAAACTTAAACAACAAACCTCTTACTTCCCTCCACCAATCCATCCATCAATTTAACAACACTTGTCCAATCAGGACTAAATCTCCTCGCTTCATCCAACGCAGGAATAACTCCTCTCTTATTAGCATCACTCCACAAACAAACTACTCTTCCCGTTCTACCCTCCTCACCCGGTTTCATATCTTCTCCTACCGCCCATTCGACATCCACCTTCCATTCTTTATCCCAATCCCGACTCCACAATTTAATTTGATCACTTCCACTATCCGGTACATCATCCCATCTCTCTTCCGTTTTCGCTCCACCATGAACTTTGAATTCCGAGAATGGATCATCAAATCTCAAAATACAAGCGCGAGTTTCAAGACCCGAGATATGGAATGTAGCTTTATTCTCGTTTGGAACTCTGGTAACATTATACGTGAGCCAATCCGCATATCCCTTCTCAGGCGGAATGCCATCCACAACATTATCAACCACTTTAGGAGCAATGCCATCGTAAGAGCAAAATGAGAGACCAGAACGAATTCGAGGATTTTCTTCACAATTGATAGTTTGACCTGCTGCGCTTGGGATATAAGCGATGATTTCGCGAATAAATTCTTCAATTCCTACGAGCGTAACTTTGTTGATACCAGTATCAAGGTCGACGGTTTGTTGGAAATAAGCTTTGTATCGATTGTTAGGCGAAAAAGGGAAGGCGACAAGATTGTAGATGAGAGTCCCGATGAAGACCAGGAAGAAGAATGTTGGCATATGATGTGTGAGTCGATGAATGAAGGGTGTTACTGGAAGTAATAATAGAATGGAGAATACAGCAACAACAAGGTATGGTAAAAGAAGTGGACTACCATCAGTTCCCGTTTGATGTAGAGCAGCTACTAAGAATAGACCAACTTGTCCAACAATAATTAATATGAATGGACCAACAAGGAGATATTGAACCAGCCAGGTCCAGATAGGTAATTTGGCAGACCAGTCCTGTTCACCTCCATAGGGATGTTTCTTATGACCCTTTGTATCGTGATGATCAGTTGGCCCATCATAAGATTCTGGCACGACTTGTCGATATCGATTAGCAAAAGTAGTGCTAACTGAAGAGCTATGAGTAGGTGCTCCACCACCAATAAGTGGAGTTGTCTCATGAGGAATTGCCATTCCGTTCACATTATCTTCTGAGTCTTCTTCGTGTCCCACTCCATTGTCAGCATTAGCTCCATCAGCCCCATTGGCCCCATCAGTACCCATCACGGCTTGATGATGAGAATCTTGATTGCCGTCATGGTCGTGTTGAGCATTCTCAACGTAAATAGATTTTTTAGGCAACGCAAATTGTTCAGCAATGGCGATCAAAGTAGCAAGGAAAATTGCAGCTTCGTAAAACACGAACAAATAACCACCGCTTATTTTGAAGCGATCTTCATATACTGTAGCAGCCACAAGAATAATCCAACCAAACACGAACAACCACATAAAGGCATAACCTCTTTGAAGTGCGGAAGGTCTAACGAAATTGCAACCAGCCATGATGAACCAGAATATCGAGAAGAATAAACTCGCAGACATACTCCATACAGAGTAGGGAGAAGAGTAGACAATCATAGGGTTGATCTTGTTGATCAGCGATGCGCAACCAAAGGTAATGGCACTGGTAATGATCAGAGTGATAGGGTAGCGAAAGGCACCACGCCATCCACCAAGAGAAATAGGTTCGTCTTCAGGATTCTTAGCCTTGATAGATCCAGCAAAGAAGTAGAATTTATCTTGTCGATTAAGAAGATATGAAACGGCGAAGAGCATCAATGGGGCTGTAATGAGTAAAGTAAGTGACCAGGCAAAGAGAGTTCTCAGCTTGAACACTGCAAAAACAGTGCCAAATATATCGAACCAAACACCATCAGAGCCTCTCCCATTGCTGACTTTTCCGATTTTATCGTCACCACGTGGTCCCAAAAATGTATTACTAGTATCCTTGGTAAGAGATCGAGTAGTAGCAACAGATGCCGATAACATGTGCCATAATGAATCTATCGATGTATGTTTAGCATCATCTTGATCGGTATGGTATTGAGATCTTGGTTGCCAAAAAGCCACGTCCAATCCACGATAACCTTCTGCTCGGAAAACAACATAATCGGTTTCACTTCTCACATATCCTAACGAAAATCCGTCCGAACTAACAACTGTCCCAAAAGGATGTTTGGCGTGTGCATAAGCTCGAGTGACCTCGGAATCTGTACTCCGGAACAAGGTAGCTCTACCACCCGCCCCAGCACCTTCCAGATTCAAGAAAGTATGAACAAATTTTGCCATTGGATGTGACAAAAATGCTTTCGCACCATATAAGCCATCCTCTTCACCGTTATTAAACAGGGCAACGAAGCCTTTCTGTGGTCTATTTTCCGGCGTCGTGAAATAGCGGATCAATTGAAGTGCTGTCACAACTCCTACTCCATCGTCTGTAGCTCCAAAGCCCGTCGAGACACTATCGAAATGGGCATTGACCATAACACCGCCTTTGCCGTGAACCTTTCCTTTGGAGTTAACGGATCCAGTCTTCCACCACTCTCCCTCTTCATCATCACTACCTCGGATATAGCATATGATATTATTTCCTTCAAAGTATGTGCTTATCCCAAGCTTCCGTCCTTTGACCCCAATACTGGTGAGAGCATTGCTAGAATAATTTGAACGTAAATCATTGAATACAGTAACCGCCGGCGATTCTTTACGTGTTCGCAGATCCCCATGGTAATATCCTGCAGGATCGTCATTGGCGTTACTAGGACTCGATGCCGACTCAGGAGCTTCTGCGACGAAATCGGACGGGGTTTGAGTTTCAGAGATCGTGGCGCTGTCGGTTTCGATGGTATACTGAATCTGATTATGATTAAGTATCTCATCGATCTTCTTCAATAACCAGTTTCGCACATCGTCATTCTTGCGACTATTGAAAGGATGATAACCATCACTCAAGCTTTGAAGATCGAGCCAAGCTTCCGTAAGATTTAAGCCATTGTAAAGAGTAGGGTCATCGGGAGCTGAAGGTACAGTCTCTTGAATGATGAGGAGAGGTATGAAAACACCGAGATAAATTATGACGGTTACCAATGTAACCGCCATGGGAACAAACGCAGATGGGTTATAGCATTTCATGGTGAGTCGCACAGAGAAGAATGATAAGTTACAAGTATTGTTTTCGTTCGTATTAAGAATTAATTAGAAACAGTCAAAAAGCCATCTTAGGGTATCGCAATGAGAGATTGAATTGTAGGTATGTACGTCTAACAAGACTTTGCAATTTGATGTACAATGTAATATAGAGAAGTCGTGAAGAGTGGGAATGATAGAATGATGGAAATGATTAAATGATGAATGATGGGAATTGATAGAATTGATTCGTTCCAAGCTTAAAGCTCTGGCTAGGTATCTAGGTAGGTAGGTACTAGCTATGTATGGTAGGCGCGGGGTGTAACGGACCAGAGTTTGACCGGCGTATCACACTGATGGTATGTGCCTAGGTACTCTTACTAACAATTTTATAAGAAGATCGATAAACGGATACATCAATGCAGCTTTTACATCCTCGTATAAAGCAACTCCCAAAAGTATAGATATTGTTGTATACGTATAACTCTAATAAATCTATTAGGTATCTTATAGCTTTTCAAAATAGCCCTCACTATAGATTCTAGAATGATGAGAAGAAGAGGATCTAGTAATCATTCATTGCCCTTGATATCACAAACATCTCCAGTAGAACTTGTGGAAACTTTGATTGAATGATTCTTTGCTTGTTTATTTTGCTCGCGCTTTAATACAAAGCAAAGCATTAAAATGTGTTGGATTGAAAATTTAATCTACTTTCCTTCATTCTTCCATTTTCTTCTCCTCAACCACTATCATCCCCCTCCCACTTCATAATAATATACTCGACATGACTTTCACGCGGGCAACTACAATCCTCTCCTTCGCCATGAATCCATATAGAATTCATTCAGATCCATATCTACCCCGTCAGGAAAAAAAAATACCCCAAGCCCAGCTCCAAACCATACTTAAAATTCCCATCCCCAGATGTATTACCATCCATCCCATCCTATATCCCCCCCTGGCCTAGAAGCCCAAAAGTCTAACCTGCCTACCAACTTGGATATAAAACGTTGTTTCCTCTCCTCTCCCATCTCCCCTTCCCTCCAATTTCCCCAATAGCAATCAGCATCCATTCATGCAAATATGCATCCAGCAAGCACCAAACCAACCATCCATTAACATAAAAAAAAGTCGAACGCCATCCACACCTTTCAAATCGATCTGGAGGATTTGAAACCCATCCATCTTCCATCCCCATGCCAGAAGAAGAAGAAGAAGGAGAAAAAAAAAAAGGAAAGAAAAGTTGAAACGCCAATCCCGTCTTTGTTTTGAATAAACCCATAAACACAGAGGTATTTTAATCCTCGATTACCCTTGGAGGTGGCAAGATTCGAAAGAAATACCTCAAAAACAAATGACCACATCGTGTACAATGTACAGAAACAAATAAAATAATCATACAAACAAGAACCTGAACAAAACATCCCCGATTGCCGTACCAAAATCTTAATCTCATCTCAAAACATTATCGTCAGTGAATTCGTCGAGTTGTGTATTTCATTCTCGTGTTACTCCTTTTTTACTTCGCTTCAACCCGCCGTCCCGTCAGACTCCTGCTTATCCGGCATTCCGGCTGGCATTGGCGGATTACCATTTTTCCTCTTCCAGAAATGTAATCCGTTCATTCTGAACCGGCTGGGTTTCTTTTTCAAGTTTCTCCCCGTCTCCGCTAAGACTTTAAGATCCGAACTCGCTTCCGGCAAACTCGATCCATCGTTTGTGGAATGATTTGATTTATCATAGCCCGCGGAAGAATGACTCGAACTATTAATTAGTGGGGATGCATGAGTAGGTGTGACAGCTCTATCATTATTCGAATCTTCGCTCGCAAAGCTCGTCGCTTGAGTACTAGGTGAAAAGGGGCTTTTGTTGTTCGTGGTTGCACCTGCAGACCATTCTCCAGCAGAACCTGAGTTGCTACCCTCAGTTGTAGTTTCACTAATTCTTTGGTTTGGCGGGATGAATTCTTTAGGTGTGGGTGGATCTACCACTACCACGTCCGTAGAAAGGGATGGCTGAACGAGCGCGCCATTGATTTGTCGATCTCCATTTGCAAAGATTTCTACGTCTTGGCCAGGGTGATCGAGAAGTCCTGGTGCACTTGCGGTTGCGTAACTCAGTTGAAGGTAACTGGGTTTTGATGATCTTCGATCAGGCAAGGTCGCTGACTGGGGAAGTTCGATTGTTCCCTGTTTCGTACCTTTGGGCGATTCATCATTTGAATATTGTCGAAATGGGCCTTTGTTAAGCATTGCTTGGACACGGATGTTTGAGGGTTCGCCTGATCTCGAGGTGACATCTTGGCTAGCAGATTCATCCTGAGATGGCTGGGCAATACTCATCGTACGGGGAGAGCGCATGCCTGAGTGCATACTATCAGGAAGTCCCAAGAAACCATCTTCTTGTCTCATTCTCTCTTGTTCCAATGCTATCCTGCTCTCCCAGGCAGCTTTATTTCGCTCCAATTCCTCGACACAAAATGCCATACCGGGCATGACATCAGTCACACCACCAAATAATGGTATGGCAAACATATTCATAAAACCTATTTGAGATTTGCCAAGTTCAATGACTTCTCGAACAGGAGCCGCATACAACGCCGTTGGTATACCCAAATCTTGTTCCATAGATGCTTGACGAGCGAACTCATCAGTCAATATTTCGGTCCATCGAGTTGCGGTATCAAATTTTCGCGCCTGCATTCGTGTCAATGATTAAGTTTCTTTGGTAGTGTCCATCTAACATACCACGTTACTTATGTCTGCACATTTGATTAGTAGAGAGCAGGCGAGTGTTCGTTGATCTTCGATCGTTCGACCGTTCCAACCGTCCGTAACACCACCATTTTCATGGAGCTTTTCCTGAAGATAGCCAAGCTTCTTCATGTAATCGAAATGCAAACCCATATCTGTTGCCAAGATTGTGCTTATCATGAGATGTCGCATATCACGCTCCTCGAAAGCCGCGAGCCAATGACGACGCAATATTTGGGAGTAAGCTGCGCAATGGAATGATTCAAGGACGGATCGATCATTATAAAGTTGAGCGAGTGGTGCATTCAGATGTACAAGAAATGCATTGTTGACACCAGGGTGACCTACATCGTGGCCAATGGCAGTAATCATCAAGGTAAGAGCATCAAATGGTCTAATGAGTTCGGCAATTGGCGATGATTTTTGACTCGTCGTTCCATCTGGGCTGGGTGGATATTCAGGAAGATTACCTAACCGGACGAGAAAGTGAAAGATGGCTTGAAGAACATCGACGACATGACGGAAATTATGATATGGTACAAAAACTATGTATGCTTCTCGGCTGGTGATGAGAAATGCGGTCAGGTTTTCTGCAACGGATGTCAGCATGGCCGGGGCCGGTCATCACCCGAATCACTTGTTCTGGAACGCACCTGTAGATATCCGCCACTTCTCCAATTCTGGTACAGAGAGTGCATGCTGGAACATTAGTGATGATGCGTAAAGAAGTTCATCGTCCTCAAAATCATGAGCCGAAAAGTGCCAGGAACTAATGGCCTGGGCTATCAATTCTCTCCGATCTAATGAAACCGTCACTCTCCATTGGCCATATTCTTCTACTTCTTCACTATTAAGCGTGCAAATTCCTTCCATCAATCTAGATACCATTTCTTCTCTTAAATATGCATAAGGTTTTTGATCCTCAACACCAACCCACGAGCGCTTCCTCCCCCTCTTCTTTTCCAACAATACCCTCTGATCCTTGGATGCATCTTTGTGCGCGCGATATGCATGTACTGCCAAACTGGGCAATCGTTCTAGCAAAAGAGGACTAGTTATGACATCCAGAGCTCCGATGTCTAAAAGTTTCATGGTCCGTCTCTGGTCTAATGGAATGTAGATGCCGGTCGATTTTCGATTTTGTTTGCCCATATCATATCCGGTTGCAGGAGCGGGTTCCGACCTCGAACTCATACGATTTTTTGCCGAGCCTATCGAAAGACTTTGCTCCGACGAGGAGACCACGGCGACCGGGACAACGAGCTTCGAGAAGCGGTGTTGTTGAATTTCGGATGCGACCCATTGTAATAATTGTATTCCATATACCTCCCCAAAATCATCATCCAGCATCCCGTCATTCTGCTGCTTGGAACTGGGCGACGGCGTCCGGACATCCCTCGCAGGTCGCTCATTCACTTGATCATCGTGCGGAATCTCGATCAACACGAGGGTAGGTATTAAATCCACGGTCGATTCGCGATTCAGGTCGGAAACTTTCGACATGCAGGACTTGCCCGAGGTACACACGTGAACTATATTTTGTCAATTCCATCATCAATTGTAGTCCAACCCCAAGACCAATTGAAGCACCCCCCGTCTCAATTAAATGGCACCTACCTTCGGTGAAAGAAGTCAATAAAATGTTCACATTGTTATCCACCGGATTGATCGCTCGTGGTGTCGTCGCGCCATCCGTGGTCGGGGCCGAATTTTCCAAGGTCGAGACATTGGACACCACATCCTCTCTTCGCACCAATTTGTCCTCGAGAGCTCTGCGATCCACGTAGACAATGTTGCATGCGGCGTAGTCCATTACTGCCACTATCTTTCGCACACCACAACACCGAATCTATATACCCGCTCACCACCAATATCCGCGGGCTTTTGGACCAATATTAAATGGGAATATAGGCAGTAAAAAGCAAAAGGAAGAAAAAAAGTTCAATTAATTGAGCTCGACAGCCCAATTACCGTGTCGCACGGGGGCAAGCTGGCTCGAGCGCCGCGCCTTTTGCTTTTGGATCGACCGAGTCTCGTTTTGAAAATCAATCCCTTGTTTTTTTTCCCCCTTCTGTTCAATGTCTTTGTTTCGGATGTCGGTTTCTCTGACGAAAAGTCGATGACGATATTTTTTCTTCGCGCGACGATTTTGGTATGAAGGGACCGAGGGAATTTCGAAATTGGTACGAAAGAAAATGCAACCGAATCTCGTAAAAGGAATAAAGTAGATTGGAAGTGTTTCGCAATGACAGGGAAGCCCTGTACGTGTAATAGAGAATCGAGGTAGTTCTGGACTCTGTAGTGTAACGGAAGTGGAAATTCGATTAATTGGAGTTCAGATGGATGGTGATGAATGTGGAATAAGTTTCGAAGAGTGGATATAGTTGAAAAGAGGGGCTTTTGATTGAATTTGAATTTGAATTTGAATTTGAATTTGATCTTGATCCTAATCCTGATTTGGTATTGGTAATGATAATGGTACTGATATTGAGTCTTGTTCGTGGTTCTGCGTCTTTCAAAGACAGAAGCAGCAGTACATGTATCTTGTGAGGATTGGGTTATGGTGTAGTGTAGTGTAGTGTAGTGTAGTGTAGTGTAGTGTAGTGTAGTGTAGTGTAGTGTAGTGTAGTGTAGTGTAGTGTAGTGTGGTATTATACAGATAATAGGCAAGGTATTGGTTGAGAAGTATCAACTTCTCAACCCTCCTTCTCACAAATTTCTTTCAAATAAAAAAACAGTGGTCAATTCGATTCGTTCGAGTACATGCGAATACTCGTTACGGTGATTGTGTGTGTATATGTGTGTATATGTGTGGGAGAACAATGTCGTAAGGGAGAGAGGGGAGAGAAGGGAAATGGGAAATCAAAAGAAGGACATTATTTTGATTGTATTTCGTGGTCGCAATGGAGATGGAGAATGTAGAATGTAGAATGTAGAATGTGATATACGCTATACGCTATACAACAATAGAAGAAGAAAAGGAGATCTCCAGCTGATATTGAAGAAAAGTTATCAAGAATTGAAAGGTGTGGTGTGTGTGTCTTTTGGGGAGGGGAGGGGAAGGGAAGCTCTTCAGGGACCGTCCTTGGGGATTTGATTCGAGTTCGAGTCCAGTTAGTGTTGTGGTGGTTGTTTGTCGCCGGTGTATTGCTTCATTGAGGATTTATTTGTACTTTTGTTTCGGTCGATCGGTCGTTTGTCTATATGAAAGAAAAGACTGATTACATTCACCTGTGTGATATGCCAAGTAAGTAGATATATAATATGAGCAAGAATTTGGAAGGGAGATGGATCCGTTGAAAGACGAGGGAGGGAGGAGAGAGAGAAGGTCGAAGGTCGAAGGTCGAAGGTCAAAGGTCACAGGTAGAAAATGGAATGAATACCCTGTTTTGGGGTGAGAAAGAAATGGAACATCCCCCCGAAAAAAGGGAAGGGGGAAGAGAGAGAGAGAGAGATTTAGGATGTTAAATTGAGAAGTTGAAAGAGAGTTTGAATTTAGCTATCGGGGAGAATGAAGAATTCTGATTGGATCCAGATCGGATTTTGCCCAATGAGGATAAGATCTAGAAGGATGGATGGAAGTCATGGAAGTTATGGAAGGAATTGAAGAAGAAATCAATCAGGAGGGAGCAAAAGAAAGAATGGGACCAGCCATAAGCCAGCCGTGGACCATGAACCATGAATCATCAGCCATCAGCCATCAGCCATACCTGGTAACAGAGGTAAGCCATACCTACCTAGGTATGTTACTATCCCGAGGAAATGGAGAATGGAGAATGGAGGATGAATCATAAATACCTACTAGGTACCTACTACCTCCCTAGATAGGTAGTAATGAACAATGAACAATGAACAATGAACAATAAACAAGAGAAGGGAATACCCTACCTGGTCAATTACTAAGAATCTGCAATGTACTTGATAGTTTCCATCGTAATTCGTAAAGACCTTTGCAAGAAGTGGATCGATTGATTGGTTCAATTTAAATGATTGAATGAGAAATTATAGATTCCTTTTTCCGACTTGGAGGTCTAGATGGAATGTAATGGGTGTAATTGAGTGAATGGGAAAGGCGTCAAATTGGGTTAAATTTTAATGCTATATGAGGTATGAGATGAAGTGTGATGAGATATATCTAGTGAGTATGTAGTATGTAGTATGTAGTATGTAGTATGTAGTATGTAGTATGTAGTATGTAAATGTAGATATTGAATGTAGATATTGAATGTAGATATTGAATGTAGATATTGAATGTAGATATTGAATGTAGATATTGAATATATTCAAGTAGATTGATAGGGACTAGATATTAGATATTAGATACTAAAGACTAAAGACTAAAGACTAGATACTAGATAGATATTATATACAAAATACAATCAAGTAATATATACATTACACTCTATCGTAGAGTCTACATATAAAAATACTATCATCTCACCACCTCTCTCAAGAATATAAAATAAAAGCAACAAATAAATCAAAAAGCAACCAAACCCAAAAGTTCACAAAAAGCTTCGATGCAAAGAATCCCTAGATACTATACCTTCCTGTACCTGTGCCGGCGTCCATCGAACGAAAAAGCAAAGAAGGAATGATAGAACATTTCCTATATGTATGTAAGTGCTCTCCGCTCTCCGTCCTCGTACCCAATAGGTAGCTAAAGAATACTCTTTCTCCACAGACATACATACTAGATACATACATCCCACCCACCACCACTCATGACATCTACCTCGTTAACGGTAGGTAGGTAGGTAAGTAACCAATGGTAAATACCGGCACCCTATCACAGATTCACCACACTCCTCCAATCCCATCCATTCGCAGGCAAGTCGAAGCGAGAAAAGAACACCAAGACCAACCATTCAGACCATTCCGACCATTCCGACCATTCACATTCACATTCACATTCACATTCAAACAAAAACAAAACAAAGACCTCGATAAACTCTCAAAAATCAAGCCTTCTCGAGAAAGAAGCCTTTCGAAATGTTCTAGAGAAGAGATCTTCCATCTCCACCATATGGGTACCTATGTATATAATATATATGGGGAAGGGAAGTCCAACAAACTCCTCATTTTGAGTTTCCGTTTGATCATCCGCATCTATCATTTTGGGGTCACATTGATTTTCCTTATGCAAAATTTAGTGTGCGAGAGAGTAGAGTAGAGTATTATTGGTTGATTGTTTCCTGCTCCATGTTATCAACTCCGAGATCGACATCAGGATTGATGAATGCGTGTTCGAGTACCGGTACTTATGTAGGTGTTGTTGTTATTGCTACTGTATTAATAATTAGAGGAAAGAAAGTAAAGTTTAATAATTACGGAGTACTGTCCGTAAGGTGACGAAAGTTAAAAGATCCCAATCAAAGAACTATACTATTTGTTTTTGACTTCATCTTACCCAATTCCTTTAACACATTTGTATTTATACTCCGCGAAGCATGCACTTTCGAGGTTATGCTTCTTCATAAGATGATCGTGATCTCTGATTGTAGATCAAGATCAAGATCAAGATCAAGCATATCCATCCATATGTACTAGGTACCTACCCAGACCAGAAGAATGCTTGATAACCATCTACGAGTACTATCGTAAAAGCATCCATGATATTATCATACCCATCTCTATATCACCAACGATAACATTCAAATCTACTGTTACTATCTATCAACAAAACACCACACTCTCCTTTCACCACTCACTCCAACAATATACCCACCCATTCATACCTACCTAAGATTATCTCCGTCCCACACCTCACACAGCAAATCCCCATGATCCAAATCCAACATACGTAGGTAGGTAGTCAAGATAGGCTTTACCTTTAGTTTCCTTGTACTCTATACCTTTTCCTCTCCTCTCCTCCTCTTCAAGACATAATATTCACGCAAATCCCAACTCTAATATATGAATCCAAATCCAAATCCAAGACAAGACAAGACGAGACAAGATAAGAAGATGAACTCTCTTCTGTGAAATGAAATGAATATGCATCTGAAAGTGTACTAGTTATAGTTAAGAAATATCTACATTCTTCTCTATATCTATATTTATATTTATATTTATATCTATATATATCTACATCTATATCTACATCTATATCTACATCTATATCTACATCTATATCTACATCTATATCTACATCTATATCTACATCTACAACTACAAAGTACATCTAAATAGATATTTATCCTCAACTCGAAGATTAATCATTCACTTCTTTATTCTTTAATTTTACTTATCACCTTCTTCTTTTTTCTTTTTCTTATTATATATAATTAATTATCTAAAGCTTTCTTTCGATATTAGTCCTTAAGATTCAACTCTATATTCCATTTAATCTTATCTCATCTCATTTTATCTGATCTATATACTTTCTGAATGATATTATCTAGATTTTTAATAAATGATATATATGAATGTACGGAATATCTATATATATATGTAGTAGTATGTGAATATATATAAGTATATATCTATATCTATACAGCAAAACAAGCCCCCTCAAAACTCTCTCTCTCCACCCACCCCCCCAAAAAGTATCTCCTCAATTTCACATCTTCATACACACCTATACACTCTCATACACACCCCCATCCACATATACCCAGAAGAAACCACCAACCAACCCCTCCTCCCCTCTCCCCCTTCCCCTCTTAAATCATCTAATCAATCCATCCCTCCCCTCACAACACGTTTCAGCATCCGCATCCGCATCCTATTAGCCTTCAAATTTACCAGGTACATATATATACACAGCTTACAACGCATATCCCATCTCAATCACGATATCTTCATAGTACCTTTCTATATATAGTTGAGAGTGCTTGAGGGTGCTTAGGTTGTATTTGAGGTGATTTATAGTATAATATAGTGTAATATTATGTGATATAATATATTATATATTATATAGATAGTAGATATGATATAATATATAATAAGAAATATTTATTATATAAATAAATAAATAGATAGATATAGATTACTACACTATTAATGAAATTGAATGAGAAGGATAAGTATATAAAGTTATAGTAATATAATATAGATATTCATCTGCTGATAGTTCAACAGATACTAGTAGTATATGTATATATACGTACCTAGGCATATACATATATATATATATCTAGTAAAAAGAAGTATGTATATAGTATATTATCACGGAGGTAATAGCTATGTCTAATGGTCACTTTGATCAGGAGATAGGTATATAGAGTGATAATAACTAGATTGACTTGAGGTGTGATCATAAGGATCATACCTGCTTTATATACCCTGATCAGGCGATGGAGTCGCCTAATTAGGTATATAGGGTACACAAATGAACTGAGTGAAATAGTTTTAGTAATCATGGGAATGAGTACTCCGGAGGAGTACTAGGATTAATACCGTAGGGTTACACTATACGGTGAATTCCGTGACATATATATATATAAATACACTCTGTATCTATTTCAGAATAGCTATTATTTATATATCCGTTAAGTATTCTAAGCGATATTGATAGTAAGTCTCTACTTTTCCACTTTTCTATTCATGTTACTATGTGTGAAATACATATTATATATGAGTATGAGCTTGCTAGGAGTTTTGCTGGATAAATGAGAATATTGTTTTTTATCTTTCTATGTTTTCACTCCATCTCATTACATCCCGTCTTATCGGATTTCAACTTCAACCTTAACCTTAACCTTAACCTTACACCTAGGGTTACATAAAAAAGTACTCTTTCAATATAATATGTTACTAATAATAGGAGACGTAAGATAAGATATCAAAAGACCACCAGCCGTCAGTTCGGGATTTTTCTGGTGTACTTGTTTTTTGGGATATATACAGGGAATGCGTCGCATTTCGTCCTCCTTTGCGCGGTCGGGAATGCTTAAGATGTGTATGGTGTGTAAAGTGTATGGGAAGATACTTTTATGCGGGTGGGTGAGAGTAGGTGGGAATCCAGCGTATTGGTAATAGTAAATTTACTCTTGTCTGCTCTGATACAGATTTTTCAATTCGATATCTCTGATGCGATGGGGGTATGGGATATGATGTGAGATGATGCGGTTTAATCTATCTGGTCGAAATGAGATGGGATAGGATAGAATGAATATATTGTAGTAATGGGATCAAGTGTATCAGATAATAATATATGCAAAAATCGAGATTATCAAATAGGATAGATGTCTTTATTGTACGTAGATAAACGGACAGATGTAAATTTTCACTCTCTTTCACACTGTATGAATGAATGGTGAGAGTTCAAAAATGAAGCGACGAAGAGCAGATACTTGAGTGGATCATGAAGAGAGGGTGCTTTATAATGTAACTATGATGTCTATAGTAGTCTATATACTGTTCTTCATACACTGAGATGTTTTTGTAGACTGTTATTGTTGAGTCTGATGAGGTGAGATATACTTGAATCTGACTCTCACTTCCGAAATGCTTGCTGCAGAATGATTACAGCGATGTTATTGATTCTAGAATCCTACATGGAATGGATAAATCTCAATCAGAACACGGAATAAATTCCCAGGAAAGAAAAGTGAGAAGATATCTGCTGTCTGTCTGTTCTGTTAGTGAATCCTCCCAGCTACTTACTAGGTAGGTTCGGAATTGGCCAAAGCATTACTTTTATTTTCTCGTCCAGGCCATATAACAAGAAATAACAAAGTAGCTATAGAATATCTTAAAGCTATGGTGATCCCAAATGGAAAGGATGAGCTTGAAAATTATTTCTGGTTAAAATTGTCATTCTTTTATCTTTCGCAATGAGTAATATTCACCACACATCTCATACATCCATACACCACCATTCATACCAGAATAGACTATCCACGCATCATTAGGTACTAGATACTCTCTAATAAACCCACATACCACAAGTACCATAGCACTTATCCATCCACCCTTTTGGGTCGACCTACTTCCATAAATTGTCCATTGCATTGCACTCCACACAGTCGCAGAAACAGACTGCAAGTTTGAGAATCGCAAATAATGCCCTTGAGTCAAAGAGTGCAACTGTAGAAATGACTTCACCTCGGATAGAATTACAGATGGACTCATCTGATTATTTTTAGTGTTATTTTCTTATTTGGCATTTTGATCAGAGATATGGAATTCTCTTCTCAGTCGTGAAAGAGAGGATATGGAAAGGATGATGAATATTAGGAGGAAGAAAAGGAGAAGTTGTGCAGCCTGAGGACCTGTATCTTATGTCTTTGTATGATAGTAGATGGACATACTATCTGTTACCTAGGTAAGAGGAAGTCACTGTATATCTCCTAAAGAAGTTTTTGGGAAGACTTTCCCAGGACGCTCTGATCTTGGGAGACTTTCTAGATGGGTGTATTGAGAACTATATACTTGTACTGTGGTACAATTGAGAATCGGATCTCCCGAGAGTGTGAATGTATGGATATGTGATGTATAATGGATATATAGTATAACAAAATGTAAAGAAACCCGAGGATAAGTAAATCAAACGCATCTATCTCTCTTCTCATAATTCCTCACTTGGAAGTCTGGAATCTCGAAGTCTCGAAAATTCGGGCTGAAATTGGGTTGTGTACGACATGACATATATCTGATTCATTCATTGATAAGTCTCAGTAAAGCATAAAGCGTAAAGTGCGGGCTGTGAATCTTTCCAATCGATGATACAGTATCTTGGGATCTTGAAATTGTATCTGGAAGGTTGGAGATATATACTGGGCTTGAGGTAGATGGGTTGGATGGGCTCGAGATGGGCTAGGTAGCTCGCTACCTAGATAAGGTTACATCAATTAAACGAGCGTTTATCTTCTGATCCCTCGGCATGAAAATAGTCGTTCAAGTTCGTGATAATTAGCGTATTGTCGGGATGGATAAATAAATATCGTCATTGATTGTTCGTTAATTAGGTACGGTACAGTTCAGTACGAATGTCACACCATAAACTTACGAATTTTTCGATACAACGCACCTGGACATATTGATATTGATCAGTTGCTGGTTACTGATTATTCGATTGTTCAATTGTGTATTGTATGTTCATTCAATCACGCATCGTAAGTGCCCTTATTAGTACGAATTGAAGTACAGATTCTGATCGCAATGGCAATGCGATGGCGATGACGATGACGATAGGGATGGGGAGATAAGCTAAAGTTTCAGTAGCTCGAATTAAAGTAAGCAAAGAAGGCGAAGCAAATAGCTACGTGCTATACCTACATACCTTGCCTACCTCTACACATAGTAGGTATCTACCTACATAATGTCTTCGTCGACAAGTCTGAGGAGAGAGGTAATTGGGATATATAAAGGTACGCCCCTCCTCTTCTCTCATCATCCCCCTCCCCTCCAAGAAACCCTCCCCAAGTAACCCTTCCCCCTTCCTAGAACTCCTCAACCTAGGGCGTTCCTACCCCCTCGGCTACACCTATTTCCGCACCCGTTTACACCGCGCCTTCATGAGCAATTCTCATTTGACGACTGCGGCTGAGATACGCGCGGGGATTGAACGGGCTGCGTTTGTGAGGAAGGGTATGTTTTGTTCTTTTTCTATTCTTTTTCTTTTGGTTCAATTCGATTTTGGGGGTTGGGGGTTGGGGGTTAGGGGAAGAGAGGAGATGGGGTGTGAAGGGGATGAGAGGGGAGGAGAAGAAATGAGAGAAATGCAGGGGATTTTTTTGAATACATATGCTAATGATTCAACGGTTTTGGTGAGATTAGAAATTGAAGCATTGTACGTTACATCCATCACATCACTTACATTACCACATTATCACATTATCACATTACCACATCGCCAAATATCCTCTTCGTCTACTCAATTACCCATTGTGAGAGCCTGAGAAGATTAAAGTGGAAAGTTCACACAAAATAACAAGTATCAAATTTACACACATATAAACATAAGCTGATTAAATACATATTGGGTATATCCAGGTACTATCTTAAAAGGTATCGAGCGCTGCGCCAAAGATACAAAGAAGGATGACGATCATATCCAATGATAAATAGCATACGCCGATGCAAATGCAGGCGTAGATGCAGATGTAGGAGATATATACAAGCCTTGCGGAAAACATATGATATCGGTGATATATCCAGTCGGCTCTATACTTCGATATTGAGAGATTTATTTCGGGGTCGAGATATTTTAGGATGAGAAAGGATATCTGTTCCAAAATCGAGATATCTTAAGACGAGAATGAAGTGGAAAATCTATTCGCATACGCGGGATGTATAAGAGGTATGATATAGTGGAGGCCAGCCGAGGAAATGATCGAAATGGTAGTAGGCAATATAAACATACGAAGAGAAGAAGATTGAGGAGAAAACCCAGAAAGATTCGAAGGCAGTAAATCACCTCTCAAGTATTCAAATCAGACTTTGGATCCTTTTTCTTTGCCCACCAAGCACCGACTTCCAAACATTCTCCCCAAGATGTTCCATTATTCTTCAACAAATCCGTCATCAAATTCCCATACCAACGATCCCATTCATCCATACTCTTTCCACTCGCTTCTTTCAATAATGGTTCTAAACTATCAATCATTTGTATAATGCTCATTAATGCTGTTCTGCGAAGAGCCGCTTGTCCCGGTGTAAGGTGTTTACGATCAATTTCTTTAGCTTTCCCTTTCGATCCATGAAGTCCGTTAAGGGAGGTGGTAGATCCGCCGACTCCTTCACGTTCCCAACGTACTTCACCAAGAGGAATTGCTAATCTTCGACTTTCGATTTGTTCGAGGACTGCGGCTTCTTGGAGAAGCATGGGTCGAATACTGGTACATGGCATGGTGGGTAAATCTCGAGTGTCGAGGGCCTTGGATATCCATTTATTGTAGTCCATGAGATATTGATTTTGTGGTTCTGCTAATGGTGTTTGTGGTGTTATGGTATATGCGCCCATTGCATTAGTGTGTATTTGTTTTTGAGCTTGAACAGAATCATCTTTGTCCTTTGCAGCTGGTGGTGCGTGTGATAAGAGCATTCGAATAGTATGATCGCCGTCCCAGATTTCCAATACACCTCCAGGTTTTAAGATTCGTAAATATTCATCCATCAAAGGTTGCGGATTGTCTTTTGTAGATTGTGCCATGCTAAAGTCCTTGACCATAATGAGGGAGAATTCTTCGTCGCGAAAAGGGAGAGGCGTCTTCCTCAAGTCGTGCTGAACAAATCGCCAATTCATATCATCGTCTGCATCCATACGAGGAGCTAGCGGTGCGATATCAATACCCGTGAATTGTATCGAAGAATGACCTTTGTGCGAAAAATGTTTATGGCACATTACACTCCAAAAGCCTGTGCCGCAAGCAATTTCGAGTACTCGTTTGGGAGGCCGATTGTTGAAAGCTGATGAACATGTAGGACCGTTGAAAACTTGACACAATAACATGGTTCGTAAAGTCTGCCGATGGATTTCTGGAAGATCGCATGGTAGGGGATATGCCAATGAAGGATCTCGTAGGTATCGGCGACCATTTCGTTTCGTAAATGGTTGTGCCATTAGAGCTTCTGGTGATAATGATCCAAATGGATCACGATCACGATCACGATCTCTCTCCAATGAATTTATTTTCGAAATGGAACTCGAACCAGTGGTACTTGAAATACTATTTGATCTTCCTACGGAATCGGAAGCTCCTCTCTGCTGGTGGACGGCGGAATTGGTGGAGGCATACCGTTCCACTCCGCTTGCATTTTTGATGCTGTGAGAAGAATGACCCGAAGTCGATGATGATTTGCGCTTTGCTTTCGCTTCTGAAGCGGCCCGGGCTTTGTTGGTTTGATTTGCGGAGTGTTTGTAATCTAGTAAAGGGGTTGATAGCATACCCACACCCACAACACCCGAAGTCGAAGTCGAAGTTAAGCTAGTTGCAGTATTCGTGTTGATCAATACCTCGGAAAATGGATCGTTATTCTTATGGTTATCGCTTCTAGATGTAGGAGTCCCAACAAGAGTGGGAGGGGAGGAGCGAATTTGTTGTAGATTTAGTGGTGGAACTGGATGATCGGAATCTAATTGTGATAACAATTCATTTCTCTGTGAATTGGATTTGGATTGGGATCTGGATCTGCCTTTGGAAAATAGTCTCACGGGTTGTGCTTGTGAATGGACTGAGATATTTGTATGTGCTGATGGCGGTTTGGAACGATCAGGCTTTTGGACCGTGGTATTATAAAAGAAGGCTGCTTCAGACATGATGAATGAATATGATGATCCCCTTTTCCTTGGAATTTATATCATTCGAATGAGCCTCATTGGTGAACAATTTAAAAACTAATAAATCATCGTTATAGGTGACGAGTTCCTGGAGTATAATGGCTATAGGTTTCGGTCCAGCACCCAAGGGAATCCGTTGATATTTTTGCCTAATTAAAAACCCCTCCAACTTTTGGTATCGTGATGAATTTTGAAGTATTCGTGTTCCAGACAGCGAATGGACTTCTGTGTTAAAACGGGGAAGCTGGGGGTAAGAATCTGATGAAAGTAGTAAATATGTATGTATCGGTAATGTGACGCTGTTAGATGTTTGTGACTCGTGAATGCAGTGCTTGATGAAGTATTTAAGTAGGTACGAGTAGAGTTTGTATAATTCTCCGCATTGCAGGTGATCTCTTGACCATGTACAGAAGTAGTAAGATAGCAAGGCGAGTAGTCAGGTTAATACGTATCGGGCTGGAGACTATATAGCTTCGTATATTCGAGTGACAGATTGATAGCACGTGGAATCATGGGAAAGTCCTTTCTATGCATTAAATCCAACCGGGAAACCAGGTAGAAAGACAAGCAAATCCTAGAAATCGATCGGATTGAGCGACCCAGTGGCATTTGGGCGTCAAGGGTTTTCTAATATTGTACGAGTACTTCCGTATCGTATAGACCAATGATGGGGGGACTTGCGAAGACCTCGAGGATCCTAAATTGATATCTCGTAATGTTGTGATGTTGATGATATTCGACTATATTAATTTAAATTGTTATGAATGTCGATTTTGGCGGAGTTTTAATTCCTCGTTGTGAAAATCCGGGAAAGGAGGGGAAAATTCTAGCCTTATATCATGATATATACAGAAAAGCTAACAAGTCTAGACAAATCATGCATATATCAGATCACTCTGAACATCAAATTAGATAACTAATTCGTTGGGAATGATTATACATCTTGCAACTAAAGGAACTTATATCTAGGGTCGTATTCATATTTCCCAATGCCGGGGTTTCAAGAAAAGATCGATTCATTGAGGGAAATTGAAAATATTGAGTATGCAGTAAGACCTATAACTCCACGTTCAATACATTGGAAGCGAGCGTTTCCTGGAGGGTTAACTTCAGCATTGGTAGTCTTCCCCGCGCTCACTCGCAGATATACCCTGCTTGAAGGGAAGTTCCAATCACCACCCAACCTAAATCATGATCCGATTGGTGATACAAATTTGTACCTTTGAAAGTTTCCCCGAGATTAATGTTGGTTGGGTTAGCTTTCAACCAGTTTGAGTTATACCCCCGTGTCGTCGTACCCCAGGTTTCACTCAAGAGTAGTCGTTTAACAACTAAACAGTTTTTCTTTTCGGATTCGTGGCTGCTCCTTCAGACAGACATAGTGACTTCTCCGGACCGTCTGAAAAGTAACTGTTTGATCCGGAGTTGTGCGTAAAAACCCCATCGACTTGACTAACCGCCCGCAACTTGTGAGATTATGCTGAAAGGATGAATCTAGTTGTGTTAAATGAGATATTGATGATTGGATGAATCTAGAATTCCAGATCAAATAAAGCCTTGCAGGATGTTGGGACTCGAGAATCTAAAATGCAGCAAAAGATAGGACAAAAGGCTTCTTGCATATATAACATGGGACAAATGTATTCCATATTCCATATTCCATATTCCATATAGCACAGTTTTTAGTCTTAGATAAGGACGGATGTTACCTCATCAGAATCCAGTTGGACAGGAGCATGAAGATTGAGAGTATTTACTTGTTTCGAATAGATTTGAAGTAACCATCCTATAGGTCAATGGACTCAAAACATGAAACAGAGTAGACTGAAAGCATTCCAAGAGCAAAGTTAACTGATGTAAGAGACAACCAAGTGCCGTCTCGTCATACATAGCAAGTACTACCTATCTAGCAGTACTCATTGTTTATACCTGGAACAAGACCGTAATGCTTTAAATGAGATAGAAACCCCACTTTATAGAACCTGAAGAGTATTGAGGATGTAATACTATCATGTAATTTCAACAAAACTGATTAAAAAGTCAAAGATAAAGCATATATTTTCAGTTTGTCTAAGAATTGACAATCATACACCATCGAGAACTTTGAATTGAAGCCCAAGAGTCACTCGCTTGAGATTCACGTGATTTCATTTTTTTTTGGCGCTAAGCTCTCATCCATGTTGAGGTTCGGCTCAGTCCTAGTTGGAGCTTTAGTGGGTGAACCACATCTTAAGCAGGAAGTTGACGATAACATCAATACAGCGAATTCAATCCTACAAGATCCTCTTTTCCTCGCAGTGTTTTAACGCATGAGAAGGTTTTCATCTTGACTCAAAGGTAGTACTATTTCTTTTGCTTCTTAAGTGAAAAGACAAATTCTTTTTCTTTCAACAGTGTTCACATCTCAAGATAGCCACTTACCAGTTACAAGATAATAGACCCGACACTTACAACTTGAACGGTTCACTCTTTACCTCTGCGAGATCTTTCACGAAAGCCCAAAAGTCGATTAAATACCCTGAATACGCGCCGCACACAATTCACCGTACCGAAACTTTGAAAACATACATATCTATCTGATTCCAACATCGATTGCTTCGCGCACAGCAGCGCACCCCACCACTGGTAACTTTGATATCGTGGTATATTCCAGAAGATATTCTCGAGAGACCTATGTGCCAACGAAGAAGAAACCGATCTCCAGCTTCGAAACCACCAGTTTAACCGGTCCTCGGTTTATTCCATCTCTTTCAACGGCCTGCGCTCACAAAGCTGAGCCGACGCCTCCGCTAGATCTCTATCTGCGGTGGTTTTAATGGCAGATGGTTACAGATTTTCACAGCAGAGCGCTGGGAACTATTATTATCCTCAAACTACACACCATCCAAGACATTTAATACGTACTGGGACACCTCCAAATAACATTCGGTCTGCCTTTAACACGAATACTCCATCCCCAAGTCGAACCCCCGATCCTCAATCTCCCGCCCACGGTCTTTACGGTATGTTTAACCATCAGCAAGGGCAGCATGGCCGTGTCAATGGCGCAGGACGAGGCGCTATGGCAAGCATGATGCCATATCCTCACTTTCCTACACATCAGTCTCAGCATAATCAACACCACGCCAATATTCAACAAGACCATAATGCACACAATTCCAACGGGGTGAACCACCATGCGAACTTCCCATCTGTTGGCATGCAGAATTCGGCTTCCACTTTCGCTCCCAACCTACAAAACGGACATACGACAAACGCACATAGTGCTCAGGCTCAGGTAATGAACGAACACTGGCAGAAGCAATTGGATTTGTATGCGGAAGGAAAGAAGGCAAAACAGAGTGGCGCGCATTATTTTGCTAGATCCAAAGCAGGGGAAAATACTGTTGACAAAGCCACAACGATATCAACCGAGGAAGAATCAGAGAATGCGAGTCGAAACAGGCCCTCGAACACGGATACTATTAAGCGTCAAGATTGGCATAATATGGATATGAGCGGACTTGGACTACGAGCATTATCAATTGAAGTATTCCACTATACTTTCCTCCAAGAGTTATACGTGGCATCCAACGCCCTCACATCTATACCTTCAGCCATTGGTCAATTGCGACACCTCCGTCATCTTGATGCCTCAAACAATGCATTGCAGACTCTACCCCCCGAATTAGGCATGTGTGTATATCTGAAAAATTTACTACTGTTCGATAATCAACTTACGTCATTACCACAATCATTTGGATCACTCTATCAACTCGAGATGTTAGGCATTGAAGGCAATAAACAAATGGATCCTGCCATTAGAAGTGAAATCATGGAGAAGGGAACTAAAGCTCTTATTCATACTCTTAAAGAAGAAGCTCCAGGTGAGTTCATAAGTCTTCAATTTCTATCTCGTGACTAATTCGTCCCCAAGTACCTCCCCCTCCCGCCCCTAGAGAAATGATTGATCTACTGAATGGCACGACGGTTGCCCCTGACGTCGAGCGGTTCACTGTTTTCTCTTACAACATTTTATGTGATAACTATGTGGGACCCGGTCAATACGGTTACGTTCCATCTAAAGCATTGGATTGGGAGCATCGAAGGCACGAGATACTACGCGAAATCGAAGAACGAGATGCAGACTTTGTATGTCTCCAAGAAGTTGATGCTGAAAACTTCCGCGAATTTTTCAGCGTGAAACTTGCATACAAAGACTATAAAGGTGTATGGTGGCCAAAATCACGAGCCAAGACTATGTCAGAGTCGGCTGCAAAGGCTGTCGATGGCTGCGCAACCTTCTATAAGAACAACAAATACATTCTTCTCGATAAGCAACTTATCGATTTTGCAAACATCGCAATTAACAGACCTGATATGAAAAATCAACATGACATTTTCAATCGTGTCATGCCTAGGGATCATATTGCAGTGTTAGCTTTCTTCGAGAACCGCCTCACTGGATCACGCGTTATTGTTGCCAATGCACACATATTCTGGGATCCAGCGTATGCTGATGTCAAACTGATCCAAATCGCAATTCTAATGGAGAGCATCAGCAAATTTGCTGAGAAATATCAACGGCACCCAGCATGCAAAGATAAAAAAGCGTATACTATCACGGACGATTCAGACCCTGATGCCCCTGTGGAAGTTGCTCCAGAACCTGCCCCGTCCATGGAATATACGAATAAGACCCAAATACCGCTCATTGTTTGTGGTGATTTAAATTCTACTTCAGACTCCAGTGTGTACGAATTGTTAGCTACTGGAAGAGTTGCTCCAGATCATCCAGACCTTGGCAACTATCAATATGGAAATTTCACGAGAGATGGAATTGAACACCCTTTCTCCCTTCGATCCGCCTATACCAACTTAGCCGATGGTCCACAAGAATTAACATGGACCAATTACACACCCGGCTTCACTGATCACATTGATCATATCTGGTACTCGACTAACGCACTCGAAAATACTGATTTGTTGGGACCTGTAGATGAAGAGTACATGAGAACAGTGCCCGGTTTACCACACTACCATTTCCCTAGTGATCATCTAGCACTCTTAGCCCGATTCAATGTCAAGATGCCAAAAACCAAGAAACCCCATCAAGATCCACCAGATTTCGGTCCGTCGAGTCACCATGATCGACGAAGAGATTAGAACATACATGGAGCAAAAGCATAGGCTTCAACTTCTAAGCTCGATGGCTAGAAGGATGGATTTCAATGAACGGAAAGGGGAGGAGTTTATTTTTCTTTCTTGTGTTTATTCCATGGGCTTGGAAATTGGTGGTTTGGCAGGCTACTGGCAGGCGTGGAGCGTTGTATGCATTTTCGAACCTACTTTTTTCACACTCTCTTTTGCGGTCTTATCGGGGTTTGTTTTCATGTAATGATTAGGTTTCAGAGGTGGATGGTGTGACCGTGTCAGGGATGAGATCTGACCGGGCAAAGCGTGGGAGACGGGAAGGGGGGAATATGGGTATGCGAGGGTGATTTGAGATGAGATGAGATATATGCAAGCAAAACAAGATACATGTTAGTGTATAGAACAACGTGATAAACTTGTTTTGCCCTTTTTCAAATTCATTTCCACTACTTTGATTGATTTGGTGAATGATGATATACACAGGTATTTCGATACTGAACAAGACATCACTGCGAGTGATATTCATACGATACTACTACAAAACAGTATAAATAAACTATCGATGTTTACATGGCATACAGTCACTCAAGGTTTTGGCTAATCACTGTGTTTCTTTGGTACTAGTACCATCAATCAGGTAGCTATTACTCTTCGCCTGGAACTTGAGCATTTTTCGTGGGATCTACTAAGTGGATATCTCTTGTTCCAATTGTTTGTTTCTGTTTTCATCGATTTCCTTGTACGTGCCTAATTTTCGGTCTTTCATGATCTCTAGAATTTTGTTGACAAAGAAGTGCGATGTGCATGTATGCATGGTTTGCAACAATCTGCATTAGGTGATATGTTGTTAGATTCCGCTTTGTCTATAAATGCGAGCGCGTCAAAAGTTTGCAAAACCTAGGAACCTATGCTCACACTTTATTTTGATACGCAAGGGATATTTTGATTGGTTCCCCAAAATGGCTGAACCCGCTGTGAAAAATCCAGTTCCACGTCGCAATATTCCGCCCAAGGAGGATCTGCTACGTTTGCGTCAGATGATTGCGGTATGGCATAAATTGAAGGCTCATTGGAAAGCCTCGGAGCTGTATGCGGAGCAGGTGGGCTTTATACGGAGTGAGATTTTACCGTTGGGGTGTTTGATGGTTTCCAAGGCGGTTTGTGTTGGGATTGGGAAGATGGATGGACGGTGGGTGAGAGGAGAGGAGAGGAGGAAAGATATAGGAGAGGAATGGAAATTGGATGTGGGATATGGTGCGAAGGGATTGAAGGGATTGTGTCAATTGGTCATGTTTCAATGCTGGGTGGAGATTTTGAGTAAGTGTTTTCTGTTTACTTTCGGTATTTTCAGGGGCTTGTTCTGCTAACCGTCAAATTCAAATGTTATATGTCATGTGTTATTCATCATATATAGCTCTACAAAAACTAACACGCAACTCAGGAGAAGATTTCGCACTCCCCGACACCGCCATATCATTCTATTTTCCGCGCGGGTTGAGCAGGATCGAAAAACTCTTCATGCAGGGACTGGGATATAAAAGTAACATCGTGCAATACTACCACGAATTAAAGAATGTGGTGACGCCTCACACATTTCTATTTGCAACGAGCAAACATGTTAAATTTTGGCATAGAGGATTGTTAGAGTTGGTGGTGCCGGGCTTGATGGTCAGCGCGCCGTTGCAGGTTAATGGATATTGGGAGAGCCATAGGAGAGGGTGAGTTTGTTCTTGTTAGAAGTTGGAATGGGAAATGGAAATGAGATGATGTATATTTTTGTTTTATACTGACACGAATACAGCGCTCAACGAGCATACAGACGCTTTCTAAACACGGTAAAGAGTCGTAAGCTTGGACCTCTTGTCGACATCAGTTCTCTTACCTCTACCGAGCTCGGAGATTCGAGATGGAAACTGGATACTAAAAAAGCTACTGAATTGCGCATGAGTGAAATATCAATGAATTATGAATGTTACTGGAGGCCTGATCCGGAACCAGAACCGACGGAAGGAAAAGAGAAAGAGATAGATAAGCCAATGTATGGATGGTACACACCCATGGCCTGGCATAAACTTCCCGGTCCGACTCGTATCCCCGGAGATATTTACGATTTGGGAGACGTAGAAGCAAAACGGCAGGCGAAGACTTTATCATGGTGGGGATGGATTGTACTGAAGGCGCCGATACCAGGGCTTTTTTATCTTGATTTCATGTTACGATGCGTGAAAACCCTTTTTGTCAATATATTCTGGCCGGTTAATTTCGGGACAAATGGGGGGAGCCTGGGAAAGATAGAAGCAGTCTGGGGTTCCAAAGAAGAGGAAGATGGGACGGTGTGGTATCTAGTGGAGAGGAAGACGAAAACTGGGACGCAATGGGGATACCAGCCAAGTGAGACTTTGGGGCCGGGAGTTTGGGAAATGGTGAAAGATTTTCATTATGCGTGTCCAGGGAGGAAGATAGGACATGTGCAGTTGGGGTGGTGGGAAGATGTGGGGTTGCTTACTGAGATGTATTGGGGTTCTTATTGTATTCAGTGTGAATATGAGAAGAAATCTTGAATGAATTTGGTTGTGTCTTGAATTAGAATCTTGGTAGAGGTATGATAGGTCCCCGGAAACGTTGTTGGCTTTTGGGACTAGAATATTTCGAAGAACTTTCCTCGCGAGAATGTGAGAAATGAAGAATCCTATCTCATTGACATGGAACAAAGGCGCCGATTTGACTCATGGATGAATGATTCGTACATGACAAACATAGGCGAAATTTTTTGATATTGCCGTGAGTTCGATAGAATTGGAAGGATACAAACGTGCCCATCCCTTGAATCTATGCCCAATTTCACTCTCGTCATGCGGAAAGAATAATTTCCACTTTCTCAATCTCAACTCGCTAGTATATATACATAGATTGACGAGGAATGAAATATGGTGTTGTTAATATTGATAGTGACAAGATTTGATGCTAGATTTTCTGCCGAGTTTGTGCAGAAGATGAGGGAAGATTATGCAAGGTAGAGTGCTTGGACTGATCTGGATGAGTGATAGCCCATTTGAAACAAGAGGAGGCAGATGGTTGCTGTTTGAATGGCTTTTGTAAATCGAGAGATGGGAGGCATCCATCGCTTGCACTGAGGCACGTGTTTCGACGTCCATAAGATTCTTATACGCACTTACATATCCTTCTATCATTCATCACCGACATTCTATGCAAAACCAATCTCCCAGTATAAGCCTTGCTCTACTTTCCAAATTTACAGATTCGGACGACTTCTCGTTCTGCTGCTGCGTCGGTACCATGTGAACCAGCTATGCTAATTTTGGCACATATTTCGGCACACCTCGTAGCTAGAGCTGATTCTCGCCCTTGTGAATGTGCTGAATTATCGACAATAACCACTTTTCGTGCCTTAGCTATCGCCTTTCAAGCCTTGTTCGGTGTTCCCATATCCTCTACCGCATCTGCCCTGTCCCATGTATCAACCTCCAACTTCCTAACCTTCTCTTCTATATCCTTGATCTTTTTCAGTGCATTATTCATCGCCGTATTTTGCTCGTCCCAAGTCTTCGCAAAAGCATCCAAAAGCCATGGTTGTAAGCCCTCTTTCTTTCCCTTTACATAATCATACGTCACAATATCTTCCTCGCATCTTGCAGCTGCTCGCTGATGTAATTCCGATACGATTAAGACATCCAATTTGAAAGAGAATTCGTCTTTACTTTTGGGTTTATGAGTGAGTTTGTGATATACGGAAATGTGATCTGGCCATGTCATCGGCTAATGTTTGTTAGCTAGAGTGTAAATGTACACGCACGATCCGATAGAGAAAGGTAATACTAGAAAAGACTCACAAAAAGATAGGTCGTCTTTATGCTTCTCAGTATCATTCCATAGCCCTCTGGCGTACACATTCGTCTCCATTTTTCTTGATTTTGGGGATCGATATGAACAGCATAATTTTGAGCCCAGTTTACTCTTGCACTCTCTGCATATCGTATATACATGACATTATTAACATGTTTCTGTTGCGCAGTAACAGTTAGCTCCCCGATTTACTTCAACATATATCTAGGAAGATATAGTTCTCCAGCCCTTCTACCTTAAAGGGGAATATACCATACAGTCCATCTCCCCCCAGACAACCTTATGTCGACTTAGACCAGCTCTCTTTTTATCCACCAAATAACCATGTCTTCCAGCTAACAATTCCCTCCAGTCTCGCCCCAGTACTTCGAGTATTTTCCCTGCATCTCGTGCTTGTTCTCGACTCATTCCAAACATTATACATTTTCCAATCCTAGCTTTGATCGTACCCAGCCATCGTGAATCTGAAATGGCATCTGGTTGGCGCGTTACCGTTGTTTCGAAGCGTTTTGATATAGGACTTCGCAGACTTGTGAACGGTCGTCTTGGAAGATACGGTAATCTAGGGGACATTTTATCAAATGATAGGGGGCAATTGTTCGAAATATGAGAGATATTGGACTTGCGAAAGTGGCTGACTATTGTAGAGCTGTCGCAATCTCCCCGCATTTTCGGAATTGCGGCCGCGGAGTGTGTTTAGCGTGTTATTGGCACCCCGCTTCGAATAATAACAAGTCGACGTCGGCGATGGCATGACAGTGGGACGAAATGATCGATAGATGTATTTATCTATCTCACATGCCATGACGCATGCGAAACTCGAATTCAAACCCGCTTAGTCAAAATCTCTCGGCTGAACTTCATTGTCTAGATGACTCCAGCTTCGATTGAACTTAATAAGGATCTCTCGATAAAATGATGGAGAGCAACGAACGTACTCCGTTGATTGCGACAGTCACGGTTGCCCCCCCGCGACAGAGATATGAATATGATGCGATTCGTCGATTCTTCACTATAGCTGCAATACTGTGCTTGGTTGTTGCAGCCTTTATCTTTCTATTGCTTTTACCTTTGCTCGAATAGATTTTGAAGGTGTGACCCTTCGTGATAATCTTAACGACTAGTGCCTTAAGTCCTTGAGCTAGCGCTACTTGCCTCGCTTGCCCAACATACTACGTACCTAAGTAGTTCGATGTTTGAAGTTGCAGCAAATCAGCCTCAGCCCCGTATGCAGCAAGACTAGCCAATGATGGTTTTCCAGATTTCCCTCACCAATTCTTGACAACAACTCTTTGATGCCTACTCGATATCAGCACGAAAAGATGACTTTGCCAACCTACAAAATCTACAAAATCCAATGGCATCTCGCAATGCAAGATCCTTTCATGCCTCAAGCTATACGCTACCACACCAATATCTTCATTGAAACCTCCCAAGATGGCTCGGGTACGATCTATGAAGTCAATGGAGATATCGTCTCTGCTAGCGGAATGAGTTATTTGAAGTTCCCTTCACCGCCACCAGAGTCTTTCGAGTCATTCTATCAAAGAAATCTTTTGGGCAAAATTGCTGTGTCTGATTTAGAGGAAGTGACAGGAGTTCTGAAGAGTATTCCACCGCCTCCAAGACAGAGATGGTTCAATCCGAAAAGCATGAAGATGGAAGCTTGTAAGGTAGATGGAACGCCGTATAGATATGAGGAGGTAGTACCAAAATTCTGGAAATGTACGGAGTGGACGAATGAGAAGGCTATACCTGCTTTATGGGCGAAAGGGTTAATTAAAATGGTTAATAACGAGGACGTTGTTGGAAATTAGATAGTGCAGAGCTATGTATTTTTCAAGGGGTATCAGTATATCTACTTGCCGGATGTGTTTGACAGATGGAAGATAATACTATTATGTGTGTGATTTCGAAAAGGATAGAGCAGGGTTGCAAGGATAGCCACTTGCTTGAAAAAGAATCTTGGAGGACACGAATTTGAGAAAACAAGGATGTGACTATAGACTCTAGAGAGGGAGCAAGAGAGTGTTCAAGGTGGAATCAAGTAAAGTGCCATTGAATACTAACACAACAAGGCTATTGGCTTGCAATTAGAGATAGGCTACAGAACCATAGGTCTATTACCAGAACCGGAAGATACAATAGTCATAAACCAGCGTAGGGTTCACATTCCTCGCTGTATTCTTAAGCATACTACTTTGATAATGAAAGGACAAGTAAACAAACAGATGAAGAGGTAAACACATAAATCCCACGTCTCAATCTAGATCATTTTATCTCTCAGCCTGACTTTGAAACACACACTTCTTCCGCAACTTTTTCCTGCCACGTAGTTCTGGCTCTATAAGCGCTGGTGCCTCGAATCTCATTCTTCTAATCATTCCTTCTGGAGCCTCATTATCAAACAAGTCTGACCAATATATGCATCTATCAAGATGATTTGAATCCTCTGGAAATCCATTTGGCATGTCCGGAATCTCATAACCCTTTCTCTCGAGGAGACTCCTGTTTAATCCCCAAGCAACGTTACACGTTATCCGAAAATTGTTCTTGCAGAAATCTAATGTTGCTTCTAGGGGATCAACCTTCTTAAGTACAGCAGAGCAGACAATTGCGAATACTTTTGCTAGTGTATCACTTGGCGGCTGCGGTTTATCACGCTTGGACTTTGAAGCAGGAGATTGAAGTCTGGTTGATACTCGACGCAGTAGTGACGGTTGACGTTTAGGTCCTATTGGAATTTCTGGTCTCCTCCAGCCATCTTTGATTAAGCCAATCATTCCATGTCCGGCGTGACTATATCTGTTCATCTATAAGTATATTGTGCTTTTCAAAAATGCCTTGGATACATGAGTAGGATCCTTACGTAAACATTTCCTTATGGCCATTAGCTACTACGAAAAAGTTGGTCCATTCTAAATTTGTGAGGTTGATTCCACCATGGCGTACAACATAACTTCGTAATAAGGGTGAAGGTATGATAAATTTCATGGCTCCTAGTCCCAAAGCGGTTCTGTTATCCTCAAAATATTTCTTGATCTCATCGTATCTTGGACACTAGATTAATAGCAAGTCAGTATCTGTCCATGTGATCATGTAATGAAACAAGAGAAATCTTCGATAAGCAAATTTGCTTGTGAACTGGTAAGAGAAAAAACATGTATGATGAGAGCATTCCTGAGTTAAGAAGATGCAGAATTAAAGGACAAAGTATGCTCACAGTTTGACCCGAGTATGGAGCTTTATCTTTCAGGGCTACTCGTTGCGAATAGTGATAATGCCCTGGCTGCTTTGGACTTATATTCTGAGCCCTCTCCATGATTTTTTTAACCCTTCTCCGACGCGCATTTTCTATATAAACTGACACCATCTCAGATTCTCGTGCTAATGATGGCACATCGAGATAAGAGGCGTCTTCATCGCCTTTAGGAGCTGTTGCATATAGTTGATCGCTTTTAAAATTCCATTGCCCAACAATCTTCGGACCCATGTGTGTGGCCTTGGGACCGAAACTATAATGGATGAATTAGATCACTGCCCTGAGAGTCTATTGTGTGATATATTTATGGTACTTACGCTCGTAAGTAAAAACCCCAGAAATTTTGATCATGTAGCCCCATGAACCAATCTACAGGTACTGGATAACACGCTCTGATATCCCACAATTTCTGAGTTTCTGACGGGGGAAGCACAGGACCTCCAGAGACTCCACCAAACCACACACTGGGGAAATTAAATCTAAGTTCCGAGTGAGTATTGCTAGCTAGATGTAAGACGAAAAGATCACTTACTGAACTATTCCTCCACAGGATTTGCCCGGGAGATCCAAACCGCTGACTAGTGGGATGTCGATTCCTCCAAATACCTGAATAACATTAGTATTCATTGTAAAAAGTTTTATTGCAACATACGGATGATTGCATCGAAAATCCACTTGAGATATATACGTTAGTTGGGTTAAACAAATGAGTTCAATTGAATACTCACGTCTCAGCAATCGGCTCGTCCATGAAATAAGGTTCCCCGTCATATCTCGAATCTGAACCTTTCATTTTCGCTGATAGATAGGTAACCATTGCATGCTTTTTGAGTCAGCAATGAAATTTTTCATCTAGAATAGTGAAGAGTCACAAACCGTGAGTTCGTGTAATACCACAGAGACGATGTGAAAGGTGTTTAACGCTCTATCTTCCGGCAGCAAGTTTGGATTCAACAGCGGTTCGACTAAATCATGAGCAATCAAAATGAAAGTAGTACCCTTGAGATTCAATACCGAATTTCTAGGGCCAACTGTTATACCGTTGGTATAGGTCCTATTAATGCCAGGGGAGTCAGTGTTCCCTGTTCAAGAATAGTTTTGGGGAAAATTAGAAAAGAAAGCTAAATTAGGAATTACATTTGAGTTTCTTGAGATAAACAGAGGATGAGACTTGAGCTTGGGATACAGAGTTTCATGTGAAAGACACCAAAATTTGTGATTCGTTTACGTACCCATCTTGGGGAAAACATTCTAAGGAGACTTGTCCTATTCCGAAGCCCCAACTTATTGAACCTACTATTTCATTTAAGAATTCATTGAACGTAGCAGTTCGCTCCTGATAGTTGAAGAGGTTTGAAGGATAAAAACGCCAGTAATCAGACCCTCTGATTTCGGCAGGTAGTTCATCATCAGGTATTTTCTGGTACATGCCATTGAGTAGTGCATCGAACCTTTTTTCTGTCAGCAAATTAATACGACAATGGATAAAGTCGAGAGTTTTACCACTGCCAAGTAGCGACGTTTGACAGCACAAGAGTGACAATCTTGAGAGCGGGTTGTATTGCCTCCCATATTTCATCGTTGCCTTTGATCTAGTTCCACTAGTAAATCCAGTTCCTACCATCTGAAAGTCCTGCACTTACCTCCCAGAATTTGTTGCCATCTCCATATGGATGTTTGGGAAAATGTAATGGTATCACATCTTCTCTTTCCCAATGTTGCCTCTCAAAGATAGGGTGTATCGGAACCGTGCCAAGGTCAACCCGTCCAGTTGTTGAATCGGAATCCCATTTACCTGGCCTGATATCTGCCAGTGCTCCAATTTGTTCTAACTCATGAGCAGTAAACCCTATCACAAATCAGTTTTGGCTACTTCCTGAGATAATTGATCACTTACCCCAAAATCTCGTTCTCTGGTAATCTTCTAATGCCCTATGCCTATCTGCTGACACCAACTTTCTCCAATCGACTACACTTGGTGAGGCCGGTGTCAATCCACTTTTCTTCAAAGGGAGCCACTCCCTGAGTATTTCGTGACCTGGGCCTTGAGGATGTCCATATTTTCCTGCAAAGGGAGTTTCTCGCGTTGCCATGATTATTAGCAGAAAATATTTCGATCAAAATTTGAAGATACCGATTGAAAATAAATAGGTACAAACAAATATAATCCAGTGTCTTTCCGCTTTTCTTTATGTCAATCGCGAGCGATACACAACAAAGATGCACAACAAAGACATCGGAAAAGCATTCAATCAGTTAACGAACAAGAAAGACAAGGTATAGACCAAAATATGAAATTGAGGCTCTTCATTTACCATCGGCTAATTTAGAAATGCGCAAAGGAGATATATATGACCACATGATTAACCCCAAAGGCTTGAACCGGTCGCCCCACCCATGATTTCTGTGAACAGAATCGATATCTCCAAACTTAATCAACTCGGATTCACCCACGAAGCAGCCCCAACATATAACCCATCTGACCCGCATCTAAACCAACCCTCTATATCTCTCTATCGGCGTGATAGGTGTGCCACCTGAGCTCCTAGTAACTCTTTCTGTCGAACTGCGAAAGCTTGGGAGTGATGGGAAGTATTTTGGTCGGATGGTTTCATCGAAAATTCGCAGTGTAAGGATAAAGAAGGACAGTCCTAACAACATCCCGATAACGAACATTACAATTGCTGCAGTCTTGTCGACAGCCCGTTCGCTAACACTGAGACTTCCAGAATGCTCAAATGCTGAAAAAGGAGACATGGTTTCCATAGTTTCAATATCCGATTCTCTACCTGAGTTGATTGGACCTCTAAATGATATTATGTTGTTGCTGACAGCTTTGGAATCTTGATGTCTTTTGATGTGTATCTGGGAAATATCTATGAATCTAGATTGAGGCTGTAGTCGAAAGGGTTTGTGGGACCACGATAATGATGCGCAAAGAGTATCTGTCAATAACTGGTCTTCTGTCCCTCAAATTCTTCGAACTTCGATTATGAGATCATCTACGAAACCAGATCGCAAAATAGGATAATCTAGCCGGTGACAATTAGTTATAGCAAGGGAAAGCAGAGAGACAGGTACATACAGATGTTGACAATTGTATAGGTAGAGGAATTGTGCCTTGATGTTGTAGACTTGTAAGAGGAGTACAAGAATAGCAATTGCAGAGCAAGCTACAGGCTTGCTTGCAATCTGCCATCCATACTAATTTCTCGCCGAAAGTGAATATGATGAATAACAAGCCAAATATAAGATTAACAGACTCTGATTGTATTGTGCCGCTATGGCGGTGAATCTGAATATTGCAATGCAGATTGTTCAATCTAGATGTATGAATCTTATCATCAGTATCCAGCCAAAGGAACTATCTGGACCATCTTGAATACCATACTTACAACTCTAGATTTTCATACCCATACTTCTGGTCCCTCTAGACCTTTTCTCTACCTATACGCCCCGAAGCCTAGCAATAGATCTACACAGAGTCTCCCAACGCAGATATTTCATCCTCTGCATTTGTCCACAGGCCTAGCTTGATCTCTCACGCATCTCCAACTCAGAAGCAGCTTTGTCGATTCTTGCCCCTATCCCCTTAGACAATCCCTGGTCCCTCTAATTCCTGCATATGATCCACCGCCACCCTAAATGTAACGATAAAAACAATCAGCGCCAACATAACTCCCAGAAACAATCCACACACGACAGTCGCTGCGTTGAGATGGTGGAGATCTAACATATTCTTATTTCTTGGCCCGTATAAATTATATGTTCTCCCCATCATCTAAAGCTACAAAAATATTGTAAAGCAAGAAACACAAGCATCATGGACTATTTATTGTAAACAAGTGAATAAAGAAGGATTTCCGGAAAAAGTTTACAAAAGGCCCAATTTGGAAACGATGTGGAAATTGCCGTTTTCGGCTATTTTGGGGGGCAGAATTGCACTTGACGATTCGGATGGGGAAATAATAAACGTGAGAATTCCTTGTGAATTTACATTTTTAAAATCAGATATGAAACGAAAACATTTTATCATGGCAACTTAAGTGAAATGATCAATCGACGTTTGCAATTAATAGATTTAGTTAATCTAGCACACGACGCTCCAAGAGATTAACCACCGAAACGGGAATGTGTGCAATCAGCATTCGTCACAGGTAGTTGGCATGAATCATCTTCTATCGTCTGATAAATAATAGAATTAGCTAATGAGACATAGGTTGGATGGAGGTTGTAGGATCGTACGTACTTGCGAAGGAAGGAAATCCGTATGGCTTCTGACTCCAAGCACCACTATTCTTCTCTCAGCACCCACTGAAGAAATTTCATAAACCGCAGAGTATCAATCGAGAATGATTCATTGAGTTGATGTGTTGATTGTCGTCGTGTCTCGGCGCTGGAACTCGGAGTTGTTGAAGCCGAGTGTGCTGTGGTGCAAAGAGTTTCCAACATAGATCGACCTGACTCAGCTCAAGCCACAGCTCTTCCTCAAGTCTCAAAACCCGATATCATCTCACCCTCCCCGGTAAGAGGTATGCTTCATTGCGCGATGGTACTCTCACAATCTCTACAGACTCACACCATCCACGGCGACAGATCTCGTCCCTAATCATCGACTCCGGAGTTCCTACGATCTCTCTGGAGAATCTCCTGAGCCTGCACTCCATCGATTCGAGGGAATACAAAATTAAGCATGTAGAAATACATAAGGTACCAAGCGATAAATCCCAAAATTGCACCCAAGCAAAAACCAAAGGCTAGCATTGGAACCTCTGAGGGTGTGAATCCCTCTCGGCTTATAGCAGACTCTGTGTGTGAACTGGCAGCCATTTTTGCTTGAAATTGTTTATGTAGTTGGAAGGGCGAGGACTGTTTGATTTCGAGATTTGGATAAATGGGTAGTGGCTGAACTGTTTTTTTGCTGAACTATTCGTGCGTGAGTGAGTGCTTGACAAGGTGTTAGCGCAAAGTTGTTGTTTAATATAAATCGTAATGTGAAGTGGGGCACTTGAAAAGAGTGAATGGCGAGAGATGACTGACTTTGTGGTGCGAATCCTTGGCCAAATATATCGATCACTAAAATATCTAGAATGTAAATTGTCTAGAAACCAGCGAGGGGGAAGATTGATTTTTGACCATTTCTTGAAACTATCGGAGCAAGTCAGTGTCTGGTTGACCAAAAAGGTTGAAAAAAAAACCAGGAAATAGCAGCAGAGAAGGAGTATCGTCGGAAAATTCTTGAGACCATTGTACATCCAAAAGGAACAGACGAGTGTCAAATGAACGAGAAGGTTCAGAAGAACGAAGTGTGATTAGAGTGAAGGTGTACTCTTGATGTATGCATTGCTTGCCTCACTAGGAAAAAAAGGACATTGAGTCTTGATTATGGTATCTTATCATACAGGACGTACAAGACACTCTCTACTCCCAACCAGTAACGCCAGTACTAACCTATGTCATATACAATTCATACATTACTTAACCATCCATTTTGACATCCTCCCCTACAGCAGGGGCTTTGCTCATATTTCTGAGTAGATAACTTCGTTTAAAGTACTCATTGGGGTGTACAATGGTTTCTAATTGTGCTGCACCCCATGTACCATCATCTTTCACTTTCTTAATCTCCTGCTTATGTGCGTACTCGAAGACTCTGGACATTATCTGTTAGCAGCTTTCGAAGAAGCATTCTTACATTACATACCTATTGCAAGCAAAGATGGAACTTCTGCTTCTCTTTATCTTCTTTTACTCCTCTCAAAACCTCATGGTCGTTCACGCCTACGGCGCGCAATAATGAAGTTAGATTGTCCACACTAAAATGCCTGTAAGGACAACCGTGTGATTCTCCTGGTCCCGGAGGATGCTCCGTCAATATCTTCTGACAACTAAACGGAGAATACCCATTGCCTCTGCGATTCGAATCTCCTCCCACGTCACCATACGAGTGACGAACATTGTATCTGTATTCTTTATTGAAGACATCATCTGTGATTTTACTGAAGGCGGAGCGCCAGAATACGAGACATTCTTCCAGATTCAAGCCGATACCCTTGAGGAATAGGGTGTATTGCAGACGACCGTAATGTTTGAGATGTGCATCCCGGCGGAGGGATTTATGGAGGTTTTGCATGCAGAGAGGGAATGAAGAGGAAAGTGCGTCGATATTACGGGCGGATATGTCAGCTCCATCGACTGCAGTTGCTGAGCTGGAGTAATTCGCATCCGGTGTGGTGAAGTTTTGAGAAAGATGTGTAAGAATTGGTGTTAGTCGATCATCTTCATCAAGCCGAGGAAGTGCGCGAGATGTGATCTGAGTGAGCAATTAGAATAATTCGTAATAAGGATTTAGAAAAATCAAACAAACCTCCAAAGCTTTATCCAGCTTGCTTGTAAATTCCGCAACAACCATTGAAAGTTGTTCCCTGGAATGAACATACGCCTTTCCACCCCTTAAAAATACTCTCCGACTCTCTACTAATTCCGGGACTCTCTCCCAGTCTACTTTGAACCAACTCTCTTCTTCAATCCTCATCTTATCTCTGCCGGCTGCACCCTTCAATTGCTCCCAATAATCTCTTTTCTCATCCTCACTCACCGTCTCCCAATCTAGATTGAGGCCCTCCACAAACGATTGCCGTTCCCTTAAATCGTCTGCCTGGAACCGCAAACGGAATAGCATAGACTCCACACGAGAAAATCGTCTTCGCAAGTCTTCTGTAGAAGCGAAAGCAAGCCGCAGGATAAAATGACTGTAATGATCCTTCTGTCTCTCGGCCTGCAGTGCGCTAGAACCAGACGAAGAAGCAGAAAGTGGTAAATATTTATCGAGAAGGGGCTTCATGTGGGCTGCTGTCTCGGCAGGGGTTCTGTTTCTGAATGAACATGCTTCGAGTTCTGCGAGAACTGTTTATTATGTTATTATATATTCGCAGGTATGACTAAGTTGTTGAAATACCTCGCAGACGATCAATAGCCCATTGCTCAAATTGTTCCAGAGTTATATCAGCCGTAGGAGGTATTGTGTAGAAATTCAAACGGTGCGGGTAGTTGAGATCTTTGTAGGCAGGCTTTTCTGCAAATTGAGTTTTCCTGTAGTCTGGCTTTTGTCTCTTGGAGAATCTGTTTGGGTCTTGACGTATCATTTTGTCGTTATTTCAAAATTGTGTCCCAATGTTAAGTTAGAATGTTCCTCACTGCTATGCATGTACGGATTGAATTGGGGTAACGCGTGCTAAAGTGGAAAAGTCGCGACGCGCCAAATTTATTACGGGTAGCTCAACTGACCAAGATGGCAACTTTGTCAGCCAACCACTTATAGGTCTTGTATCTCAATAGCATGACAACATAGTTTAAATGTTGTAGTTGTTTTACAAAGTCAAGAAATCAGTAGATCCAGAACTGGGAAACATCAATTGATAGATTCGATTTGATCAACAGCACTGATTTCCTGGAATTATTGACAAAGGGGGAAAGATCAACCCAAGCTAGCTCAGCCACTAGGTCTGTCTACTACAACTGCTCTTCACACATGATATGTGTCCGGAGAACATGGGGATTGAAAGTTCGCCTTTTTGAATAGCTGGTTGCATCTCAATGGTCTTGAAATGGCCTATAGATGCTTGTTATCTGACCTTGCCAGTCCACTTCTTAAAGTCATGGATCTTGTAAGCGAGAACTGCGGAGGCTTCCCCTTTTCTTAATCAACTCAAAAGATGCCTCATCTTGAACACGCTTTCCTCCTTTTTAAATTTTCAGTGATTTGAATCCAGGTCTTTTGTTGTTTTCTTGCCCTCTTTTGGCAAGATCTGAGATCTGAATGATGGTTGTATTTAGTTTCCCGGCAAGTTTTGGCGCTAGCCTAATAGTTAATTGGCCATGGCAGAGAAGTGGTGTATCTACAGCAATCCCAAGAACTATGTCAGTAGGAAACTGTCTGCTATACGCCATTATAATTAGAGCTCGCCGTGCGCCTTCTAAACAACAGCGACATTCAAACACTGGCAAGATCCAAACCCTCGCAGATGCATGGATTGGAAATTGGGAAGTTGGAAAATCGCGCCTCCCAAAGAAGCTCAAGTAATGTTAGGTTCGAAAGTCTAAGAAAATCCTTTTAAAGAGGGGATTAATCTGAAAGATTTAAGTTTTGTTGGATCGTTAGATCTGAAATGATATATTCAGAAAAACAGTGTCGATAAAGCTGCGGCAGTCAGTTGGAGGATGAGGTGCAGCTTCCAGATTCATCATTGGCAGTTCAATTCAGCTCACGATCGCTCTTTCCTGTATTATCAACCATTAGTTAAAACCATTATACCTCTTTTCCTTTCTCTCTCTCGTTGCCTCACAAACCCGCACATTTGGATACTGATATTTCTCAATCCTGCGCATTGTTACACAATCACAAATCTACAACTAGACATTGCATTATCAATTTAACTTACAGAGGCATACCTAAATATATAGTTTATTGACTGCAACGCCTTGACACGCACCGTTTCAAACAATAAACAAAGACAACATGGCTATTCTTCGATTTTTACAAGATCCAATAGGAATAGCTCCGGAGTTCGTTACATCTACTATCGTGGCAAGTCGCGAGCTTGTGCAAAACACTTTGATAACATCGATTTCTACGAGTACAAGGAGTAGTTGGCTCGCTTTACCAACCATAACAACCACGAAAACTTCTACCTTAGAACCTATTCAGACACTCATAACCTCTCTATTGTACAGAGAACCGTCGAACATTCAACTAGCCGTCGCAAACCCTACACCTACAAACGTTCAAAGCGAACCATCTACGAATGTACATTCGAATTTTCCACAGTTCGGACGCCTTGCAGTCACCCCATACCAGCTTATGTATATAATAGCTGTATGCGTGTGCTTTATGATTCTAATGAGTTTCTGCTGTTGTACGGATGACATTGGGCGCTATATAAAATCCAACCGTCGCACCAATCCTGGCGCAACGATGCAAGCAGCTCCTGTGTGGCCAGGAGCTCTGCGAATTGGTGATGGAGCTGACGATCGAAGCAGGAGCAACAGAATTTCCCGAAGTCATTCTGCTATCAGCGATTCTACTGTTAGACCTCTTATGCCTCAAGCTGCGGAAAGGATTGATTCGCCTGCTACTTCTACCGCGCCTTTGAATACTCTTACTAAAATAACCATCAAAAAGTGTGAAGAAGGTCATGAATCTATCATTATTGATGAGATTGAACTACGGGATCTTGCCTCCGCACCCTCGTTTTATAACTTACCAAATAGCGATTCTGATTTCACTCATGAGTATCTTATCGATAATCCTGAGGCTGATGCTCACAGTCGAAGAAAAGTCAGCTTGCGTGGTGGCTCTGGTGCAGAAGATAATCTATTGCGTACCGGAGCCATCACTAGTTTCAAGCAAACCGAGGAGAGATGGAAACCAACATGGTCTGCCACAAAATCTCTATTCAGCTCCCGACGCAGAGGATCAGAACCTATTCCAGCACAAAATACTTCACGCTTCGTGTCAACTAGGTCTACAACTTCTGGTAACAACCACTCTTCATCAATACAAAATGGTGATCGGTTTCTTCAAAAATCATCTACGAATACATCTAAACGTGCATCAAGACAAGAAGATACTTCCGGTACAATTTTCTCCTTTCCTATGAGTGAAGGAAGCGATTCGGAGATTCCCCGTTTTCCAACCCTCAACCGAATAAAACGAAAACTCAGACCACTTATCCATTCGGTATCAAAACAATCCTTGAGAGGAAAGTTTTCATTGGATCACAGTGCAGAGCACAGCACCGAAGAGGCAAACTCAGAGGAAGTCCCATATAGGAGCACAGTCCGAAAGGCACTTCGAAGAGCTCGTAGCTCAGCTTCAATTCCATTTGGACTTTTCAAACTACCTGAGCCGGCAAGGAACGATCCGGAGCCTTCTCTCGCTGGACCTGTTTCTATCATTTCTAGCCCAAACGAAGCCCGATCTGTGGATTCTGATACCGCATCTGAAAATACTGTGAGAGCTAGGTCTCCAGTTAGTATATTGCTTGGAGTCGGAACTGATAGAAGATCTGGTTCTGGACATCGAAGCAGGAGTTTGCAAAAGATGGTCAAGTCTAGTGTGGCTGATGATATTGATGTGGCTTCTTCACTGGCCTTTTCAAATGCTCGCAAACTTAAGGAGAGATGCGAATCTCGATCTGGCTTTGAAAACAGGGGCCCAAATAAAGCTGTTGTGGCTACGGGTGATCTCGAAAGTGTAGCTAGTGAGATTGATTCTGGTTCTGTGTTGACGTGTTCAAACTCTGGAATAGAGGGGCAGACACCCGGATCGTCCATAGAGAACCCTAAAAACGGAGAAGAGAAGAAGGATGATGATGAGACTGAGGATGAAAATGAGGGCCAGGTCTTCAACTCAGCAGATGATGAAAAACTGGGCTCGACTCACGTTGCATGTAGATCGGTTCATAGCAGTCAAGGGGAGGACAATGATGAGGCCGTTGAGATCGAACAAGAAAGTTCCGATGAATCATTCTCATGTCCAAATCCTACTTCTTTCGGTAATGCAAATAGAATTCGTAAGCACGGTCAAACGGCAATGGCAAATCATTTCCATGCGAGAGCGAGAAGAGTTGGAACGGGTAGTACGGATGGTTCAGAGAGTTTGGTGACTGGGAATAGGGGAAAATTGAGGGGCAGATTGGGTTTATTGATGATTAGAGGGGTTGCAGGGGGAGAGGATGGGAGAGTAGGTGCTAGGCGGGGTGGAAAAGTGGAGTTGGTTCCGATGAATTTTGGAGGGGATTATTAAAAAGGTGAAGGTGAGATTTATGCATATATCTGCAAGGGAGAGGCAGAGAATGAGAGGAGGAATAAGAACAGGAAAATTTGGAATATGAATTAGCGATGGTTTGTCTAGTATGGATATCGTACGGGATTCAAGGAAAGTGGGAATGCTAGAGCATGATTAGATCCATTATCAGTCATGAAGAAAGACAAGAGACTGGAACATAATTATCGAGTTTTAAATGTAATCACTTCTTCCGTTCAAACAATTAGTATCAAGGTTAACTTTCTTTTAAGTATATCTAAAAATAAACTTCACGGTCGAGCGAATTCCTCCCCACATTCAAATGACTTTCAATTTGCGTATTGTGTCCGAAACCGCATTAACGATGGTGATATCTACGCGGTCTTTGGGATCATATTATCCATTTTCTATTGAGAGGAAATTTTTGTAGATTCAATATATTGAATATATACTGCTTTTGGGTGATGAAATATTCATTGCGTTGTTTGGATAAGTCTAGGGATTGAGGGAAGGGGATTGATAGGGTTGGTAGATATAGGCATGGATGGGGAAGATGGTGATTGAGATTGAGATTGAGATTGAGATGAAGGCTTCTCAAAAGGAAGCAGGGGATTGAGTGAGATGGTGGTTATAGGAGATAGATATGTATAGTTGGAAATGGGCTAGTGTTGAATAGGGGATAGGTAGGTAGATAGGTAGATAGGTAGATAGGGGAGAGGGGAGAGGGGTGAGGTTTTAAAGTGGTGAAGATTAGGGGATCGAGAGAATAAGCCATGGGAGTAGTAGAACTTGGGTATATGGGAGAGATCTGGATGGGAGAATGAGAAGTTTGCAGAGTAGTTACCTCCGTAATCAATCTTTTTTCTTTCGAGAGGGAAGTTAGAGTGGCTTTAAGATGAGGTGTTGATGTATTCGGTGATGTATTCGGCGATTGTTGAGAAATACTGGATCGGCCTGGGGGAGTGAGAAGTAGCGAGAGTAGCGAGAGTAGCTAGATTTTTCTATTGTTATGCTGCAAGATCATCTCTAGAACTAGAGGAGTAATTAGCTTGATAATCTCGAATAAAATCAAGATAATTGATTGCTCATATAAAGTTACCTGGCTCCGTAGATATTCAATTTAAAAAATTATGGGTCCAGAGCTTAGCCGAGGGGAGGGGTATATACAGGATGCTCATGAAGTCGGTGTTCTTATTGTTTAGGAAGATACCAGATTGCGGTACTTCTGGTTCTTTGATTTTGACTTTAGCTTGGATTAAAGCGTAGATATTGTGGTTCGATATTCAGCTTTCGTAGTGGGAAGGAAATTTAGGGGTTATTCTTTCTTGGTTGGGGATTGTGTAGAAAGTACTAGAAAAGAGAGAGGGAGAGAGAGATTGGAAACTTTACCACGATGTCATACTTCTTGTATCCCATTCGTTTCGCGGTTTGTTTTGAATCCTTTAACAGTTCTTGTATTTCTTGTTAAACGTTTCTATTGCTTCAATCGGATTCCTGAATATTCTTTGATTGTGTATTCGTGGTATCAAAGACTTCAAGATTCGAGGTTAAGGAACGGATTTCTAACAGATAGCGTAGTAGCACCAAGAATAGTTTATCCTAAATCTCAGGGTTATGGCAATGGAATAGATGTTAATGCGTGTGCGAGTGCATGCCGTTTGTCTCCTTCGAGGTATTGCTCCTAGATATGCCCTACTGCACATGTTCGCGCGGTATTCTTCTAATGATATTCTATCCATTTCAGTAATAACAGCTCTTCGGAATATTGAAGATCATGATATTGTACTTCTATACCTCTCGGGTTCTTTCATCGATCACAAAATGATTCACCTATAAAGATAACATGTGAACATGGTCGCCGCACGGATTGTCGCAAACTCGCGACCTTCATTCAAGTCATTAACTATCACCAAATGCTTCAAATTCCAGACTTCACTCTCGTCTGACGTTTCGCTCGTTTCCCACCGAAATATATTCCACAAGTCGCAAGCTTGTTGATCTCGAAAATAAACAAGCGAATATCTTACTTTCGACCACCTCGCCAAACTGAACAAACTCAAGACAATCAAAGCAAACATCTCTTACCGTACCGACTTCGCCTATTTATAATTGAATACGTCGCAAGCAACAAAATTGCGAGGTTGCTGTATGGCGTAGTGGTAATATCACTGCGGCTTAATCGCACATCCGTTGGTGTTGGCATGCGGGATTTATCTCTCCTTCACCTCGTGTGTCCATGTGGACGGGTAGCCCCTCTTGAGCGATCTAACATAGTTGATTAATCTTGAGACGGTGTGGTCATGCTTCCTTAGTTTCGCTTCTGTAGAATAAGATCTCGAAGTCGAACAGCGCCCACGGAAGAAACCCTGGGTTTACAGAGTTCTTATTCGATCCATGGTTTCGGCCATTGAATACTCTCGGAGTTTCTCAACTTGAGTCGGAATTACCCGATTCTTGTATCTCTTTTTTTACTTGGAACTTTGATTTTTGATTTGATCTTGGGAGGCAGTGCGTATGTACAAATGATGGTCGATCAGATCAAGCTTAAGTGGTACAACTGGTGACAGCATGTCTTCAAAGCTCAATTGTTTCTATACTGACTGAAAGATATGAGGAAAATCTGGGCATGAATTTTATCATCGCCTTTCATATTATTGACATCCGAACTTCATTCATCCTTTTTGCTCTCCGGACTTTCAAAATATCTTGATTGTCGCCAAATATATACGTGGTCTTGAATTGACTGTCATCATCTTGGCAGTTATTATTCAGAAATTCCACGAAGATTGCGTTTCGATCTTGGAACATATCAAAATGATCCCTTCTTTGTTGATTTCTAGTCCATTGGGCGGTCAACGCACGAGCTCTCCCTTCTTCGGAGGATGACATTGGGAGTTTCAGGCGACTCTTGCTACCAGGCCCAATGAAAGGTTCAAGAGGATTAGCTCAATACATTGGGTGGTAATTGTTCACTATTGTTGGCGTTATTTGCATATCGCTTTCCCTCCAGTCGCGATGAGGATTCGTATCTGTGATGACAGCTACAGTAAATGTTTCTTCTGTGTCATGCAGTATGTCACCGCAGCTGTAAGTACCTAGAGTGAATTCAGAAAGATACAGGCTGTCTTGAATATGAACCAAAGCGAGAAGCTTGCCTTCACTATCAACTCCAGTAAATCTGAGAGTATCGAGACAAGATAAGATAGCTTTTTTGATAATTTTTTGAAGTTTTGGTTCATTTCCCTCGTAAAACTTCACAAATATTTCAGCATCCTTATCCCTCACTAGTTTCTCGACGATACTTCTGATGGTGTCGGTTTCCCACGGAAAAGATATGAGCATATCCTTGAGGGGAGAAATAAATAGCATGTCAATCAATGAGATACGTTTTGCATTCTTAGTACGAACAGAAATCTCCAATCCATAAAGTCCAAGAAGATTTCTGATGTTGAGATGCATCAATTTATGAATTTGAATTTGTTTCCTTGATGAGCGCTGATGGCCATTCCTGATCTGACTAAATGTAAAAGGCTTAAGCACCGTGTAGGGAAGCCTCCTTATGTCATCTGCCTTCCAAGACGGGTCCAAAGGATGCTTGTGAAATCGAATTGCCAATGATTTTCGTGTAAGGTTTTCATCTCTTTCTATGCTATACATTGCATTCTCTTCGAGTAAAGGGAACATTGAATTTTTGTTATGGCGATTGTGGCCTCGGCGTCTCATATTCGTTGTGTTTTTACCCTCGTTATTTATTAATGCTGAAGTTGTACCTTGCGTGGGCTCGCGGTCAAACTTATAGCTACATAGGGGTCTACATACGAAATCTCTGGCAGGTCGTCTTGGATTGTATCGAATACCAGGTAATTTCAATGCAAAATAGCATATCGCAGATAGAACCAACCAACAAATCGCATGGTCCAGTAGCGCATATGTCCAAATATAACTACTGTCGTAGGTGTGAGACTCCGTGGACCCTAGTAGTGTTCCACCTAATGTTCGACGAACAAAGGTATCGTTTTTGGGGTCGTACTGGAAGAAAGGAGGAGGAGGAAGGACTTTTCCAGCTGCTTTCCTACATTGAGCAGTCGCTAGTTGTGCCTCCTGAAGATGTGTTAGCACAGATACACATCATCTGTGAGATGAGTGAAGGGGACATACCTCATCTGCCTGACAATGTTCGATGTAGTCTTTGGTAGCAGTCCAAATGGCCAGTTTCATAGTAAGATATGAAACGACAGTACCAATAACGAAAGCAACAGCAGCAATAATAGTTCCAACAGTCCCGCAGTCCCAGAAAACAAGAAATTTCACACAATTAACAATGGGATTGGTATTTGAGACGGGTGCATGCTGGTGACAGAAGACGTTGGTTGTGCATCCGCATGGTGGAGCAAATTGATATACTATCGATTGCGGAGGTGATGGATGACCTTGGATTTGTACACTTTGCTGCCCAAGATTATTGGGTCCTTGATTTTGAATAATCGCATTCGTATGGCTGCTACCTGTGGTGCTACTCGAAGTCACAGGTGTTTGCGGTTGTGGTTGTCCTTGTGGTAAAGAAGCAACTGTAAGATTTCCAACTCCCAGACTTGTAGTTGGAGGTCTCGAATTTTGCTTCACGGCTGCAGAGGTCGTTGGGGCACTGTTTCCAAGGTTGTTCATTGGGATTACTGCGGAGGACGCTTGTGCCATATTGGAGACATTTCTGACGAAGACGGGAGTGAATGTATGTATCTGATGTTAGAACTTCATAATGATGGAGCCCACACTGTAAAGTTATGATTGTGTCTATTTGGTAAGGAGTAATTTTGGAAAGAAAGGAAAAATATCTGGAATCACAGTCCGTTTGTCGAAGATGCGTAGCGCAATCCATGCGCGGGGTGTTTGTATAAGCACGTGATCTGAGCATGATTTGCCTCAGCATGGGTATTCCAAGGTTGATCTAGAACTGTGGCTTCATGGCTGGACATGCCTAGATATCTCGTCATAATATTTACTTGGATATATTGCGTTTGTGTTACACACAGAGCCTGAAACAAGATAGTGAAGGCATTTGAGCGTGCTCGGGGATGAGAGGGCGTACTTTGTGTACCCCTTCTCCCCTCCTTATGAAAGTATAGTTTTCAATTATATATAGTCAGTCAATCAAATTTGTTTCAATTGCTATTTTTCAGGGTATTTGAACTTGGATTGTTTTATATAATTCGAATTTTACCAAATTATTGACAGTTGTGGATTATACCTTGAAACTCTTTCACTATTATTTACAATATTTTGTATTGATATAGTAGTTTCAGGCATAATTCTAAACACAAACTCCAGGAAAATGTAGATTTCCGATAGTACCTATATTTGGAACTTCTAGTCGGTTGGGCACAGGCTGTAATCGCGTGCTCCTGTTTCCAAAAATTCCTTTTATGATGAGATTGACTCCAGGGCGTATCTTAGAAGTGATAGAAAATTCCCAAGTAGAGTCATGTCAAGGAAATAATTGTTACTTTTGAACTTTCGAACCACTCGGTCCTGTTATAAAATCTGTCATTATGGAATTGGTATATATCAATGTCAATACCCACGAATCAGAAGCTCTTCCCATCATCATTAATCATTCATTCATTCATTTATTATACTAAATTAATAACCTATTTCCCCCCTCTCACCCTGCTTACTCTCCGATCTTCATCTCAAAATTCTCCTTTCTCTAATTCCCCAATTCCTCCCTCGCTCTAAACACCCAGTTCGACCCATCATGCACAGTAGAAAACTGACGTACTTCAACATCTTCTCCTTCTCCCCCCTCCTCTATCCCATCCTTCCCTCCCCTACTCCATCAATGTTCGAATCCCTCAGTCTCTCAAACCCAAAATACCAAAACCTCCCAGCGATCGCAAGACTCAACTCTACATACGCCATAGCTTTCCCAGCGCATCCGCGCGAAGCGAGAGAGGACGTAAATACCCCCTGCATACTTTTTATTGCCGCATGTTCTTTCCCATTGAGAGATCCGGAAGACGACTCGATCCAGAGCTTAGGCTTAAACACATAGGAGTAAGAAAAACAAACTGCTTTGGAAGTTTATTACCATACAGCAAACAGTATTTCAGACTCCTGCTCGCTCATGATAACTGATCCAGCAAAGAATTTTGTCATGATTTCCCTCAATGAGACTAGATAGGTCAAGGTAAATACTATTCAGAATGGTATGGTAGCGACCTCAAATGTTATTCCACGACATCAAACACATAGAAATCCCACTCTACTGCCCGAACTTTGTTATGGAGTCTAAAAGACACAGTTGGACCAAAAGAGAACGAAGCACCAAAAAATCACTCAATAAATATCTATTCTGCTTTCTAAGAATCACAACATATGCTTAACAAACAAACAAAAAAGCACATGCGGACAAGCAGAAATTTCTCTTCTCTCCCCCATCCATGTAAAATACGCACACTTTACCTCCTACGATTCATAATCACGCTTCAACCTGCCACTTAGCGTCTTTATAAGCTATAGCGTATTAATAATCTATAACTACGCTTGCGGCAAGTTCATTAGCATGATATGCTTCCGAAAAAAAGTCGAAGAGGAACTGCGACTGGAGCATCATTTGTCGAGCGCGGCATTGAGCATGGAGTAAAAGAAGACAAATACCATGAGATATCATGGCTATATGGGATGAGTATCTCATGGTGATACAAGCATGATCATTCATTTACGGATGAGATAGAACTGTTCGTGATTCTGAAAAGCAAAGGCGTGAGATGGACTAATTCTCAATGGAGTTCGATTGTGAGCCATTCACGAATCACATCAATAATCAGAACCATAAGCCATAAGCCATAAGCTCGCATAGTCAGCACGACACATAAAACGTACACCCTTCACATCCGGTATCAAACATACCACCTACCAGCGTAACCCAAAACAACCCGTCTCCATTTCCAGCCACCCGCAACAGAAACCCTACGAAAATCATACCATCAATCACACACTTGTTTTTTACATACTTCTCTCTATGCGATATCGGTAAATTAAATGGCATGATGCCAAGAAATCACATTGATCACTTGATGCATGTCAAGTTCCCGAGTATCAGATCGGCATTTGGAGAGTTGCATTGCGTATGCATGGGAAAGAGGTGACTTAGTATGTTTGTTCCTTGATCGAAGCGAACGAGTGTACCTCACCATGCACTCCATTCATGAGAGTTTATCCCGAACATAGTAAAGAAGGAAAATGGAATGGGAACACATAGGTAAGCAACAATATGCAAGCAACTAAAGACCCTTCTCACTCGAGTGGTTATACAAAATGGCATCCATTATTAATCCTGTGGTGTAGCAGTGGGTTAATTTTAAGAATACAACGAGTTATTATGATGCGAAAGCAAAAGAAGATTCTTTCTACCTCAAGCGTATGCCCTCGCCCAGACACGCAGATAGATAAGCAACAAAGTACAATACAAATCAACTACTAGCCTTCTCACTCGAGGGACCATCCAAGCACGTGATTTGATCCCCGCAAAATTGAAACCCAATCTTAAGTAGCGGGTAAACGAAGCCAACTTGAGTTCATCCTCCGAATGCATCGTACTTGAGATTTGAAGACGTTTATGGCGGTAGCTCAATTATATAACGAGTCATCGGATTGAATGACAGGAAAGGGTTAGATCATGCAGAGATTTACCAATAGAGGAAGATCATCAAAGTTTAGCTTTAAAAACTCTGTTTTTTTGATCCCCACTTCCAATCAATTAATCACCGTTTCAACCATGGATGTTATGATCCTTATGACAATATGGGTCATGATGGGTGAATGAATCAGCGATAGATTTTTGACAGAATCTTGAATTTCGCTTGGTTTTGCCCGACGAGGTTGATTGTTGATTGTTGACTGTTGAGCATCGACGTGAGTACAGTAGGTAGGTAGGTATACTCGAGTATTTATGCTGAACTTCATCACGGCGATGAAATGGAAGAAGAGGACAAAAAACAACCTCGACTTCTTTTGTGCCCAAGCATTCGTCACATCGAACCATCGTCATCTTTCATATATCCTCCAAACCTATCTCGAAATGAATATCATCCCATTTATCACATTTATCAAAACATACCATCTTGGAAAGAAAAAAACTCGTCATATTCCTCGACTTTCATTCATCCTAATGTATTAGCCAAACAAAAATCGATTGAATGTGAGGAGCGTGAACCAAACAAATCGATGCCCACCCACCCATTATCGGGATTTGATTGAAGAATAAGCCTTGTAAGTGCCGAAGCGATAGTCTTGGAGTTGATTGCATATATGTGGTGCATTGTTGAACAGGGAAGCCCCTCTATGGAGAAATCAATCATAAGTTATACTTTGTACTTTGTACATACACGGTATATGTTTCCGAGGGGGTATTCAATGCGTATAATGCGTGTGATATGATACCGGTATGTGTAGGTAATCACAGAGCAGAGTAGGCGGAAGCATACTCGCGGGATTGGACTTGGACTTGGACTTGAGAGGTTGTGAATCAAATTCTGGGAATGGTAGAAAGAGAAGGAGAGAGATCTGAGATGTGAGATGTAAGATTTGTGTTGTTTGATACTGGATAGGTAGTAAATAGCTAGCTGTCTTCCTTTCCTGAATGCCCAGGACCCAGATGTATTCTGTCATTGATGATCGACATTGAGTATGCAAGTTTATGGGTATGGGAATTTGGATAAAATGGTACATGATGCTGAAGAAATATTTGATTCGCAGGATTGTGATGGAGGACTCGCGAGTCGCAATTGAAGTTATACTCTGCATGGTCTGCATGGTCTGTATGGATGGATATGAAGCACGAGATCGAGGTGGGGGCGGATATATTTTCCCTCGGTCTACTCCGTATTCGTACCTACTAACTGTATCTAGGTCGTAGGTACCCAGTCAAGATTATTATTCCCACCTCTCTTTTTCTTCCTCTTGCTCTTCCTCTGTCTCTTTCTCTCCCACCTCTCCTCTCGAAACAGAAGATGGCAAGTGCGGATGAACTTCGGAAATGGATCTAAAGCAAAACGGTTTCGGTAGTAATCAACTAAATTATGTAGTACTCGGATTAAAAAAACTTTAATGAGAATGATCGTTCGACTTGACTCTTAAGTCTTGACTCCTTCGATTTGTATAACACTTACTAGGTGTAGGTATGTATCTCTCTTGATATCTTGTGTTCGTATTTTGATCTGCATGCAATACATTTTCTCCGTTCATTCTTTGGTATCATGGTCATGAAGAGGTTTGAGATCAATCAATACGCGCTAGACTCAAGGCGAAAGTTTAAACCAAGAAAAGGGGACTTTGGGCGGCTCAGGGCGAGACGCTATACCGGGACGTACCTGATTCAACAACGGTTGGCTGGCGGGAAGTTGAAAGTTGAAAGCTCATGAGATGAAAACCGAAAGACAAAATCGGTAGATGAAATTTCGGTCTTATATAGCACGAAGCACTAATTGGGGAGATCTTAATCTAGGATTCTACGTAGCGACTAGCTACTACCTGTGTATGTACGTACCATGTACCCATGAGTGTGAATGAAGAAATCGATACAGATAGAGCATCAAGTCGGGGTTCTGCATTGATGGATGGGTTACATTGTGGTTACATTGCCCTGAGTAAGTGAGTGGTATGAATACTACCCACCTACTAGGAATGGAACGAGTACCTTGAAGAACTCCATCCAACAAACAGTTGGTCTCGTCTCATCTCATCCCCTCTCATCCCCTCTCATCCCATATAACAATTGTATTCAGCCAATTATCTCTCGACTTATCCAATCAACAGCCCTCGTTCAACACACTCTCATATCAAATAATGAACAATACGAAAGACACACACAAAACAAGCAATGCCATAAGGCTTAAGGCATGAAATATCTACGAAATCGAACTCGAAATCGAAAACCGAATCGAAATCTATGAAGAAAATGTCTTGTTCTATATTATCCCGATTTAATGCAAATAATCATGAATTCTCATTGGAGAAAATGAACGAATAGACGATTCAAGTTTGATGTTGACTTCGGAATTTTAGTCATCATTTTCATGTCCGTAACTTTCATTCGTTGCCTCTTAAATTCTTCTTCAATTCTAAAACGACGCAAATTTATTTTATTGCGTACACACCTCTTGACTTTGTAGACTTCACTCCCAACTTCACTCCCAACTTCAACCCAGACCTCACCTTTCTGTCGTCTGTATGGAGTGAAGTGGTGTGTAAGGATTGAAATCTCGCTCGTCTAAAAGAAGCAAAAGAAAAAAAAAGCCTGAGCACAAGGCACAAGGAAAACACCTACCACCGACCACTACTACTACTACCTACTACTACCACTACCACCACTACTACCACCTTAAAACTCATGATTACTATTACTTCTCTATAAACTCTTCCACCAAATCACTTTCTCACATAAACACCACATCATTCAAGTTGATCACTCTTTCAACTTCTTGAATGGTTTCAATATACAATTTTATACCTTTTGATCAATTTATGCCTGATCTAAGGTTGATTTATTCTTTATTTGTTTTGAATTCTTTTGGAGGAATCTAGGAACATTTCCGAAGCTCCCATTCAAGCTGGCTCGGAATATTCATCTGGGTCAGCAATCCACCCGGTCGTCGCATGCCTCGTCCTCTATCCAACTCGAAGCGACAGCAAGGCGCTGCCAATGTACGCGATACTCGACACGACAATGGTCTCGTAGGTCCAGGGAAGAGGGTGCCTAGGCAAAAGAGTAATGGACATATGAACGGACATGCGAACTCCTCCGATTCTATCCCATCAACACCACCGCCTTCGACCCCACCACCTGCAAATGGACACGCGAAATTACCTGGAAATGATGACAACACATCGGAACATAAGTTGGGGGGAGATGTGGCAAGGAGGACCTCAGTCGGTGGCCACTCAGATTCTTCTCAAGATGGTTACAACATACCCACGATTTCTTTCCCACAAGAAACCCATCGTCACATCAATGTCAATTCTGCCAAAAACCCTTCAGTACATCGCGATTCCGGTCCATGGCATTTCGCGAAGACTGTTTTGACATCCTGTCCAATCTCTGATACACTGGCCATTCTTATTGTTCTTCTCCAGGTCCCACCCGCTTTCTTGACGATCATCCAATTACTGTTCGCCACTTTGACATTCGTCCCCCCGTCCACAACTGCTACATCTGGAATAAGCTTTATCGATATGTTTGAAGGAACTACTGGTACACCATCATTGGCAACGATTATGGTGGTTGACGTACTGTTTCTCTTAACGTGGGTATTTTTGTATGGTCCTCTGCAGGAGTTCATCTTACAATTTGCACAATCGGTAATCGCATTGACTTTGGGAGGAGGTCTCAGTGGGAAAGAAGCTGGAATGAGGAATGTGGTTCTCTGCTTTGGTTACATTGGGGTCTCGCATTATGCATCGATCAGCAACATTAAATCTGTCGGACTTCGTACTCTACTTTCATCCCCACGAAACTTTTTAGGATCATTCGACCTCGACGATCCTCTCGAATCGATACCAATCCCTATACCGAATTGGAAAGACCGAATACCGATTTGGGTTCGAAATATTCTTGCAGTTCACATTCTTGCACAAGGAGTAGTGCGGTATATACGAGATCTATATGTTAGGAGTCAAAAACGCGATCATGCAGCATCTACCCTGGGGGATCCTGAAGCAGCGAAAGGATCAGCAGATGGAGCCAATGATTCTTCCACTACAAACCCACAAACACCAGATAACGAAGCTACAAATTCATTACATGCTAGTCATACAGCCATTACAACCAGGAAAAAGAGAAAACAAAGCGCACAAGTCCGCATACAGCAACCTTTATGGGCAGCTTTAGCAAGTACAAAAATCGTCATGGTCAAAGAGTACGAGACGTCACACGCAGCTGCGGAATCGGCGGGTACAAATGCAACAGATGCTAGTAACCTTGGAAATGCACCTTTTAGTACCGAGCCAGATCGAATTTGGATTACCAATGTTGGGTCTGATGCTGTTTTATTTAGTACCAGTTATTTTCCCAAATTCACGATTCCCGATGAGAATCAAGATGATACGGAGGGATCAATTGTGAATTCGAGAATGCCCATTTTTGTTAGGGTCAATCAGGCACATTGGCAACCCACGAGAATGGAAGCTAGTACTAATCCTAGCTTACCCGCTGGAAAAAACACGTGCTGGGATGGAGAAATCTTTGGGCTTGCCCCTTCTAGCAGTTATGAGATTGAATTCTTCAATGTCGTTAACAACAAAGTCATTTTTTGCACCAGCGTCAAAACGCTTAATACACCATCGGATACTGCAGCTGCAACTTCCCTTTCGCCTCTCCCTCCTCAAGTATCAGGACGACCAGGATCACCCAGTTCCACTATTCAACAATCAATTCGAGCATCCAAGACTAAACTGGAAGAAGAACGTAGCCGTCAGAAACGCGAACGTAAAGATCAACGCACGAAAATCCAGACACTTCGTAGAGAAATTGATAAGCTCTCACACATCATAGCCACGTCAGGTGGCAATGATGAAAAACAACGTCAAAAAATTCAACAAGCCACCCTTCAGATTAGACAAGCAGAAGAAGCCATTACTTCCATTCAAGCTGATATTGAAATTGCCGATCGATTACCTTCAGCATCAAAGGATTCCGAGTATATTTCAGCAAAGCAAAAGTATCGAACACAAAAAGACCTCTACGAGAAAGCTAAATCAGACTTCATCACGAAAAAGAAGGAGAATGAAAAGCCAATCGCAGCTTTGAGTGCTGAGCTTCTCAACAAAGAACGACAATCCGAGAAATTGGAAGCTAGATCTATCAAACTTACTCATCAAGCAGATGATCTCCGTGAAGCTAACACCAAAGGGTTGAATGAAGTTCAACGTAAGGAGAAGCAACGGAAGGATAAAGATGATGAGAGAAAGATGGTTCAGGCTAATTGGGATAAGTATAACGTGGAGGCGCAAATGCAACTCCAACGATATACTGATGATCTCACCATGCTTTACCCCTACATCGATCAATACACTATGGCTTTACAACAGCAGCATCAACAAGAAACGAATCAATTATACGCCAATTCCCCGTGGACAACAGCAGGTGAAAGTTCAATGTCCGCATTTCCCGCATACGCTCCAATCTCGAATATGGCACCGGCTATGCCTCAAATAGGTGGCTTAATGACAATGTCACAAACCACAAGGCAAAGAGGTAGAAGCTCGAGTATGTTAAGTAACGAGAGTGGATTTACCCAAGGTCCGGATTCAGATGAAGAACATATTCCTTTTTATGGACCACATCTTCAATCACAATCCCAACCTCACTATTCGCCATACAATACCAATCAATCACCGAGTCCATTCGCTCCCGCGTTCCGAAATACATCAACATCGATCTCTCAATTTCAACAGAATGAATCATTCAATTGGCCACCAACTCGCAAGGGTAGTGGATCAGGTGATGTAGATGCATCGGGTAGTAGAAGTGGAAGTGAGAGAGATAGTATTGGGGATCCAAAAAGTCCATTGAATGAAAAGAGTCAGTTACCGTTGCCTATTGGAGCGGGATCAGGCTTTGGAATTGGAAGTGCGGGATCCAGGGGCTTGAGAGGGGTTTGGGATAATTGATTCGATTGATGCTGGTGGATTTTTTTGCTGTGCTGGTGTTGTGTTCTAGTGTTGAAGGAAGCGAAATGGATTGAATTGGATTGGAAAGCTCGGAGATGATATCGATGAGCTGGCTGACTAGTTTGATGATTATGCGGCATGGCTTGAATCTCAAGTGACGTGTGAAGTGGCGGTAGTTGGACTAACTGGTCAAAACTGGTGGTGTTGGACGCGATATTGGCATAGCAGTAAAATTGAAGCTTGCAAGTTTAATTTCTCTATACTTTGATTGATTTGATTTGCATGATGCATTCGTTTATGACGTGTGATATGTGTGAGTCTACTTTGATGCGATGATTTAATGTAATGTGTGATTCGATATGTAGTAGATCTTTAGAAGGAAAGTGGGGGAGAGGAGGGGTAATGGAGGGGAAGGGTTTCTCGGATAATTACTCGCTTGACCTTATTGCTTGGTTTTTCTTTTTGGGTTTGGTTACCTAGGTTTGGTTTGGTTTGGAAGGAAAAAGAAAAAGAAAATGGAAATGGAAATGGAGGAGAGTTGTAATTCCCTTTCATCGGGAAATATCATCATTATAGTGATGTCAGATGTCGGATGTTATGGTTTTATGTAATGTAATGCGATGTAATGAGATATGGAATACATTTCTGGGCTCAATAGATGATAGCCGACCTGCGTAGCTAGCTATGTGGCTCTGCGAGGGAGGGAGTAGACAGCCGGTAGATTGTATTGTGGGTAGGTATGGGCTTTGGAGATTTGGGGGGTTGGGTTTGTGCTGTGTGTTGTGTTGTGATATAATGAGATGTAACGTTTTTCTTGTGAGTGAGTATTTTGTTATCATATAAATCGATGGAAAGGTCTAGCTGTGATGACGAATTTGGTTGGATGGTTGATGGTTGGATCTTTGGTGGTTGGAGTGCTGTTCTGAAGGAGTGTATAGTTGAGTGTATGAAGATGGAGATAGGGATGAGATATTGGCTAGGCGATGTAATTCCGATGTACATGCATATAATTAGATATCCGTACAAAGTGAACTTGAAGTAAAAGTGTGATAGAGTATTGATAAATTATTGTAGAGTAATGTTTGAATCGAAGTATTATGTATATGATTTGAAGGATCTATGTTTGTATTTGTATTTACGTATTTTTAATCATGTATATCTTCTTCGAGAAATAAGTTTAGTTTGAAAAGCATCAATAATTTGTGATATGAGGAAGATTAGAAGAATGCAACTATTAACCAATTAACCCATTAACCCATCTTAAAGAAAATAAGAAATACGTCGAAATTGGCGTCAAGAAAAACACGTTGTTTAGTACCGAAAATTTGTAGTTCTGAGTTCATGCTAGGGTGAAGACATAGGTGTAAACTGAGGGGAAGAATTGCGTGAGTATTGAGAGAGATGTGATGCGGAGCTAGCGTTCAATCCTTGAACCTGTCCTTGAGCCGTCGAAGTTGTTGTCAATCGATGAGGAGAATTAAGATATACATCTTGTACTCCAGGTCTGAAAGCACCAACGTTTGAATGAGATTCGGGTTCTGGGTGATGGAAACCGGAAGCATTAGGGTCTGTCCAAGACAAATCTTCAGGGGACTCTGCATCTTTCGTATAACCTAGTTCCTTTACTCCCCTTCTGAAATATTGCTCCCGTATTTCTTTTTCCTCTCTCCAAAATCTTTCACTCTGAGCTTCTTTCTTCCTCTGAGCAGCTTTTTCTGTTTCCTCTTCCCGAGATCTTTTACTCTGAGCCTTTAACTGCATTGGAGCAGCTTTTTCTTCTTCCTTTTCCCGAAGCCTTTTCCTCGAAGCCTTTTCCTTCCTTCGAGCAGCTTTTTCTTCATGATGAAGAAATTCTATGTGATCAGCTGCCTGTTGTATATGTTTTTGAAGTATTCCTTCACATTTTTCGACCCTTTTACGCCACTCGTCAGTATCGCTACCAGTAAGATGACGAAGACGCAAGATAGATTCATGCAAAGCCTCGAGACCTATCTCGCCGAATTCGCCTTTCAAGGCGACCTCTGAGAGCCAGGGGGACCTTTTGATGCACTGAGGCTGCTTCCATTGTATTTTCTTTTGATTGACATGCATTCGAATCAATTCTGGCGTTAAACAATGCCTTTCCTTGTCAAAAGGTTCGGACATATTCAAAGCTTCCAAAAAGTCCCCAACTCGATCAAACAGATGTTTTTCATTGATCATGTACTTTCCTTCACTTCTAAGTTTTTCATGACGCCATACGCCACCAGCAACCCAGATAAATAACTCATCGGCTTGAGCGTTCCATTGAGATCCGGGCACGGTAAAAACAAGGGTGATTCTGGTGTTAATGCAGTAAAAAAAGTACCGAAGTGTAAATCGTGTCGAAATCGTGTTCTAAATGTTGTATTAATAGTATCAAATCCCAGATGTTGTCGAATGTGTATGTAGAATGTGTATGTAGAATGTGTGTGTAGAATATAAAAACAAAAGGAAAAGAAAGCAGAACGGGAACTCAAACTATTTGGGCACATTTGCTGGGGCATAATGATTGTACGTGACAGTCATTTGCAAGATCATATTCACGATTTTTCTGAGTATTTCGTATGAGTGTGCATTGAAATTTTGATAAAATTCATGAGTGTGCACTTGAAACCTCGATATGATCTATGAATATATCTCAAATTGATGATGAGAGTTGTGAGTGTGCAAAAATTTGTTGATGAGAGGTATGAGTGTCGACTAGACTCTGATAAATTGCATGAATATACCTCAAATAGTTGATGATTTGTATGACTTTCTACCAAAGTGTTGGTAAGAGCATGAGTGTCCACTGGAACGCCAATACATCGTGTAAGATTTCATCAAATTGTTGATAAAATCTGTAAGTATGTACAGAGTCACTAACAAAATGTAAATATCCCTCCAAAGGGTAGAGATATATTTGTAAGTGTACATCGAATTGATTATAAAATTTATGATAATGTATTGAATCACCATCAGTTTCTTCGAAATCCTCCCGGTAAGGATTTATTCGGATAAACTGATGTGAGTTCACCACCATTTCTCATACAAAACTCGTGAGGGGTCTATCCCAGGAAGATTCCGAATATAAGAAACCATGGAATCAGTCATAGTGGGCGGCCCACATATATAAACTATTGTTTGTGGTCTCTCCTCCATTGTTCCCAACGCAAGGTCTATGTCGTTGTTGGATATTCTTCGGTGATGGGTTTCAATGTTTGATTTTGCGTTTGTCTTCAAAAGCTCGGTAGTGTTGTGGGGGGAGCCGGTGGCAAAAAGCCGAAGATCCCATTGCTCCCTCTCTTTGAAGATTTCTTGTAAACGATCGAGGAACAATATTGCTTCTTCTGCCTCTCCTTCTCTTCGCTCGTCTTCCGCTGGAGTAGAAGTCGGTACCTTAGTACTGTAGAGGAATTTTACCTTAAGATTCTCGCATCTATCTTCCTTCGCACTTCCTTCAGTTTCATCATCTCCTTCTTTACCTTGTGCCTTCTTCCCTTCTCTCCTTTCGTTCTCTCCCAATTCTGCATGAATACAAGAGATCATACTCATCAAAGGATTGATACCCATTCCACCTGCTATAAACACCACCCTGTTAACATTTCCTACCCGCTCCTTCCGATACCCTTCGCCTCCCTTCTCATCCCAAAAAGAAGGAGGCCAGGTAAATGACCCTCCAATTCTAACCGCCACTCCTTTTCCAAGAATTTCTGATGAAGGCTGAAATAACCAGGCTACCTGTTCACTTATTTTCCCCCCAATATTTAGTTTTAAGATGGGCTTTTGTATTGCTAACTCGATACCCCTTTCTTTCTCTTCTTCCAAGTCATCAATAGGAGGGGAAGATTGGGACGGAGGAAGATTCACAATGCTAAAACCCCCGGGCCTCTGTATTCCAGGGAGATAGAGATCGATCCATTGTCCAGGTTTCCAGGTGAGGTGTTTGGGAGAGGAGTTAGATGCGGGATGAAGAGGTGAAAGATAAAAGAGACGCGTGGTGGAGTTTATGCTTTTCACTTGTGTGAGGATGAAGTTGTGAAGGGACTAGAGGAATGATTAATCAATATTCAAAACTTTTTTTTCTGTTGGAGATGGGCCGCGATATTCAAATGAGAGGAGCTTGAAGAGAAGATAGAGAGTTTGGAACATATGAATATATGATATACATACTTCATCCCTTGGTTCTGTCGCCGTCCGTTCTATGTGGCTCAGATATTGCTTTATGTCTTTTCCATGTTTTCCCTCACCATCTGTTGTAATTGGCTCTCTTCCCATCTCTTTTCGATCAACGTTCTTCCCGCTCTTTTTATTCTTCTTCAACTGAGAACCAAGTTTGTCCTCTCCCAGACTCGTGATCCTAGACCCCGAAGAGACACTCCGAAGGAAATCCAATCCAATATTTAGTGGCGGCTGTACTCTGGATTCTGATAACCTTATGGGTATTCTTCGTGGGTGCCGGAATAGATGATAACGAACAATTGGATTCATTTAATCGAAAGTATCACTAGAAGCTCAGAAGAAATCAAGAGTTTACAGTCATAACGGGGTGTCGCTGTGTGGAAGCATGATGAGATGAAGTTGAGTTCACCAGTGGGTGCACGGACTCACGGGACACTCAAGAGGGAAAGCACAATTTCACACCAAAAAGAGTGATTTTAATAATTCGATTAAAATTCAAAATCTCGATGAATTTATTTGACAATTAAATATATAGATCTAAAGTATAAAGATTCTATATTGATCCAAAATTGAATCGAAAAAATCAATATTGATATTTTTTATAAAAGAATATATAATTCCCCACCAAAATTTTTGGTGGGAAAACGCACTATTTGTATTTTGAGCTCAAATCGCATTTGATCTCGATCATTTTTATAGAAACCATTCTTTGATCCTTAAAGAACTATATATATCAGGTTTGAAAGAATTCAATGGTATATTGAATTTTAGTTGAATTATTAAAATCACTCTTTTTGGTATGAAATTGTGCTTTCCTGTCACGTTGTCCCGTGAGTCCGTGCACCCACTGGTGAATCATGGTAATGTGATTACAATAACGTGTTTTATCACCGAGTGGATCATATCACCGAGTGGATCACTTTCACCTCAATTTACCACTTTAAACTTATATTATTCAATAATAATTGAATCAATTGATTAAAACTATTAAGAATATAATAATCTAGGATCTATTATATTGTTTTAACAAGTTCTTGAATTATGACCCGATTTTCCATACTTATTACAACACCTATTAGAAGATACTTCCCCTGTGACACTTTGCCTTAGAAGAACTGCGAGAGCAGGGTACAATTTATCCTTAGAATTTATAACTATAGAATCGGGAGCAAAGTGCTTATAGAATATTTTTATATACTAGTTATATATATATAATCATGTATGTATACAAGTGTGTATATGAGTGATCGCAATTATAATTGAGTGTAATCCGTAATACTATTCTTTTTTTCGAAAAAGCTTACCCTCAAGCTTTACAATTACCTAATCCGTAGATATATTGGTAATCCCAATAAGGCGTTATTGTTTATGTTGTAATATAGTGTGATAAACAGACGTATACACAAATTTTGCTTTTTTCGCAATAAAAAGATGTATGGGAAATGGAGAAAACCATTCTGTAGCCTAGCAATAATGCAAAGCCTTTGAAGTATATAGATTACCCGAATTTCCCTTTCTTTTCCAAATCTTTTCTAATCACTTATCTTCTTTGTATTTTTTAATCAATAATCAATATACTTTCTATACTATTAAGAAAACATAGTAGTAAGAGTAAGTTGTTATTAATGTAATTAAAGTAATAAAAGGATATATATATAATAGTGAATTGTTTATTTTTCTTTTGTATTTGCTTTATTGATATACTTCTTTATAGCTTGTGGTGAAGAGAGCATTTGTTTTTTCTATTATACAAGCAAGTATTCTGTTAAGAAAGAGGAGGAGTCGAGCTGCAGTGGGAGTAGTAGTAATCTTGTCAATAAGGAGGAGGATGATAAGGAAGATGGGTTAGATAATGAAGATGTATGTAAGTAAGACTTTTTTTTGGTGTTTTTAGCTTGCAATCAGTTTGTTTAATAAATACGATTATAGATATTAAAGGCAATATACCTAAGGATGGGATCGATCTTCAATATGCTTATTGGATATATTTATTCTATTATCTTTCGAGGCAAAAATTTGGAGGAAGAATATAATTCCTTGATTGATTGTATTGATAATTACAAAAAGAAGTTTGTTGATAAGTTGATTATAGTGGTATATCATTTTTGTAATCTTGAAAATGATGGCGAGATAATTGAGAAAGATATCCTGGAGGCCTTGTATTAAAGTCAATTTGGTTATAAATTCGATATATTTCATCATAAAGGCGTTGACTTTATTGATATCGATAAATAGGGATCTTCAAGCAAGAGGTTACCAAAAAAGATAGTACTACAGCAAGAACAATGTGTTTAAGAGGACAACTGGGTTTGTGCTGATTATATACACAATTGTATTTCCAGCAAGAAAGATAGTGTTTGCTATTGACTTCCTAGATAATCGTTTAGTTAATTTTGCTGTCTGCTTTATTTGACTAGTAAGCATAAGTATGAACACTTGTTTAATAGGAATATACATAAAATGTTTCTTTAATACCGATTGGCTATTATTGAGTATAATAATATGGTAAAGATAAATTACAATTTTGCTAGTTTTTAGCAAAGTTAACTCTTAAGATAGTTTGATATACAAGAGAAGCTAAAAAGTTGTATTTTGAAAGAAATGCTTCCTTTTATCCTTATTCGAAAAGCTGTAAAGCATTGTATAGCAGAGATTACAATATAAGAAGATGAATTAGAGTAGTAATATTAGCTTATCATAACTCAAATAGAAGTAGAGCTTTCGGCAGCTTATGAATGATTAGGTACAACTAAACACCAGCTTGGTTTTGTTATTATACATATTACGATTAAGGGTTATCTTATCTTTCAGCTTGTAATTATTCTGTATATACTTGTTGTCACTGTTGACTAAAGACTCAACTAATATTTCGATTTAAATTATCCAGTCTTTACTATTATACCTCACCCGACTATAACCATTAATACTTGTAAAGACTTTCTTTTTAGCTTGATTTAAATCTATTAGACAAAGAAAAAGACTTTCTTTATTGATATTTCATCTTTGTTCAATTACTTTCAGCCTTTTGTACAATTAGGATTTTCTTTATTATAATAATGAATTAAAGAAGTTCTTTCTATCTTTTTATTTATATATTGATTGTTATCTGTAAAATCGTAATCATTCTTTTTATTTTTATAAAAACGAATTTATTCCGATAAATGTATAAAGGATCCTGGCAGAATAGGATTTTATAGATGAAAGTTATAGAAATAATATGAAATAGTTTTTAAGTCAGAAACGAGGTACTAGATGAGATTGTCATTAGTGTTTAGTTATAATACTCTGTATTTAAGCTATCGGCGTACTTTCTTTACAGCTAGAATATACTCCATTTCTCATTCGATATTATTGATAATATTTATTGGAAATAGTGGTTCGAGGATTTGTCCGGAAAGTAAGTTGTCTGCCGCTTTGTAGAGCTTGTTAGATGGAAATACGAGGTGGACTTTTATAGTGAGTGATAAGTTCAATCGAAAGGAATCTCTAATCCAATCAATAATCTTGAATCTATTTTGAATAGGGTAATCCAGTTTTTTGAATGGTTGTTATATCGGAAAGTCCCTTATACTGAGCTATATATAGTTTCTTATATCGAAATTGATTGAGCAGCAATGTAAGTTAGTTGATCGAGATATCTTTTCTTGTGTATGCAAGATATTTTCTTTTGTTCAATTAAATATTAGTTTATTGTGTTTGGTATACTTTCTAGTATCAATTATATTCAAATTGTTAATAGGTATGGTGGAGTTAGGTTTTTAATCCTAGGGATTACAGGGTAGATAGTTATATAAGGTCTTGTATGGGGTTTGATTATCTAGTGATTTATAGGGAAGTGTGAATTGAGTATAATCTATTATTGATAGGAATTCAGATCAATTATTTTAATAATAGCTTATAAAGGGTTACAAGTGTTATTGGAGATATTGATTATAAATCTCAGTTTGACTATCAGTTTGCGGATAGTGAGCGGTAGATAGCTTGACTTGTATTCTTAAGATATTATTGAATTCTTGCTAGAATTTGAATTTGAATTGAGGATCACGATTAGAGATTATAGTTTCTGGGGTACTGTAATATTTGTATATATGGTATAGGTATAAGCGGGCCTGATCTTTCGAATCGATTGATTTATAATAGAATATTGAAATAGCTTATTTGATTAATTGGTTGATAATAATGAATACATTGTTGTAACTATATTTATCCTTATTGAAATTGTAGTAGTTTATGGTAACATATTGCTATGCTCGTGTAGGGATCGGGAGTGGATGAAGGAAACCAGGAATACGATCTCTTGGTACAGAGCTGTGTTTATATTTGTGGCAATTCCGTATATATTGGTCGATTATATCGTTTATATTCTTTTAATAATATTAATTGACTAAGAGAGCGTAGGTCTTTTTAATATTAGGGTGTGCAATGAAGACTGAATTGTGAACTTCGCGAATCAAATAGATTTGCAGATTTTCGATATCCGGTATATAAAGTTGATTGTTATAAAGCAAAAGTCCTTTCTCGAGTATAAAATGCTTATGCGATTTGATAGTCTGAATGCATAGAGCTTCTAAATTTGAATAGGATCTATTTGCTTCAATAATACGATTTACAATATCGAAAAGCGGTATAATTGCATATATATCGATATTTACGACTATATCCAGATCTTGCTATAGAGATTTATACATAATCTTTATATCCATCTGATCATCTTTTATAAGCTACTGAAAACAATTCTTCTTCTTAATACTATTCTGTTGATCCAACTCGTCAGTGCAGCGTATAAGCGTATCTGCAAATGGATTGTTCTTTCCAGCACAATATATAATGATGAAGTTATAATCGACGAATAGTTCCGCCCAGTATACTTATCGAATATTCAGCTGTTTAATTGATATAAAGTACTCGAGCATTTTGTAATCAATATACACTTTGATCTGGTATAGGGATCCAACAAGTTCGGCTTTCCAATAGCCTAGGGATTTGATAATTACAAGTATTTCTTTATCATGAACTTTGTAGTTTAGTTCGGCGACGACTATTGTTTTCGAAAAGTAAGCAATTAGTAATTATTCGTTGTTATACTTCTGAAATAGCATATTAGCAACTACATTATCGAATACATTGGTTTCCAGTATACAGAGTAGTGTATAATTGTAATACTGCAGGAAAGAAGCAGAGATGAGTCTGTCTTTGAGTATATCAAATGCGATTTGACAGATTTCGTCGAAGTGGAATTTGACATTCGCTTTTATAAGTTTATAAAGAGGTTTTGTTATTATATTGTAATTCTTAATAAATCAATAATAAAAATTACAAAAACCTAAAAACGATTGAATACTTTTTATAATAATAAAATAAGTCCAAATAGTAATCACTTCAATCTTTTCTGGATTGATTTGTACATTGTCTATAAAAATAATAAAATCTAAATACTTTATATATTTGATATTGAATTTGTACTTTTTGAGATTTGCTTAAAGGCTAGTGGACTCAAGTTATTCAAGGATATGCTTGACGTGTTTCTTGTATTTATTTTCGTTTTCAGAATATATAAGAATATTATTAAGGTAAGTAGTATAGAAGTTATTTAAATAGTCAAATAGGATATTGTTTATATATTATTAATAAATCGCAGGGCTGTTTGTCAGTCCAAAAGGTAAAACTTTGCATTTGTAGAAACTATATCGAGTGCGGAAGGTAGTGTATTCTTTAGAAGCTGGATCCATATGGATGTGATAGAACGCTTATCGAATGTTTAATTTGATATACACCTTTGCACCAGTAAGTCATGCGAGTATCTCGTCAATAAGAGGTAAAGGGTATCTGTCTTTATATATTAAAGAATTGAATAATCGGAAATCTATATAGAACCTTAAGCTTCCATTTGACTTTCTCACGAAAAGAATCGGCACTGCAAACAGTGCTTGGCTGGATTCTATAAATCCTTTAGCAAGGTTTTCTGTAATGTATTCTTTAATAACCTCAAGCTATTCAAGCGATATCTTATATAGGGAACTGTATTTGAGAGCTTTTTCACCTTCTCCTTTAAATATAATCTTGTGATTATACAACCAGAAGAGAGATAGGATATCGGATTCATACTTGGAGAACGCTTGGTGATATTGCTAATAAACTTCGAGAATTGGAGGCTCCATCTCAACGTCTGCGATGATACAATTGAGAGTAGCGATAGTTTCTGGTTTAGAACTGTTTAAGGCAGCAACTGTGGTTGAGATTCGATGGTTGTTGTTTTGATTAGATTTGTAAATCGAAATAATATCATCAATCTCTGTATATATGACTGTAAAGATCTTATGATCCTTGTTTCTTTTGTAAATGAATTGAAATTGAGTTGGCTTAAATGTATAGATATCGAACATATTAGAGATACAAAGCGAAAGGGATTTGTAAACAGATTGAATAGAAATTGAACCGAGAATAGGTTTCTTTTTCAGATTAACTGGAATCTAAGCTTCGATCATATTTGAGATTACTATATTAGTCTTTTAGAAAGAGATAATAAATATTTCAGGTACAATCGATGCTATAATCGGTTATTCATTGTCAAGTCAGTGGTACATCTCTTCCAATCGGATATTTCGATTATCAATATCTTTCTGTCTCAAATGATTGATTCTGGGTTGTTAAAGACTGTTTCTAATTAAAAGTATATTTTTTGATAAAAAAATAGTAAGAGAATGCTCAAAAGACTATTCAAAGTATTGATTAAAATAATCGATTTTAACTCAGGTCTCTATCAATCATTTGTGATTTAGGATTATACTATGTGAATCCAAATCGGTAATAAGAAATAGCAAATAAGATTGTTGTTAAGTATTAATTGTGAAATTAAAAAATGTAAAATGAGTAATAGCTTTACTTTGTATATTATTGTAGCTTTTGACTTTAATTGGTGGTTCGAGTAGTATAAAATAGGATTTGAATATAGGGAATAATAATAAAAGGAGTGTCTTATCAATAAAAGCGAAGCTATTCGCTTTGGAATCTATAAGAGATTGAATATTGTATGAATATTCGTTTTTTGAAAGTGTGTATGGTAGATTTATGGAATCACCTCCTATTAGTTTTATCAAATCGAGGAATCTTATATCCCGGATTGTGCTTAGAAGGGAACTTCTACTTAAGTATATTGATTTAAATATTGGTCTTCAGTAGTGCGAGCAGATTCAATAGCTTTTGCTTGTACTTCTTGATTTATATCCTTCTTGATATTCTCTTTTATATTATAGAAACTCTTTATCTTCTTCAATCTCTTGAATCTCAGCCATAGTATTTATATTATTTGTATATAGCGTGAAACTGCAATTCACTTCTGATATAGGGATAATAGTATTATAATTGAAATTGTTTCCTGGAGATGGAGTGTTATTTGACTTAAAGGTTTCTGTATAGTTAATAGAAGTGTAAAGAGGATATTGGGTATGAAACTAAATAGATGGATTCGAATTACCCAATAAGCAGAAAGTGCTTTTAGGGATAGTTGATGAATTGGTATTACTAAATAGCTTTCTAAAAGGTATCTCTTTAATTATTTTATGACAATTGTATTCTTGAAGTGTAACTTCGAGTTTGTTGATCTTAGTAAGCTTGATAGTCAGATTCTTAACAATATAGCATTTGTTAATATAGAGGCTAATAGCTTATTGAAGGAAATCGGATATTTTTCTTTCCAGATTGTAAAGGAAAGTTATCGGATCGGTGATTTCCGCCTATATAGCTAATAGTCTAAACCTGCAATATTATACTAGAAAGTTTTCTTATTAAATATTATTAAGTATAACCTAGTGTTCATACTCAGTTTGTATATAATCGGCTTTGACTAGATTCTTATAAATAACTACAAACTGATTAATCAATTGCTATTCTATTAAGTGGGGAACTTGAATGTATAGCAAGAATATGTATTCTTGTACCTTTCCTTTTATCTGATTTATTATATAAGATTGCTATTGCATTTTCGAGATAAGCGAATTTTCATAAAGTTCGAGTCGCTCAGTAATCAATAATTATTAGAGACTTGCTTTTGGCTTTATATTATCTTTGAGTTTGAATAAAAGATTGATGGGCTTTGGAATATACAAATACTTTATTATAATAATAGATAAACGAAAATAAAGTATTCGATAAATTTATGGGTTGCTCAGCAAAGCAATCAGATTTGAGAGAGGTCTACTATCAATATTCGAAAGGGATTGTCGTGAAGACTGACTTCGCGAACAGGGGTTTTTTTTATTCTTCCTTTTCCTGATAATAGGAGATATTCTCTCAATAGAATCAATTAGAATATTAGGAATCCGGACTCTATGATTTGTAAGGGAATCTGTATAATATTACTGTCGGTATTTTGAAGGTTGAGATAGATAAGTGGTATTAAGATTACACTATAACAATTCGTTTTTAAATCTTATGATTTCGTTCTACAAATTCTTAAAATCTTTAAGAATCGGTATTTGTTCTTTCTGTAATAGAAGAATATATATCGATATACTATTCTTAAGAGTTAATGCCTCAATCGAGGAGTTGTTTTTAGGCTATTTACTTTTTCTATATCTATCAGTATTTACATTAGAACTGTAAGGACTATAATCATCGCTCCGTTGAGATTGACTATTGTCAGCTAGGGGCACTCGGCTGGCGAAAGGGGGAAAGCGATGGAATCCCTTTGAGATAAATAAGTTGGATATAATAATAATACTTGTAACTCTATATATTAAGGGTTTGTTATCTTCCATCAAATAGATTTACTCAGAATCAGCCCTTTTCCTATAAGTAATATTGAATGTCCTCGATATACCCAAAAAGGTATTATAATTATAAGGTATTATTTAATCGGCCATCAGATGGCTATGCGATTATATAATGAATTGTAGATAATATAACACTTTGCCTTAGAAGAATTACAAGAGCAGGGTACAATTTATTCTTAGAATCTACAACTACAGAATCGGGAGCAAAGCGCTCGTAGAGCGCTCCTATATACTAGTTATGTACACGTGATCGTGCACGTGCGCAAGCGCGCACGTGAGCGATCGCAGCTGCGATTGGGTGCGATCCGTGACATCCCCAATAGGATTTCCCTTATTTTGATACTTGTTGTATTGAATCTGAACATCAACCTTTTGCTAAAATAATATATCAAGAGCCTCTTGTCCAGTAAAACACTCCTCCTTAACATAACTGAGTTTTTTTTGTGCGTTGATATTTGTTTAATACTTTATTTGCTACCCGAAGTATACAAATCTCTACATTTAAAAGTGTATTCTTATGAGCTAATCTTTCTATACTTTTAGTTAAAGCTAGTACAGTCTCAAATATAGATATAGGAGAGCTTAATTGATAACAAGTTATTCGAGATTTAATTAATATTGATTAAGAGAGAGCTTTAGTTAGATTATAAGGGGTTTGAGAGATCCATTAATCTAGATCGAAAGAGGGGGGGGTAGGTATACAAATTCGAATATCTAATTTCGAGAGTACAGCTTTAGGATTAAATGGGATTAAAACCTGTTTCTCGAAACCCTGATTTTATATTCTGAGAGGTGATTGATTTTTCGTATATAGCTTTAAAAGCTATAAAGAATTCAACTTTTGAAATATAATTGATATATGCTTTAATAAATCTATCAATCTAAATACTATATAACATTTCAGGTTGTTAAAACAGTTTATATTAAGTGATTGAGTTAAATGATTTGAATGCAGTAATAAATATATATATTTAATATCATTCTCTTTGCAATATACTTAAAAAGCTCTTGATTTATGATTTTCATACCCATTTAGTATCAATATTCGATATTTGCCCTTTCTTTGATTCTTAGTATACTTATCGAAGTGTTTCAACTATTCTAAACCCGTCTCATTGTTTATCCATCCATTAGATATAGGTTTAATAATCCAATCCACAGGAAAATCGATTTCGGTATACCAATTGGAAAGATAAACCTATCCTTGAACCACTAGAAATAGAGGTATAGTTTCACCCTCCCCATTACCACATATAATCGCTGTAGCCCATTCCCCTATTGCCTGATTGTATTGCCTTGCTTTTGTCATTTCGTTCAACACTAGTTATTACTATTCCGGGATATATTATACCCATCATAAAGCCCGTTTCGTCGAAGTTGTAGAAATTGCAATCGAGAATACCATATTTCGCTTGTATATTCGAAACTAATCGAAACCATTTTTCAATAAGCTTTAGAATCTTTGCAGAGAGCCCTTTGAAAGTTATAAACATGACTAAAATACATCTTTAATTCGATTCGACACTTTACGAATCGATATATCCAGAGCTTTCCAATACACTTTGCACCCCTCGATTCAAGAATATGATTCGCTATATCTTCCACTATTCTAAGTTTAGGTGAAAATCCTCTTGAATTTATATCAAGTATATATTGAATAATCACTTCCTCTTCTAATTCTGTAAGATTATAACAATTCGCTTGAGTTTCGATACAGGGGGTAAAACCATTGATTCTATGATTGAATGTTGTATATAGTAAATTATATAGCTTAGCAGCTTTTCGAATACTAAGTTTTTTGTCTTTTTGAATAGCTTCAATAGCTAAGAGTATTCGAGCTTCTTTGTTATTCGATTGCATTTCAATTGATTGATAAAACGCATATCGAAGTGAGAGATCAAGAATTGAGGTGAAAGTGATCCACTCGGTGATATAATCCACTCGGTGATAAAACACGTTATGTGAATTTTGATTTTCCTTTTGCTACGGACAACTACATGTGCTTTAATTATTCGGAAATTTCTCGATATAACGTGGTTTATCACCGAGTAGGCCATATCACCGAGTAGGCCACTTTCACCTCAATTCGCACTCTTCATATTCAACACGCGTTTTATTAACTATTTATTATGGAATCTACAAATAAAAAAGCACATTTACTTTTAGCCATCGAAGCTTTTCAAAAAGATAAAAAATTAAGTATTCGAAAGGTTGTTAAGCTATATAATATATCTTATACAATGATTAGCTATAAAATGAACGGTTTAACTTTATATACAAAGATTTAAATGAATTGCTATAAAATTATAAAATTGGAAGAGGATGTGATTATTAAATATATACTTAATATAGATTCAAGAAGATTTTTATTCAATATCAAGAATATAAAAGATATAACAAATTATATTTTTGAAATCAAAGAATTCGAATGTATTGGAAAGCTTGGGTATATTGATTTGTATAATGTTGAATCGAATTAAAGATATATTTTAATTATAACGTGGTTTATCAGTGGGTTGGCCATATCAGTGGATCGGCCACTTTTACCTCGAATTATTATCCTAAAGCTATATTATTCAATAACAATTAAATCAATTAATTAAAACTATAAAAAATCTAATAATCTAGGATCTATTATATTATTTTGACAAGTCCTTATATTATTGCCCAGTCTTTTCGTACTTATTATAATATTAATTTAAAAAATACTTCTCTATTAAAATTCTTCTCTTTTTGATGCTCGTTATATTAAATCTAAATATTAATCTTTTTGTTAAGATAATATATCTGTCACGAGAGCATATGCCTATATAAACCCAATTAGCTTAATGCTCTTGGTGATATCACTTTTAGCGTGATAATATCTTTAGTCTTTTATTTAATAAATACTTTTTTATTATATAATTAAATCTTTTTAATATATTAATATTTTACTTAATATCTCATTTGTCTTTCAAAATATATAATTCTCTATACTTAAAAGTATATTCTCATAAGCTAATCTCTTTATATCTTTAGCTAAAATCAATATAATCTCAAATATAAATATAGAAGAGCTTGATTAATAATAAGCTATTTGAGATTTTATTAGAGTTAATTATAAAAGAACTTTAATTGAATTGTGAGGTATTTAAGAAATCTAAGTATTTGAATTAATGGATGAAGAGATAAATATACGAATCCGAATATTCAATTTCGAGAGTATAGCTTGAGGATTGAATAATATTAAATCTACTCCTCGAAAACCAGTTTTTGTCACGGATCGCACCCAATCGCAGCTGCGATCGCTCACGTGCGCGCTTGCGCACGTGCACGATCACGTGTACATAGCTAGTATATAGGAGCGCTCTACGAGCGCTTTGCTCCCGATTCTGTAGTTGTAGATTCTAAGGATAAATTGTACCCTGCTCTCGCAGTTCTTCTAAGGCAAAGTGTCACATTATCTACAACTCACTATACGATCGCACGGCCATCTGGTGGCCGATCAAATAATACCTTATAACCATAATACCTTCTTGGGTATATCGAGGACGTTCGATATTACTTATAGGAAGAGGGCTGATTCCGAGTAAATCTACTCGACGGAAGACAACAAACCCCCAACATACAGAGTTACAAGTACCGCTATCATGTCCGACCCATTTACCTCAAAGGGACTCCATCGCTCTCCCCCTCTCGCCGGCCGAGCGCCCCCAGCCGACGACAGTCAATCTCAACGGAGCGACGGTTACAGTCCTTACGGTTCTAATGTAAATACTGATAGACGTGGAAAGGGTAAACAGCCTGGAAACGACTCCTCGATCGAGGCATTAACTCTCGAGGGTAGCATGCCGACGCACACTCTCCCGTCACAGGAAGAACAAGTGCCGACCCTTAAAGACTTTGAGGACTTGCGGAACGAAATCGCAAGACTCAAAGACGAATTGTTACAGCGTAGTCTTAGTACCGCTCACCCATCTCAACCTCCAAGACACCGACAGCAACATCACGCAGATTCCCTTGCGAATCGCGGAGTCCGGACTCCTGATGTTCCAGTCGATTCTATTGAGAGGGCATCTCCTACTACCGGGAAAAGGAAGAACAAGAAAAACCCCCGCTCGCGAAGTCAGTCTTCGCGACGATCCCTTCCGAGTACCGATAGCAGACCCCTCTCAAACCCGGTCGCCCTGCCGAGCGACCCACAAATTCACCGAACACCCCACTCTCGTTCACCTACCACTGCAGTAGAGCGTCCGTACATTCCGAAGCCCACCAATCTTTCATCCAAACTCAAAGATGGTGTGGAGCCGAAAGCAAGCCTCTGGCAGCTATTGGTCACCGAGCGACTCGAACTTTACGAAAATTCGCTCATCTCGGAAGCGCAACGGCGATCTTATGTAGTAGATCAGACGGAAGGAGAGGCACAAGAACACGTGTTCTCGCTGTACACTCAAGTCCCCCGCTTGACAGGACAGCAATTGATCGATCAGCTCGCAGCCATTTACAAGAACCCGGCCGAAGCCGATCACGCACGAACTGAGTACGAACACTGGGTTATGCCTAATAACACCCAACGAGGAAACTTCCTAGTATGGTATCGCAGGTTTAGACTATTAGCTACACAGGCGGAAATCACCGATCCGACAACTCTCCTCCGCGATCTGGAAAGAAAAATATCCGATTTCCTCCGACGAGCTATTGGCCTCCACATCAACGAATGCTACACTGTTGAGGACCTGGCTACCAAGCTTACTGAGATCGACGAACTCGAAGTTACGCTTCGAGAACGCAATCGTCACAGAACGACTAAAGAGATACCTCTTAGAAAGCCATCTAGTAACACCGATTCGTCGACTACCCCTAGAAGCACTCTCCGCTCATCGGGTAATTCGAACCCATCTACTCAGTTTCACACCCAATATCCTCCTCGCACTCCTACTGGCTATACAGGAACCTTCAAGCCAAACAACACTCCATCTCCAGGAAACAATTTCAATCGTAGTACTACCGCCCCCGCATCGGGAGTGAATCCCAGTTTCACGCCACGCACAGGTAATGTAAGCGCTATGGCCGAGATCCAAGAGATTGGAGAAGACGAAGAGTTCTACGATGTAGAAGAGAATGCCGAGGAGGATGTAAACCAAGAAGTGCAAGCGGAAGCTGTCGAGTCCGCTCGCACTGCCGAAGACCAACGTTTAAATCAACACGCTTAGGTAGAAGTTCCCTCCTAAGCGCGATCCGGGACATGAGATTCCTCGATTTGACAAAACTAATGGGAGGTGATTCCATGAACCTACCATGCACACTTTCGAAGAACGGATATTCATACAATACTCAATCTCTCATAGATTCCGGAGCGAATGGCTTCGCTTTTATCGACAAGACACTCCTTTCATTATTGTTCCTATGTTCAAACCCCGCTTCATACTACTCGAACCACCGATTGAAGTCAAAAGCTACAATGGTGTACGAGGTGAAGCTATCACTCATTTCACATTTCTTAATTTCACGATTGATGCTCGACAACAGTCTTATTTGCCATTTCTCATCACCGATTTGGGTTCACATAGTGTAATCCTAGGTCGCAAATGGTTGGCAGAGACCCGAGTTAAAGTCGATTGTTTTAACCGACGCCTCGAATGGCCTCCCGAGCATCCTCCTACTGTTTCCTTATCAAAAAATATACTTTTAACCAGAGACAGTCTCAACAACCCAGAATCAGTCACTTGAGACAGAAAGATGCTGACGATCGGAACGCCCGATTGGAAGAGATGTACCACCGACTTGACAATGGACAACCGACCATAGCACCGATTGTACCTGAGATACTTATTACCCCTCCCCAAGAGACTAATACAGTAATCTCAGATGCGATCGAAGCTCAGGTTCCAGTCAATCTGAAGAAGAAACCTACTCTCGGTCAAATCTCTATTCAGTCTGTTTACGAATCCCTCCCGCTTCGTATCTCCGACACGTTCGACATCTATGCACTCAAGCCGACTCAATTTCAACTCACCTGCAAGAGAAGCAAGGATCATGAGATCTTTACAGTCACATGTACAGAGATTGACGATGTCATCTCGATTCACAAATCTAGTCAAGACAACAACCATCGAATCTCAACCGCAGTTGCTGCCTTAAACAGTTCTAAACCAGAAACTATCGCTGCTCTCAATCGCGTCATCGCAGACGTCGAGACGGAGCCTCCGATCCCCGAAGCTTACCAGCAATATCACCCGAGCGTTCTCCAAACGCGAGTCCGACATCCTACCTCTCTCCCGGTCGTACGATCACAAGATCATACTTGAAGGAGAAGGTGAAAAAGCTCTCAAATACAGTCCCCTGTATAAGATGTCGCTCGAACAGCTTGAGGTCGTTAAAGAATACATCACAGAGAACCTTGCCAAAGGATTTATAGAACCCAGCCAAGCACCGTTCGCAGCGCCGATTCTCTTCGTGAGAAAGCCGAATGGAAGCTTAAGGTTCTGTATAGACTTCCGACTACTCAATTCTTTAACACGCAAAGACAGGTACCCTCTACCTCTCATTGACGAGACACTCGCACGACTCGCTGGTGCGAAGGTGTATACCAAATTAGACATTCGACAAGCGTTCCATCGCATCCGCATGGATCCAGCTTCCGAAGAATACACTACCTTCCGCACTCGATATGGTTCCTACAAATGCAAAGTTTTACCTTTTGGACTGACAAACGGCCCTGCGACTTATCAACGATATATGAACGATGTCCTATTTGACTATTTAGATGACTTCTGTACTGCTTACCTCGATGATATTCTTATATATTCTGAAAACGAAGATGAACACGAGGAACACGTCAAGCGCGTCCTCGAACGACTTGAGTCCGCTGGCCTCCAGGCAGACCTCAAGAAGTGTGAATTCAACGTCAAACGTACAAAGTATTTAGGTTTTATCATCTCTACAGACGGCGTACAAGTCGATCCAGAAAAGATTGAAGTGGTCGCTACTTGGACTTACCCCACTACCGTAAAAGGTGTCCAATCGTTCTTAGGTTTTTGTAACTTTTACCGCCGATTCATCAAGGATTACGGTATAATAGCAAAACCTCTTCATGAACTCACAAAAGCGAACGTCAAATTCCACTTCGACGAAATCTGTCAAATTGCATTTGATATACTCAAAGATAGACTCATCTCCGCTCCTCTCCTGCAGCATTACGACTATACACTACCCTGTATGCTGGAAACCGATGCATCCGATGGTGTAGTCGCTAGCGTGCTATCTCAGAAGCACGGCGACGAATGGTTACCAATTGCCTACTTTTCGAAAACGATGGTCGCTGCCGAGCTGAACTACGAAGTTCATGATAAAGAAATGCTCGCGATCATCAAATCCCTAGGCCACTGGAAAGCCGAACTTGCCGGATCCCCGCACCAGATCAAAGTGTACACCGATCATAAAGCGCTCGAGTACTTTATGTCTACCAAACAGCTAAACGCTCGACAAGCGCGCTGGGCAGAACTACTCGCCGATTATAACTTCATCATCATGTACCGTGCTGGAAAGAACAATCCACTCGCAGATGCGCTTACACGCCGCACTGACGAGTTGGATCAACAGAACAGTACTAAGAAGAAGAATCGTCTTCAGCAGCTTATAAAAGATGATCAAGTGGACACAAAGATCATACGCGAATCTCTGCGGCAAGACCCGGACGTAGTCGCAAACATCGACATACACACAATCACACCGCTTTTCGATATCGTAAATCGCATCATTGAAGCAAATAGATCCCATCCGAGTTTAGAAGCTCTGCGCGTTCAGACTACCAAATCGCACAAGCATCTCACGCTCGAGAAAGGACTCTTGCTTTACGACGATCGACTTTACGTACCGGACACCGAAAATCTGCGAACCTATTTGATTCGCGAAGTTCACGATTCAGTCTCCACTGCACACCCTGGTGTCAAAAAGACCTACGCTCTCTTGGCCAATCAATACTATTGGAAGAACATGAACGATACAATCGACCAATATATACGGAATTGCCACAAATGCAAGCGCAGCTCCGTACCAAGAGATCGCACTCCCGGTCTCCTCCACCCGCTCCCGATCCCTACGCGAGCATGGCAACACGTCACCATGGACTACTGCAGTTTCAACAAGGATAAATACGGTTACGACAACGTATTCGTCATTATCGACCGATTGACCAAACAAGCTATTTCGATACCCTGTCATAAATCAATCGATTCGAGAGATCAGGCCCGCTTGTACCTATACCATGTATACAGATACTACGGTGCCCCGGAGACTATAATCTCTGATCGTGGTCCTCAATTCATATCCAAATTCTGGCAAGAATTCAATAATATCTTAGGAACGCAAGTCAAGTTATCTACCGCTCACCACCCGCAAACTGACGGTCAAACTGAGATTTATAATCAATATCTCCAACAACGCTTGCGACCCTTTATAAGCTATTATCAAGATGATTGGTCTGAATTCCTACCAATGATGGACTACGCTCAACTCACGCTTCCCCATGAATCACTAGGTGGTCAAACCCCGTACGAGACCTTGTATGGCTACCTACCCCGCAATCCCTGGGATTGGAAACTCGACTCCACCGCGCCTGTCGACGATTTGAATATAACCGATGCTAGAGAGTATGCCAAACGCAATAAACTAGCACTCGATCGAGCAAAAGAAAATATCTTGCGTGCGCAAGAAAAGATGTCTCGATCGGCCAACTCGCATCGCCGCTCAGTCGACTTCGACGTGGGAGACTACGTATGGCTCAGTATGAGGGACTTTCCGACACAACGACCATCCAAAAAACTGGATTACCCTATTCAAGGTAGATTCAAGATCATTGGTCGGGCCGGAGATTCCTTCCGATTGGACTTACCGCCCACTATGAAAGTCCACCCCGTGTTTCCACCTAGCAAGCTCCGCAAAGCGGCAGACGACCCACTTCCCGGACAAAGCCTCGAACCACCGCCCCCAATAAATATCACCGGTGATACCGAATGGGAAGTGGAGCGTATTCTAGCTGTAAAGAAAGTACGCCGACAGCTTAAGTACAGAGTATCGTGGCTGAACGCCGATGACGATCTCACCTGGTACCCCGCCTCTGACTTAAAAACTGCCCCGCACCACCTCCGTGACTTCCACCTACGAAATCCCACTCTGCCAGGACCCCCTACGCACCTACCGGAGTGGATTCGTCTCTACGAGAGTGGAAAGGATGATTACGATTTCACAGACAACAATCAATGTATGAATGAAAAAGACAGAAAGAACTTCTTTAATTCATTATTGTGACAAAGAAAATCCTAATCGCACGAGAGGCTGAAAGCGACCGGACAAAGATGAAATGTCAACAAAGAAAGTCTTTTCCCCTGCCCGGCAGACTTAAACCAAGCCAGAAAGAAAGCCTCTACGGGCATCAACGGTTACGGTCGGGCGAGGTACGACAGCAAAGACTGGATGGTTTAAACCGAAATACCAGCCGAGTCCCCAGCCAACAGCGACGACAAGCACACACAGGACAACCACAAGCCGAAAGACAAGACGACCCTTAGTCGCAGCACGCGCGACAACAAGACCGAGCTGGCGCTCAGTCGCACCCAACCGCTCGCGAGCTGCCGAAAGCTCTGCTTCCATCTGAGTTACGACGAGCTGGTGCTGCTGCTCCAATTCGTCTCCCCGCGCTGCAACCTCCGCCACGCGACGCTCCGCGGCTTCTCGAGCAAGGGTAAGAGGAAGCATTTCTTTCGAAACGCGACTCTTTAGCTCCTCCCGCATGTCAAGCTATCTCAAGAGTTAACTTTGCTAAAAGCTGGCAAAGTTGTAACTTACCTCTGCCATGTTGCCGTACTCAGCAACAGCCGATCGGTATTGGAGAAACATCTTGCGCGTATCCCCGTCAGGCAAGCGCTCACACTTATGCTTGCCAGCCAGACAAAGCAGACAGCGAGATTGACCAGACGATTGTCCAGGAAGTCGATAGCAGACGCCATCTCCCTTGCCGGAAACACAACTGCGTACGCAGCCAGCACAAACCCAGCCGTCCTCCCGAACGCATTGTTCCCGCTGTGGTACCGTCTTTTTTGGTGACCTCTTGCTTGGAGATCCCCACTCGTCGACGTCAACGAAGCCAATGCTTCTGCGACGGGGCGTATCGAATTTGCGACCAGGTTGACTTTGACGCAAGGCCTCCAGGATGTCTTCCTCAACTATCTCGCCATCATTTTCGAGATCACGAAAATGACGTACCGCTGCGGTCAACTTGTCAGCGAACTTCTTTTCGTAATCGTCAACACGATCGATCAAGGGATCGTATTCTTCCTCCGAATTCTGCCTCGGAAGACGATGGAACGGATACATCCAATGAGCATATCGAAGATCGACCCCACCCTCAGGCACGTTGCCTTCGGCATCTGTAATCGCACTTGTTAGACAAGCCGACCGCAAGCCGGAGACACCAAAAGAAAGTCTCGCTTACGTGCATCTTCGTCGTCCAACCCATCTTCCTCATCATCCTCCTCCTCGCCGACAGGATCACTGCCACTCCCGCTGCGGCTCGACTCCTCCTCTTCCTCAACAGGACGCTTGCCTCGCGCAACAGAAGAGGCAGACGCTCTCTTCGCCGCAAGCTGTAAAGAAGCATATCAGCAAAGCAAACGCAAAAGAAAAATAAACAACTCACCGCCGCACGCGCGTCCTCCCGCTGCTTCAGCTGCGCTGGCGACAACTTGCTCTTGCTGCTGCGTTTTCTTGATGGTGTGGAAGGCATATTGATTATTGATCGAGGGATACGAAGAAGGTGAGTGACCGGAAAAGATTTGGAAGAGAGAGGGAAATTCGGGCGATCTATATGCTTCGAAGGTTTCGCGCTGTTGCTAGGCTACAGGACGGTTTCCTCCGTTTCCCATGCGCCTTCCCGTCGCGAAAAAAGCAAAATTTTGCGCACACGCCCGTTTACCACGCCATGCTACAACGTAAACAACGACGCCTCATTGGGATCGCCGATGCGTCTACGGATTAGGTAATTGTGAAGCTTGAGGGCAAGCTTTTTCGAAAGGGGGGGTAGTGTCACGGATCGCACCCAATCGCAGCTGCGATCGCTCACGTGCGCGCTTGCGCACGTGCACGATCACGTGTACATAGCTAGTATATAGGAGCGCTCTACGAGCGCTTTGCTCCCGATTCTGTAGTTGTAGATTCTAAGGATAAATTGTACCCTGCTCTCGCAGTTCTTCTAAGGCAAAGTGTCACAGTTTTTATATTCTGAGTTGTAATTGATTATTGATATGTAGTTTTAAAAGCTATAAGGAATTCAATCTTAGTGATATAATTAATGTGAGTTTTAATAAATCTATTAATTTGATAATCATATATCTATTTCAATATATCAAAACAGTTAATATCAAATGGTTAAGTTAAATAACTTGAATGTAATGATAGTTTGATTATTATAATATTATTTGACTTGCAGTATAATTGAAAAGATATTAATTCATAACTTTTGTATTCATCTAATATTAATATTCGATATTTGCCCTTTATTTAATGAACTATATACTTATCAAAATGCTTTAGTTATTCTAATTCCATTTTATTATTCGTTTATTCATTAAAAGTAGTTTTGATAATTCAATTTATAGGAAAACCGCTTTCTATATATCAATTAGAAAGGTGATATTGTTCTTGTATAATTAAGAATAATAATATAGTTTCCCCTTTTCTATTACTACATATGATTGCTATAGCTTATTCTTTATTACCTGATTGTATTGCCTTGCTTTTGCCATTTCGTTCAGCATTAGTTATTATTATTCCGAAATATATTATATCTATTATAAAGCTAGTTTCATTAAAGTTATAGAAATCGCAATCGAGAATATCATATTTTGTTTGTATATTCGAAATTAAATAAAACCAGTTTTCAATAAGCTTGGGATCTTTGTAAAGAGCTCTTTGAAAGTTATAAACACAATTAAAACGCATCTCTAATTCTGTATAACACTTTACAAATCGATAAGCCCAAAGCTTTCCAACCTTCCTTGCTTCTTGTGTTTCGAGTATATAATTCGCTATATCTTCAACAATACTCAATTTAAATGAAAATCCTTTGTTATCCATATCAAGTATATATTGAATAAATACCTCCTCTTCCAATTCAATCAAATTATAACTTTTTGGTCAACTCTCAGCCATATTAGGTTTATCTCGAATTCTATCATTCAATGTAGATCGAGATATATTATAAAGCTGAGCTGCCTTTCGAATTATCAATTTTTTATTTGATTTGATAGCTTGAATAGCTAAGATTATATGTACTTCTTTAGAATGACTTTCCATATTTAGTTATAAAGAAAATACGTGTCGAAAATAGAATAATAATTCGAGGTAAAAGTGGCCGATCCACTGATATGGCCGACCCACTGATAAACCACGTTATTTATAATTTCCAAAAAGCTTTTTACAAAGATTTTAAGCTTATTGAAGATTGGTTTTGAGTGATTGCAAATATGCAAGTAAAATATGGTATTTTGGATGGCGATTTCTATAATTTCGATGAAACAGGTTTTATAATAGGGATTATATCTGTAGTAATAGTTATTATTAATACTGAAAAATGTGGTAGAAGTAAATCAATATAGCTAGGTAATCGAGAATAGGCTATAGCAATAATATGTGGAAATGGAGAGGGTGAAACTATTTCTCCATTTCTAGTGGTTTAGAGATAAATTCATCTCTTCAATTGGTATATCGAAATCAATCTTTCTGTGGATTGGGCTATTAAATCTATATCTAATAAATGAACAAATAATGAGATAGGTTTAGAATGATTGAAACATTTCAATAAGTATATTAAGAATCGAAGAAAGGGCAAATATCGAATATTAATATTAAATGGGTATGAAAGTTATGGAACAAGAGTTTTTCAGGTATATTGTAAAGAGAATGATATTATATACTTAAATCTATTATTGCATTCAAGTTATTTAATTTAATCATTTGATATAGACTGTTTTAGGAATCTGAAATGTTTATATGGTAATCAAATTGATAAGTTTATTAAGGTATATATTAATTATATTTTGAAGGTTGAATTCTTTATAGTTTTTAAAGTTGTATACAAAAAATCAATCACCTTTTAGAATATAAAATCAGGGTTTAAAGGAGTAGGTTTAATATCTTTTGATTTTGATGCTATACTTTCGAAATTGGATATTCGAATTTGTATATTTATTCCCCCCTTTTTCGATTTAGATTAATGGATCTCTCAAACCCTTTATAATCTAATTAAAACTCTTTCTTAATTAACTTTAATGAAATTTCGAATAACTCGATATTAATCAAGCTTTTCTATACTTATATTCGAGACTGTATTAGCTTTAGCTAAAGGTATAGAGAGATTAGCTTATGAGAATATACTTTTGAGTGCAGAGATTTATATCCTTTGAAAGGCAAATGAGGTATTAAGTAAGTGTTGATGTGCGAAAAAAATCTAATTGTGTTAAAAAGGAGTATTCATTGGATAAGAGGCTTTTGATATATTATTTTAGTAAAAGGTTGATATTCAGATTCAATGTGATGAGTGTTAAAAAGAGAGGAATTTTAATAGGGAAGCATTTTCTATTTGGTGTTGTAGTAAATGCGGAAAGATAGATTATAATACAAAAACCTATCAAAATAATGTAATAGATTCTAGATTATTAGATTCTTAATAGTTTTAATCAATTGATTCAATTGTTGTTGAATAATATAGATTTGAAGGTGTGAATTGAGGTGAAAGTGGCCCACTCGGTGATATGGCCCATTCGGTGATAAACCACGTTATTGAGTACCAAAAAAAAGATGATTTATAACAACATCAACTGGAATATCAAGAAGTCCACGGGTCCACCGGGTGTTCGAGAATTGTGGCTGAATCATGGCCTAAGTTTGTTGTGGCTAATCATTACCGCCGAGACCATCTCATCAATCTCAACCTCAACCTCAACCTCTCTACCTCTTCAACTCTAAAACACATAAATTATTTGCTAATAATCCCATCAATAGCAAACACTGAGTATTCCGAAACAAAAAAAGCAGAATTCAAGCAAGAACGGCTACCTCAGCAGGTTTCATATATGTCGGTTGCGGATTGCACAGCTTTTACACATTGCCTAGGTAGGGTTCAGATACAAATTCGTTGTATATCATTCTAGTGATGAATCTGGTACCCGATATACAGTTGAGAGTCCCGAACGGAAAGAAAGAAGTGGAAGCTAGAATCGGGAGCTGGGGGCGCTTAGAAGGGTTCTAGGACTCGAAGAGGAAGTGAGAATATGGGTTCGGTAAATGGGGGGATAGTAGTCGATATGGAGGTTCGGTGTTGGGAAATGCCTAGTTGAAGAGGAGCAGAGAGTTCAATGTGGTCAAGATCTCGAAGGGAATCAAGGGAGAGGAAATTTTCGATGGGTTCTGATCATACTCAAGAGGATGTTTTCCTGAATCAGAGAGATGAACTTTATATAGTGATGTACTGATACAATGTAAATCGGGACTTATGTTTTCTTCTAATTTCCCGCTTGATCTTCAAATGTTGCACCGCTATCAAATGAGAATACAATAAATAAGATTAAATAATGTCTGTGCATTCACACCCCTTTCGAAAAAAAAAGTATAAGGCGTACGTATTATACTCCCCTGATAGTGAAACAACGTTCGTGCATCTCTTAATCGGATCTAATGATCGTTTTCTTGACGAATCTGGTCCCGCTTTCTATTGCATTCAGCTGGTAGTTATCAATGGAATCATACGATTGACATTAGCTTTTGTCTTTCTTCTAGAAGCAAGTGTTAAACAAATAAATATATTCTCAATATTCTGAAAAAGAAATAGTGATTTCGAGGGTAGATGCTGAGAAATGGTATACCAGACAGCATTCAATATGATTCGTGACGAGAGTTATCTTCCCAATGGGTCCATCAATATCAAAAAGTAGTGAATCACTCTCAAATTTCAATTCATTCGTTTGTTAATATCAATATTAACATTACAGCACATTCATAACCCCGGCCCAACGGAGTACTTATAAACAACCACAGTGCCAGAAATATCTTTAGACCATCGGTGTTAGAATCAACTTCCCCATCAAACCAAAAATACAAAACAGCACCAGAGACTACAAAATGACATACGCCGCCAAAGTCTTAGCAATCCCCGAACTCCTCGAACAGATCTTCTCCCACCTTCCTCTCCCCGATCTCATGATCCGTATCCAAAGCGTGAACAAGCATTTCTACACCTTGATAACCACCTCTCCTCTCCTCCAACAGAAGCTGTTTTTCTCCTCAACCAGAAATCCATTTCTATCCAATCGTTCCAATACCATCATCCCCAATCCTCTCTTATACCCTTCGTTCTACGCCTACATCTCTTCTTCTCGCAAGGTATGGACCACGTCTCCGGATCTCCGGCCATTAGAGCTGGTTGAATTAGGAGTTGGAAGAAGGAATATGGTACGAAGGGGATTCAAGTGGGCAGATGCGAGCTGGAAAAATATGTTAGTGTGTTTACCACCGGTCAAGGAATTGACGATCCATTCAATGTTTGGACCATGGGTCATAAAAAGCGAGACTGGAGTTCGGATGGGGATGTTGGATTGGCAATTGCTAAGGGATGTGTGGGGGAGTCTGGATGTGCAAGGGGAGAAGGGTATTTTGAGATGTGGAAATGCGGAGAGGTAAAGGTAGGGGCTTTGAGTGCTTTCAGGGGAGTTGCGCGCTTTCCTGGAAAGAACGTCCTTGGAAGGCTCGTTTAATGTTCACGCGCTTGGGAACGTTACCTGCTTATGAAAGGGAAATCAGCGAGTTTTATTAAGGGAGCGATGTGAAAGAGCAAGTCTTCAGCGAGTAAAACAAGTTTCTGGTCGTATTGAGACAATGTAGTACGATGCCTTGGGATAGAAAATTCGAGAAGTTACACTTGCACTCGATATACAATAATTGTGTACATAGTATTGCCTGCTGGCAGGTAACAGCTGACAGCTGACATCAAGCGACGGGTATCAAAGGAACGGCGATGTCATTCTAGATTCCGAGAAGGGCTAGAAGTTTATTTAAGATAGAGTGAGATCTATAATCCATATTTGTTGTGAACAATTTACTAAGATTGACAACACCAATAACATACACTGTCCAATGATATGACGTTGTGAGACCTTGTTTCTCGTAGTATCAGGTGATAGCTTGCATGATATTTTCTTTTGTAAACACCACCTCGGCGCCACCCGTTTGTGTATAACCTCAGTTGAGTAATACCACATCGGGCATACCGGTATTAATTTGTTTTTAGAGAATAAAAAACGATGATTGCTCAAAAAATGTAGCCAAAAAGATAATACCGAGGTTGAAAAATAAACCGAGAATTATGTTTCAGTCTGTATGTTCCACTGCTACGTTACCATTCTATTATTAAATTCTCGATCTGCATTATGTAGGTATCTACATACTCTAGCATCAAGAGAGAGTGTGTGGTTTCCCCACAGATTCATACAAAGTACAGAGTCGTTGTGGTTTCCGTCGAAGAGCTTGGATCATTTGTTACACAGAGCTCGTATTTTGGGGTTCGTATTTGAAGAAAGGGCAATAGCTTGGCGCTGCATATGTAATCGAATACGATGGATCGTGCTGGCTGCACTGTAACATCATAACGACCTCGGAGGTTCTTTCTTTTCTTGCCTTGAGTGTGTGTGGTTGTTTTTGGTATTAATTCAAGGTCGTCCGCTTGATGAAAGCCTTTCATTCATCACTGTTTTATCAACTTACCATCATCCACTTCCCATCAACATCTCATCAATTCTCAACCAGTATGCACTTCTCAAAACTTCTTGTTTTCTCCGCTGGAGCCATTACTGCAGTTCTAGCGGATCAATTTATGGTTCCCACTCCATGGTATGTCCAAAAAATCAGTATTGGAAACATTAGACACGGCACCGGCGGCTTGTAAGTTCTTTTCCCAAAGGCCTCCACCTTCAGATGCTAACTCGAGAAAATAGTTGGTCATTCAACTTGATTGACACACCCACTCCTGCCCCTCAAGGTCTCAATGTAACATGTAGTTATTCAAGTCCAACTACTTATGTATTCGCACTCGATGGTGCTCCAGTCGATGCACCCTGCAGTGGTAATCCCAATGTAACTTTCAGTCTATATCCTGATGGCGATCATTTTACATTCAATATCACGCATTTGTATGGAAATTGCGGAACGTAAGTTTTGGCCTGGTCTTTGATTTGCTGAAGCCGTAGACTAATAATCTTTGCAGTGAGGATAGCCCGACTCCAGTGAGCAAACTCATTTTCCCCCAAATAATGGTTGGGAAAATATAACTGACTTTTGACTTTTTAGTGCAACGACAGTGGAACTTGGAAATTCAGCTGGGATGATGTGAGAGGGCAGGAATCTGATGTTCAGAATAACTTTGGACAGTCTGGAAGTTTTACCAGAGACTCCATTTCCATGTATCCAGTTCGAGCGATACCTAGCGAGAAATGCGAGTTCTGTTGATATTGCTTATAGGACGGGGTTTACCAAAGGCGATGAAATGCCTAGTGTACCAATGAGGCGAGTAAAAATAGAAGGATTGCATCAGGCTTAAAAATGGAGTAACTTAGCATTGGCAAAACAAAATTTGGAATGAATAGAACTTATAATCAACAATCAAGCTGCTCACTTCCATTTAAGTGCCTTGAGATATCGGTAGCCGGAACATCTCGTTCATAAGCTTTACTTTACTAGCGATGAATGATTGAATTAAATAGAGCCCAGAGCTCAATACCACTGAGACAGTGGTGTATTGACATCAACTTGCAGTGATAGCATATAACAACGCACTGTGTTAAAGAATGGCTTTGTCATAACGATTATGTCCCAGCCACCACCAACTTAAACAAAAGCTTCTTGAAAAGCAGCGGCCCAACCTAGCTTTGAAATGATGGTGAGGTGGCATTCTCATTACCAAAATTGGTCAAATCCTATCACGCATCATCGAATTGATCATGATACCCATTGGAAACTCCGCCACAACCATCACAAGGGATAGATATTCCGTGTGAACACTTCCCGCAATCCTTGCAATGCCAGTCTCTCCAGTCGTTACATTCATCACAAACGGAACAATGGACAGTACTAGTAAATTCCTCCCATCCACCAGAGCAGAAAGAGAAATAATACCCACCATCCTCAACAAATGCCTTTTCGAATAACTTCATCCGAATAGGTTTCCTCTCTGCTTCAGTCTTTGCCTCGAGCCACTCTTCACCAAGCTGTTGTATTTCGGGGTCAGAACCATCGTAGAATACTGATCCTTGAGGCGCATCGTAATATTTCTTTTCATCGACTCCCATAATGTCACTTCTCAGTTCCTCTTGTGTAAATGCGGAATCGAGATCCAGATCAGGTCCTTGTGCTTTCATCCAACTCGCAAAACAGTTTGTAGCGCGAAGTCTCGATTCTCCGAAGAAGAGGGCAAATTTGTTCAGATAATTGGCACACGAAGCACATTTGCAGTTTGGGCCACAACTAAAAGAGTTCTTGGAGCATTCGCATCTACCATTTGTGCAACCAGTCTTACATGAACAGGAGAATGATGCGGTGATACCGCGTTGTTTGAGCTGTGAGAATGTTAGCAGGCTCTCAGGATGTTACGAAAACAGTCGCATCCTCACTTCCGTCACTCTTCTGTTTTTCTTCGAAGCTTCGTGTTCCAAGCCTGAACCCTCATCATCGCTATCTTCCAGATTGTTATAATCGCCAACAGCGCGATCCGCTTCGGAGATAGAGATAGGGTCCGGTTCAGGGTCTGATTCGGACGGAGCTTCATTCAGATGTTCCATCTTCTCATGCTCCAAATCTACCACATGAGCTATCTCGGGATGAGAAACATATGCTTGAACGAGAATGGTACGAAGCTGCGATTCGTTTAGATCGTGAATCAGCTTGTTTGCTCTGAATAAAGCAGCCATGGATGCTTGTGGATTTAATTCCATATCGTTGGCGGTCCTAGCAATTTCAGTAGATCCTTCTGTTAATGGTACTTCTTCCTCTGCCTTTCTTTTATTAAGTGAAGCCATTTGAAATTTAATTCTGGCAGATGTATAGCAAAATTCTTCGACGCTGGCGAATTATCACGAAGATTGTAGTTGATTTTTAAGTAAATTCTAGAGATGTGAAGACGCGTTTCGCATTTGTGAGGACACGCGAAAGCACGAGGATTTCCCGGTGCACAAAATCATGATGACTAAGCGTACCCCTCCTCTCAAAAGCAAAAAGGGGGGCTTCTTTGTTGGTTCGTCTTCACATCGATTCAAGAACATCCGAAGCCATATTCTCGACGTTGTTATCCACGAATGTACATGATCTTAAGGGTAAATTCAAAACTTGGTCATTTGTCAACGAGTAGCTCTCCTGTTGATTTTGGTAAGATGATAGGAAAGGCAGGAAAGGAAATGCTTCCAGTTTCTGATCTGTCACATTCCTATCCTTCGTCTCGCGTGAACGCGCGAGACGCGTTAAGTAATTACTTTTCTTATTCCACAGAAACATCTATATCTCCTTTCCATTCCTTCTTCTGTCTTCTGTAATCGTTATTGTTTCTATTGTATGTTACTTCCATTGTGTTCCAAATCTTTACAGTTATAGATATGGTATCCAGTCGATCAAAGGCCAGTGCACCTCAGAACTCAAAGAAACGAAAGGTTCGGTTCACTACACCCAGTACCAAACCCATTCAAGAGTTATTGCGGAACTTCAAGCCTTCCCAATTACGCGAAGTTATTGACGAGACATTGAATAATGGCAATATTACCAAATGTATACGCGATATTCATGCTCGATCGTCACAAAAACTTCAGATTAGAGATCATTCAGAGCCATTGGTTGCGGTCCAAGTACCAGTTGACGATGAAGTGCTTGAGAGCATCGAAAAATCCCCAACAAAGTTGAGGCAGCATGATCCCGTCTCAACACCAAAGGACTTGTCTATGACTGCCACTAATGGCAATTTACCCACTCCGAGAAGTTCCCAGGAACCTAAGGAGGTACGATGGCTTGCCTTCAAACTCGTGAGAAACCATCAACTAACGCCATCTTATTAGATACCCATGACCCCCGAGCCTTGGATGACCCCCGAGCCACAACCCAATGCTCAACCATCTCCTCTTCCAGAGGCAGAACAATACATCCCTCCACCAGTTCAATGTACAACTTGTAATTGCCGGTCTGGATGCATTTCCACCCGCTGCAAACGTTTTAAATCCGGACGAGGCTGTTCGCCCTCTCTTTCCTCTGGCTGCAAATGCGATTCTTGCGCTAATATGCTCAATGACTTAACTGTCTTTTTCGGGTCCTCCAAGCCCTCTGATCCTCCTGTCTCAGCTAGTCCAGACTTTCTAAAATGGATTCGAAAAGAGTCGAGAAACGGAAGGTTCGATTTGATTCATCCGGATACAATGGAAGAACTGAGAAGCATGTTGATGGGAGTGGAATATGGCGATATGACATCTCCACCCCAATTTCCCGTTTTCTCAGGAAAACTCAGAGGCATTGGAAAAGCATGGATGAGCTCTGATATCACGGATGAAGAGAGAGAAGATGTGAAGAGGGGGTTGTTTGAAGAGGCTTTCGGGGTCGCAGCACCAAAAGATACGAAGAATGATTATTGGTGCTTTTGTAAAAATGAATGGAAACAAACTATTTTGTGGGAGTTTTGTACAAAGTGCGACGAATGTAGAGATACGAGGGAGTGGCATTGTGGAGAATGTGGGAACAGGAATATTGGGAAGGGATGTGAGTGCCAGAAGGGTACTAAACGAAGGAAATTACTGAAAGGAGCTACTTGCGCAGTCGTTATTCTTCAATAATATATGGAAGTGTGTTGGAGGGCGGGAATGTGGTCTTGGTAACGTAAATTATTGGAAAAGAAAGGATGTTAATTGACACAGCTGGGATCTGTAACTAAACGCCTTTGATGGCCTAGAGAATTTGCTTGTTACTCTATTATTGAGATCCAGAGTTGGTGGTAAATAGACTATTGATGGGTATTTAGAGGATATGGAAATTCAGGTGCTTGGTACTAACGAAGAGGAAGTGATATTAGCAGTGTCTTATCATTATTAATACCTTAGATGGACATAATCATGGGTTATATCCATTATGTGCCGTGAGATCTATCTATCCGGATCCTTTCCCTCCACACGAAAGAAATGTAGATTCTCAAAGCTATGCTCATGCCGAATATTCCATCCTTTTTCACAGTGCCTGAAGTTCCGTAGGCAGAATCAAATATGATAAGTCACAGATCTGTAAACTCAAAAGCGTGTTATTCATTTGGTTGACATCTTAATTGAATGTATGTCGTAAACACACATCCCTTCATCGGAAAAAGTACTTCGTATGTGCCCCTTCCTCCATTTCTCACCGACCTCCTTCCTCCTTGACTACCGCTTTTATTCTAAATGAATGAACTTTAACTAACCAAAACTCAAACACACCTTTAAACCTCATACTACATACTACATACCATATCATCCTCCGGAAAGAGAAGAACCCATCAAGATTCAATAGCCAGGAACCACCAATTCATTATTGGGTTGCCGCTACTATTTAATTCGACACTTCCATAAACCTTCTGTATACAAAGTCAATGAATTGTGGAAAGTGCTATTTAAAGTCTGACCATCGAGGCTTGAGAGGTTTGAATAATGTTTACACGCAGATATCGATTACCGCTCATTCCTCTCCTAGAAAAGATCATTACTCCAACCGATTCACATTTCGCGTTGCGAGCTCAAAGATTTGAAAGTTCAATCTTCTATGTATACCTTTAAAGATTTAAAGTGTTTTTTCGCGTGCTTTACAAACCTTAAAACGTCACCATGGAGAGGAGATGGGAGATAGAACAGTCCGCTAGGTCGAGCTGGCCCGGTGCAATATCAGCCTGATAATAGTTGTTGATCGCCACATCATAAGGAAAGTTGAGAGCTATTCTCTGGTGAAGTAAGACACGAAGACCTTTCATTTATCGACGTTGCCGTTGATATCAGAGCATTTCCATTGTCGAAAACTGGATTAATCAATCCGAGCACCGAACATAAGACCCCACAGCCCGAACCTATCCCGAGATTCAGCAATGCGGAAAATATTATATATTTAAATAAGCTCCCGCAACTCAACAACAAAGAAAAGTCTTCGTGGCTCAGTTGGTTAGAGCGTTGGTCTCATATTCTTATATGAGGTGATTGTTAACAATCACTTTAGCCATCCAAAGGTCGAGAGTTCGAGTCTCTCCGAGGACAATTTGTTTTTGCCTGTGAGGGCCTTTTTGCATCTTGGTGGATTGAAATTAAATGGATTTTGTGTGACTGCGCGTGTAAGGTTGAATATTTTATCGATTGATGATGGAGAAAGAATTTAAACACAATTTTGGGGTGGGCCTCTGTGCTTCATACATTTTCCATATTTCGACATCCTCATCAATCAAACAGACTCTCCATCACTCACTCACATCCGCCACTCACTTCAATAACAGACTACTTCATCTCACTCAATCACCTACTTAAACAAATGCCGTGATCAATAGTTGAGTAAGCCATGTCTACCGGTCTACTGGTTTCAACTTTATAGACACAGCCCCAAAGTTCACGCACGGCATGAATACCACACCTACCTACATACACTACCTTGATATTGCGAGTTTGAGATTAATACCAAAATCTGGGTCACTATAAAGTTTGGTGAATCGTGAATTTTATTCGTTTGTGTCAGAAGGGAGATCCTACATTTTAAGCGTCAGGGTTGCGACGATGAACGAAAATGAACGAGCAGGGCATGGTAGGTTTATTATAAAGTAACGGAGGGACAGAAAGAGGATCGATTAAGAAATCCAAAATGCTTGTTTGGGGATGTGAATTCTTATTTTTGGGTGGGTTTTAGATTTGAGATTGATAGACATTCTAGTTACGCAGACATTGGTTTAAATGGAATCATAATGATGATGATGATGATGATGATGATGGTGACGGATTTTCATTTACCCCTATTTTTATAGGAGTGGTACTGACCTCGGGAGCATTGAGAACACGAAAGCCTCTCTTTCGTCAATCGGTAAAATCGCGTAATGGGATCGATATTACGATAATCCGCTCCCTACTTAGTACTTTTACAGTACATCGTAAAGTACGAAGCATCTCAACCAAAGAATAGTGATGGGGTCTAGATTTTCGAATCTCCGTAGCTAATGTTTGCTAATGTTTTGAGTGGGGTTTATGGGTTTATATGGATGTCGCTGGTGGTGCCAGTGGGGTTTCTTAATTGGAGATGAAACGTCTCCCCCGCGGGTCTGAAATGGATGAAATGATTGGGTTGAGAAAGAGAAAGGGAGAGAGGCAATCAGGAGAAGTCGTGTTTGGAAAAGGAAAGATCGAATCAAGATCGGCTTGCTATAAATATCTGAATACTGTCTGATTTGAGAGGTGTCAAGTTCGGATGTTCCATATCTTCTGATTCAGTTGTGATGTGGTGTATTTAATCTCTGAGGCTTAGAGTTTAGTAGTGTACATATCAAACACGAAGCTCTTTTGTGGAAAGGACGAGCGCGAGCAGACTATCAGGTAGACTCTAGAGTCCAGATGGATAGATTAGGGCCTCTCTAGGCGTTTGGCTTGGAGTTTGAGGTTAGATTGTACCGATTGAGCTGCGCCCCTTTCTCATCTGAATGTTTGCCGCGTAACGCTTTCAGGAGGGGTAGTTGGCAGACCAGATTTGGGTGGTGACCACGAGACCAGTAATGAAAGGGCTTTGCAAGGGATTTTGATGGTGTGATTGTTAGTGATGGATTTGATCAATATTGTATTATTTGTGTTAGATGGTATTCAAAGCAAAAATCCACTGATTTTTTCTTGTCTAGTCAATACGAGAAGATGTCGATGCTAAAAGTGTTGAACCTATTTATGGAAAATGATAACAGAGTTAACCTTAAAGGGGAAACAAAGCACCACGGCAATATGTCAAGTTCAAAGTCTTTGATTCGTAGAAGATCTATAGAAAGATTGGCGAATATCTCTATAAAGTCGTCGTACAACATATTTTTAGTCCTTCCGATGGGAGTAATTTAGATGCCGATTAAGGTTTCAGGGGCAGAGAATCATGAAGACTGATAGGTTGACTAAAACGATGGTCGACACGAGATGTGGCTCGAGGGATGGGATGGATGAAAAAGAAAGTGTTTATCCAAATGTGAGGGTTTGAAAATTGGTCGATAGAGGAGGGTTCATTGGCCTCGAAAGAATCATCATCGTTGGTTCACCAGTTGTAAATGGTTATGAGTGGTGTAGGTACCCTGGTACCTATTCTTGTTGTTGTTAGATGTAACTAGATAGATGGAATGATATTCTCCTATTATCCCCCTCCACATTATATGATATGATAAGAATTTCATTCATTCCTATCTTCTCTTGAGTCTCTTCCCATCTCTCTTTTCACCTACACTCAATGATAAACTAATAATCATTTCATTATTTACATATTCATATCATTCATTCATTCATTCCCTCCCTCCATCACTTCTGCTCTCATCTCATGATAGGAGACTTTTACCATCCAACCGACCCAATCATTCAATTAAGAATTAATTAATCAATTAATTAAATCGATTGCCTAATACTTTCCTACCCTCCGCTTCATCAAGATTTCATCCCGTGCCTCCATACCTCCTACCAATTTTGATATTGAATTGAATAGGAAGAAAGAAAAGGAGAGGAAAGGAAGGGTTGATTTATTATTCGTCGTCAATTCATCCATCCATCCATCCATCCATCCATTCAATCACACCACAATCGATTCAATACTACATTCTTTTCGTTCCAGAACATCCAAGGCTTACCTAGGTCCGGTACAGTTAAGGGGGGGAAAATACCCGACAACCAGTCACCAACCACACTCTTTTCCATATCAATCCGAGGAAACTTTCCCGTGAGCCATTCACAAAGCTTCTTCGTACACATTCGTTCAACCACCTTCCTGGAAAAGATTCCATCGAAAGGGTCCCGTCCTTGGTGGTGCATATGCAATACATATAGCTACTGCAATACAATATACTCCTACATCTCCCCACTCTTCCCAACCTCTTCATCCAAGCTATTCCCCGACCTTGATAACAACACGTCGAAGATACAAGGATCTGGGGGATTGACTCTCAGATATCTGCTTCCCCATCACGAATTCAACCATTCACGCTTCGTTGTTCTACCCAGGATTTACCTTTTTGCGAATCATTGAGAGTTTGGAGGAATTAACTTTACTTGTGGCCATCATACTTTATGCAATCCAGTCTTCAATTCGCCTTCCTGTTTTGATTTCACTCTTCCTTACACCTTTGGGAAATCTGCCAATACTTTGATTGTCTTACGCTCGCTCAAAGAATATCCAGAAACTTCTCGTTGATCCTCGGATAATTATAACAATTGCTGGCTTGAAATAAACCTTTTCTTTGTTGTACGAAAAATCAACAATTAAAACACTCAAGTACCTTCCCTTCGATCCCGAACAATCCGCATACTGCGAATACACGAACAATTCCAAGAAAGCAATTCACTATTTTCGAACATAAACCGCCAATATGAACGTCGGCAAGAAATTTGGTAGAGTCAAGCAATGGGCTGGAGAGAAGATGGGACAAGAGTCCAAGACTGAAGTTTCGGATGAATTCAAGTCTTTGGAGGGAGAAATGCAAATGAGACATGAGGGTACGCTCTGCCATATATCGATTCATGAATTATTCTAATATCTACCAGGAATGGAAAAGTTACAAAAGTCCATGACGATTTATGTCAAATCACTCTCGAAACGAAATGAAGGAGATGACAGAGAAAAGATCTTGCCAGTAGCATTCATGGGACAAACAATGATACATCATGGTGAAGACTTTGAACCGGATTCCGAGTTTGGAAATTGCCTCATTGGTAAGTAGATTCCCAGAGGTTATATGAGAAAATGGCTAATAAGGGTATAGCTATGGGTAGAACGAATGAGAGAATTTCGAGACAGCAGGATACATATGTTGTGGACGCAACTTCGAGTTGGCTCGAGTCCTTGGAGAGATCTTTGGCTCAAATGAAGGAATATCAGGTTTGTATAATGTGCCATGGTCTATATACGCAATATCTAATTTTTCAAAGTCTGCCAGGAAGAAGCTCGAACAAAGACGATTGGCGTACGATGCCTCTCTTTCCAAGATGCAAAAGACAAAGAGAGAAGATTTCAGAGTCGAGGAAGAACTCAGATCACAAAAGGCGAAATATGAAGAGTCTAGTGAGGATGTTTACAGAAGGATGCAAGATATTAGAGAGGCAGAGGCGGAAAGTGTTCAAGATTTGGGAGCGTTTTTGGAAGCCGAACTCGAGTATTACGACCGTTGTCGTGATGAACTTTTGAAATTGAAGAGGGAATGGCCAGCTGCGTAAGTTACTAATGATATACGCGGATTTTCAGGGACTGACATTATATTAGACGAGGATCAGCGGCACAACCACCACGTCAACCCAGACGCCCAGAAGCACGACCTCGTTCAAATACAGCTCATTCATACAGTGAGAGATACTCCACATATGAAGAACCTATCCCAGAGCTAGAAGCGCCACGTCCATCTATCCGATCCAATACTCCTCGTGTTAACACAACTCGGGTTGCCTCGACATCAGGAATTGGTAGAAGAGAGGATCGAAGAGAAGAATATTCCCCTCCAAGTTCCCCACAACGTCCATCAATCGGTCGATCATCAACATTCCAAGGCCCAACAACTCATTACCGCGAATCTCCTTCCTCAAATCGTCTTAATTCTTCTCTACCTCCTCCTTCAGATGCTGGGTCTCTACGCGCATCTTTAAGACCAACTGCCAGGACTAATATCATTTCAGCTGATTTGTTCAATGATCCGAGTGATGATTCAACTCTTAATAGCAATAGTCCAGATAGATCATACGGTGCAAGATCAGTTAGTCCAGCTACTAGTCATGGTAGTAATTCTACGCCAAACTCGAGAAGAGCTCCACCGCCTCCCCCCAGTAGGGCCAAGAAACCGGCTCCTCCTCCACCTATGAAGAGAGCGGATATGACTTCAGTTAGTGTCAATAGTCGTTATTAGGAGATGTCATTGTTGTTTGAGCGGTAGTACATACATAACGTGAACATTTTTCGTTCAGTATTTCGGACGATTATGTTGTTCACTTCTTTGCACATACAATTTCTTTTTTATAGTTCCTTTCTTTTGTCTTCTTGTTTGAGTGAGAAGAATGCTGTATGTGGATAAGCAGAGGTCGTTTCCATTCAGTAGGGGTACGAGATAAGGAGAAATAGTAGGAGTAAAACAAAGATCGAGTTTTTCAACGAGTACAAAAAATACCATGGTAGTTCAGGGTTGTTTTAAATTGATTTGGGTCTTTTCACTTGTTTGTCTTTTCCGGGCGTTATTTTTTGGAAGAGAGCAAATAGGAATAGGTTATGGATAGATCTGAAGGGTTGAATGGGAGAAGGAAAATTGGAGAGTGTGCGCTAGCTGGTATAGTGATTGATTGCTAAAATGGTCATGAGGGAAAGCGGTATATGGAGTCACTATGCCTTAGTACGGAGTATACATACAAACTGAAATGAGGAGATAAATGATACATAGAGAACGGGGGGTTAGTGGATGAAACGTTGGTGGTGTGATGGCATCGAATAGCGAAAAAATACGAGGACTTAGGTATGAGATAGTATTTTATGGATTGAGTTTCTCCAATAATTTTTTTCTGCTGAAAACTTATTTCTGTGTTCATGATTCTTTGGTGACATCGAAGTTATGAACCTCTGGGTCCGAGATGTATTCATACGATGTATGTGTGCATTCCAACTCGTTCATTCCGGAAATTCTCACGTCAAGTGACAAGGTTGTGTTGTGAGATTTAATAATAATGGGCCGCCCTTCGGACGCCGAACAGTGTTCGAGTCTGGAATATGTTGGCGTGGGTTAGTTCGTATGGATTGTTAAAGCGATAGCCCCTCGATATAGAAATGTGAAAGGATGGATATATGAAAAATTGGTCTAATTCTGCTTTGGATAACCGATTTCCCTATTATATATATATATATATCTCTACTATATATACAACTTTGAAAATATCAATATTATAATTTCAAACATCGATAATATATTTTTAGAAGCTTATATGAAACTTATATTAGATTATTTGAAAAGAATTCAAGCTTCTAAATACATTCAGATAACTAATTTCTTTAAAATTGATCGATCCACGCTTTCCCGGTAGTATAAAGGTAAAACCACCTCAAGAAAACAGTTCCTTTTTGATACGAAACAAACGCTTTCTAATAATTAGAAGGAGATTTTAATTAATCAAATCAATAAGCTAATATAAAGATCTATCCCTTCTATAAACTGTATAATCAGAAACCTTATAAAAAAGATTTTAGGTAGAAAAATAGGAAAGAATTGGATTAGCAATTTTGTTAAAAGATATTCAATACATTTTAAAAATCGATATCTCTATTACATTAATAATTTATGTGTGAAAGCTAATAATATTACTATATTTGATTATTTTTTATAATTTGATTTGAATTATTTTCTATTGTTATTAATCTTTATTATCTAAAACACTTTTGTTAATACCCCTCTTTTTTTAATTTAGTAATAAAAATAATCATAAAATATAATATACAATTGAGAGATATATATAATTGAAATAAAAAGGGCTTTATAATTAATATGGGAAAAACTATAAAGAGGATAATAAATGCTAGCACCTATAATAAAAACAAAGTAACAAAAGTTAGACAAGATAAATCAAAAGAGTTTATCACTTTATTGGCAGTTATATGTACTGATGGGATAGCTTTCCCTTCTATTTTTATTTATAAAGGAGACTTAGGGGATCTACAAGATATATGAATTCAGGATATAAGAAAGAAGAATAAAGCTTATTTTGAAGTTTCAAGTAATAGGTGGTTGTCGAATACTTTTAGTCTATATTGGCTTATAAATGTATTCGATCTTGTTATATATCGAAAAGTAGGTAAAAGATATTGTTTATTTATTATCAATAATCATTCTAGTTATATCAATATGGAATTCCTTTCAAAATATAATGAATTAAAGATTATTGTTTTAATTCTCCCCCTTCATTTTACACATCGATTACAGTCTCTCAATATTAAAACCTTCAATACCCTTTCGACGAATTACAGTATATTATTGAATGATTTGATACACAATAACAAGAGGATTGTTGGTATGACAAAACATATGTTTTGGGGTATATTTAAAAAGGCTTGGGAGCTCACTTGTATAAGGCATAATGTCATGGTACGGGTAAAGACTTATATTGTACCATAAGGGTAGAAGAGCTATGGAAAAGTGAAGCCCTACTTATAGGAAGTAGGGCACACTAATATTCTGTGCCTGAAGCACGAAGGCAACTACAGATCATGTAGTTGGCGCCGTGACAGTACTCCCTGTTCAAGGCGATCGGTCCACGATCGCAATATCAATTAACCTTTTAGAACACAAAATAACACTAAAATACTCTAATTTCTATTATTGGATTAAAATGAACTTTTTTAGAAGTAGTAATCAATTAACGAAGCTTTTTAGATCTACCTCAACCTTAATTCGGGGGTACACTTAGTATAAATACTAGCAGGGGATTAGAAATAATAAGTCTTTTAAAACCCATTCAAGCGGGTGATTCTGGCTTATCTGGATTTGTTAAATGGAAAGCGATAATTGTATCTTCCTGGCCACAAAGATCTTCGGCAGGTTGCCAGGATGCTGGGTGATGTTTCTATTTGATCTGATAGTGAAATCCATCCTCATTATAATAGTCGAATAGTTTATCGAATTCCTACCGCTTGGTTTCTTTATTTGTTTCATTGTTTCTTTTTAGGATGCATCCTTGATTCCGGTGGGATTCAGTATTGTTAATCGTTTTTTGACCAGCTAATCCGGGTAAGCAATGGAGTGGTCAAAGTAATAAATTATGGAATACTAGAAAGATCTTGAAACTAGTAAGAAGCTGGAATAGACAGGCTTGTTTATAAACTTTGATGATCTTATAGGGACTGTCCCATTTATTATCACCTTTCTTTATCAATCGATTGGTCTTTATATTCTTAGTATTAATTTACACTCTATCATTCTCTTTATATAAAAAAACATTAATACAAATCTTATTAGTGTAATCTTTATATTTCTGAATAAACTAAACGGCTAGGGCTTTCAATTTTGTTAGAATAATATCAAATCGATCTGTGATTTCATTAGCCTTTAGAAACTCGCGCCTGCATTGATATAACAAATTCGGGGAAACAGGTGAGGAGGGCTCAATACCAAGGCATAAATAAAAACCATAGTTAGCAAAAAATGGGGATATACCAGTAGTCTCCGAGGTTGTATTATTGAGTGCAAACTCTGTGAGCGGAAGCTAATCATACTAATCGTCTTAATGAAAGTTTATAAAAGCTTGAAGATATTATTCTATTATAGTATTTATTCTTTTTATTTGTCCATCGAACTCAGGGTGGAACGAGGAGAACTGTTTCAAAATGATTGATAGGTGTTTGGATAAATGTTTCCAAAATTCTAATACAAATTGTAAACCTCTGTTGGATATAATGTTATCGGGTAAACCGTGTAAATAGTAGACTTTTTCAACAAACCAATTGGCAAGCTCCTTTGTAAAAAATCTTACAACCAAAATGAAATAATACATTTTCATTAGACGGTAAACGATTGTGATGATATGTTGATACTTCTTACTGTGGTGTTTGTTGATTGGTAGTGGTGTGATGTAGTTAATGGAGATGTCGGACTAGGGGCGAAATGGTACAGGCAGAAATTCTAGGAATCCGGGTGTGATAAGGTGGGAGGCTTTGGTTCGAAAACAGAGTTGATAGGCTTATATATAAGTTTCGATTTCTCTTGATATATTGAGCCACCAGTATATACAAAAGATAAGATTAATAATCTTAACTCAACCAGAATGCCTGGCAGGTTTGGTGGAATGCGTTCGGTATATAATCTAGATGCGGAATTCAACAGAGGAGAAAATGAAAAGACAATTGTGATAGAAGATTTTATTATTGATTAATCTACAATCTTAAAGAGCGATTCAGAGATCTTTTCGGATAAATAATGACCAATAGCGAACAACTGAGTTCTAAAGGGTTTCGCATATAATAATAATCAATTTAGATGATTCATATACTATATTAATGAAATTGTCGATCAGCTTTTCGATATTGGGAATAATTATATTCATAGGGGCTGTGATAAGATCGATATCATTATTAACTTGTTGAATAAAGTCTTAAATACAGCGTTATCGAATACTTTTTCTAGGAGAACTGTCTATAGGCGATTTTTGATCCGGTTGTTGTTGGGATTGGTATAAGCAAGGCAGTCTTCTGCCTTTTAGCTCAATGTATTAGGGCGAACTGCCTTATGGTCAGAACGGTATATGATATGAAAGTTAAAGCCAAATAGGAATTCAGTTTATCTAGTTTATCTTTGATTCAGCATTTTTATTAATATAAAGTACTCTAGATTCTTATGATTAATAATGATTTTGAATAGCTTTTGGATTTTATATAGTTCGGGTTTCCATTTTCTAAAGACTTAATAATAGTTAGTAATTCCTTATTGTAAATCTTGTAATTATATTTGGCTGTGTTATGTTTTGAGGAGAAGTATGTAATCGGGTGTAGTCGGTCCTTATTGTTATATTGAGAGAGCATTCTGTCTGTAGTCCAGTTTAAAGTGTCTATTTCAATGATTATATAGTAATGGTAATCAAATATTGTAAGAACTAGAGTGGAGACAAAGGTATACTTCAGGTTTTTAAAGGCATTCTTTTGATTAGCAGTTCAATTCTATGTATTCTCTTTTTCAGTAGGCGATTTAAAGGTTCTGTGATTTTAGAAAAGTTGTGAATAAAGTGTTAGTAGAAGTTGGCAAACTCTAGAAAGTATTGAAGATCTTTTAGCTTAATTAATAATTTCTATTCAAAATAGTCTTAACCTTATTAAGATCCATCTTAATATTATTAGAAGTAATAATCAGGTTAAGATACTTTGTTCTCCTCATTTCGAACTTATATTTGTTAATGTTAATTTATAATTCAATATTAATAAATCTTTAAATAACTTTACAAACTTGTTTTCGATAATTTATAATATTTTTAGAATAAATCAAGATATCATTTAGGTACATTATATAATTTTTATTCAGAAAATCAAAAAGAATATAATTGATATAGTTCTGAAACAAGATAAAAATATTACAAAAGCCAAAAGGTATCACCAGGAATTTGAATAAGCCGAAACGAATTATAAAAGTAATTTTTCATTCATAATCTTTCGCAATCCATAGTTTTATTGAATATAGTGATAATATCCAATTTAATATAAACTTTAATATAACATAAAGTATCAAAAGTTTTTTTAATTAATAACAGCAGATAACGATTTTTAATAATAATATTATTCAATTTACAATAATCCTAGCAAATTCGAATACCCTCTTTAAACTTTATAGCTAGAAGGAATAAAATAGCCAATCGGAAGCAAGATTTGTAAATGAATCCTTATTTAGATTATTATCAAGCTATTTGCGAATAACTTAAAGTTTGATTAGGGATATTGAATAATCTTTATTATACAAAAACTCTTTATTTAATATAATCTTGATTTTGTAATTCCAAAAACGTTATAATAAAAGCTTGTTAACAAGGGAGAATAAAAATCCAGTAAACAGATTATAAAGCCAAAGTAATAGTTTACTCTAAATCTCTATTATAAATAATACAAATCGATCGATCTTTTCCATAAACTTCTTAATATCACTTTCCATAATACTGCAACATAATTAAATAGAATCGTTTATTACTATATAATATAACTCACAAGCTCTATCTAATTCATCCTAAATTACTTTTGTAATATAAGCTTTCTGATCTTTATAAAATTGAATAAAGCTATTAGCTGTAAGGAACTTTATATCGTTCATTTTCTATCGGATATTTTATAAGACATTAGTCAGTTCTTCAGAGGGCTTTTATAACAATAGAGGGTTTAATGGGGGTAAAAATGTTTTGGTTTTGTAATAGTCTTTTGTGTATCCTAAAGCCTGTGATAATCCGTGCTAAGGCTGGTTTCAGGATTGACCGGTTTGGTATTATTTTAGCGCAAGTCTCTGTTTTTCCATTAATTCAATGAGTATAACAGTAATTTGAGTCAAGTGATATTAGATTAACAAGATTTATATTATAGAGGTTTCTATTAGTATTCTTTTTCACAACTAGAGTTAGAAGATTGTATTCCAAAAGTATTAATTAATCTTAAAATAAAAAGAAGGGAGTCTGGAGACTTTTATCAATAACTTCTTTAGTAAAGGCACAATATAGGGTTGAGATAGATTTCTTCGAAATAGACTTCAAAATAGACTTTTTAATGGGTGTACGTAGTATTAGATTGAGTACTATATCTATTGGGGTTAATACATTATTACAATTGGGGACAATAGTTACAACAGAGTTAACTAAACAACAATATCTGGAGCAATACGTGAACATGAACTTAAGAGTCATTATTATCCAATTAATGGTAGGGTTATAGCGTTAAAGCTATGGAAGACCGAGGATTATAGGATCTGCATCGAAAAGATTGGTAATATAGAATAAGCCAATTTCTTTATAATTGTTAATTCATAGATTTAACAATGTATATTAAGATAGGATATCAGAAGTCCTTCTGTCTATAAGTAATAGATTGCGGGTAGTAAAGAGAGGATATATAGGAATACCAAGCTTGAATATAAGAATTCTATCTATAAACCCATATTTCGCGGTTTCATTATCTACTAAACCAATAAATAGAATAATCATATTAAACGCAAGGAAAATTTCTATTGAGATTTTAAGAGATTTGCTATTTATTATTCTAAAATATAAAGAATCTCTAAATATAATCAATCTCTTAATCTACAAAGACAAACTTTTTATAAAGAACCTCGATTTACAATTATAAATCAAGATTAGTCTTTTAATATACTTAACTGGGAAATTGAATTTCCGCTATTATCCGAATATACAAAGCCTTCAACAAATTCGCCTAGATCTCTACTATTAATAGGGATTGGAGAGGTATATCGAAATAGTATTGCAACAGTCGGGAAACAATTAGCAAACGGGAATGTATTTTGATAAGTAGGGCTATAAATATTACGATAGGGTTCGGGATTGTGATGATGATCGGTAATAGGAAAACAATGGATATTCGGAGTGTATTGGTTTGTAGTAGGGGAACGATCGGGATATTATATGGTTCCTGAGTTAGTATTATATTTTATATCGTTATATTGCTTTTCTTTATAATTGAATTTGATATAATCAGGCTTTTTGTAATAAAGATAAAGACCAAGATCTAGATATTATTCTTTATTATAATATAATAAGGATCATTAGTTTTGGCGAGCAGCATCTAATTATATAGAATCTTCAAAGGGATTAGGTATAGATATTATAGTAACAATAATAGGCTTTTTTTCATTGGGTTTTTTCTGATTACTGAAGTTGGTATTTTGATTTTTATATTAATTATTAAGATGAATCTTTTCCTCTAAGTTATTATAAATATCTTGCCATTAGATTACTCATATATCGATATCAGTAGCAGAAGATTTATTAGAATAGTTAACTAAAGCATCAATTAGTTCTTGTGAGATTTTGAGTTTAAGATCAGCGATTTATTATTCAGTAGTTTTCTTGTATTTGATAACAAAACTGCTTGAATTCGATAATAAAGTTATCAAATGGGGTCTTCTTCATTTTATATTTATTATAATTTATAAAAAGCTTTGTATAAAAAATCTAGAGTCTGATATTGCTTATTTAATTTATATCAGATACCTACTACAATACACTATTCAGAAGACCAAAGATCGGAATTATACGCATTATCTGTAATTATATCAAAATATATCTAATTATTTATATAAACAAAACCAAAAAATAGACTAATAAGAAATATGATTTTCTGAAACTCTAATTCATTTTTATAATCCGTGGTCAAGCAGCAATTAATTATATTACAAAAAATCGTATACTGATTTTAACATTTTATAATATCTTGTTTATTATTATTAAACTTTTCAAGAATAGTGAGATACTTGTAACAAGATAAAGCTTATGAATTATTACAAATAGTAATCTTTAATATTTTAATTGTATTTTTCAATTCAATAATCTTTAATTGAATATCAATAACTTGGGCCTAAGCAGTGGCAGTTTAAGCTTATAATAAGCCCGCAATCGATTTAATCAATTTAAACATAGCTTAAGCAATAACGAAATATATAGTATTTGGATTATTAAATAGATTTATAAAGAAAGAGATATCAGTTTCAGCAGAGTTGAGAATATAATTCAAGAAAAGGAACTGCAGAGGTAGACTAGATACAGGTGTTTCTAATGCAAATACTTGTTTACCTATCTTTAACACTTTTGAGGCTCAAAATATCAGTAATAGGATATATAATAAATCAATAATAAATACAATTAATGCGATCGAAATAAGGTATTGATAGGGCTTTAGAAATAAAATAGGAAATAAAGCTGTAATAGCTTATTTAATAATAATACAAACTGTTATAATACGAATAAAGACTTATATTATATTATAAGAATAAAAGAGCTATGGAAAAGTGAAGCCCTATTTATAGAAAGTAGAGCGTGCTAGTATTCTGTACCTGAGGCACGAAGGCAACTATAGATCATGTAGTTGGCGCCGTGACACATAATATCTTACAATCCTTCGAAAAAACGGGTATATATTCTATGAATAGAAGTCTTACAATCGATTATATTACTCCGGAAGCTCCTTCTACACCACCTACATTATTTAAAACTCGTAGGGATACTTTTGCTACATTGTATACATTAAAAGCAATGTATAGAATGAAATTAGAATTTCGTTGTATTCCTATTCATAAAATCACTTTAAAGCTTTTTAAGATTACAATTATATTAGAAGCTGAAGTTTTTATAGGGGTATAGATTTAAAGATTTAGAAGAGGCTCTAAAACTTAAAAAAGGAAAAGAGTTTGTTCAAAGCATTTAAATCTTATTGGAGAGAAGGGGAATAGTATGTTTTTATAATCACCTTCTGCTATTATTAAAGTTAAAGTATATCAAGAAGATAAAGCACTTAAAAAGGAACAAGAGAAGGAAACTAAGCTTTAAATAAAAGCTAAAAAGAAAGTTGAGAAGGAATGGAAGGAGATTGAAACGAAAGAAAGGGTATTGTAGAGGGAGGTTGATTATCAGATTGTTACGTAAGCGGACACAATAGGAGTTGTAAGCTTTACCACTACGCCACACACGCAATCTGTCCAAAAGGCACAGTATCAGGGATTGTTTCCTGATAGCTTACTACTATATATATATCCATATAATACAGATTGTATGTAATGCAAAAGAGGAAATTAAAAAGACTCTAAAATCAACAAAATCTCCAATCAAAAGAAATAAAAAGTTTCCCAAAGCTTCTTCTACTATAAATCTAACATCGACAAAGACTATAAAACTCTTTAATACTGTAGAGACTAATAATTCAAAGAAGAAAAAGAAGAAGATCATATTGCAATCTAATAAAAGACAAACACTACAAATTCCATCGAAATTCAAAATCTGAAGATTTTATTATATTTTTTAGATAATATTATATCTTGTCATTTATCAATTAAATTGCTAGCTTTTTATCTTATAAATTGGAATTGTTATTAATTTTTAAAGTTATTCAAAATGGGTGATCGAGATCGTGTATATAGCAGGGACGTGCACGTAGTAGGGAAATCGGTTACTGTATATGGGTATGATCACGCATGTGGCATATAGCTAAGCAAGCCACTAGTCTACACGGAATACTCGGTGTATCCTCAAAACTCACAGCACTGCGCTCTGTACACTTTGAGACCGTTCCATTGCGACTGCTCAGAAAATATTCTTAGCCTTTGGTGGCTGAGTGTGGCTGTGCGACTTAGAGATTTGGACCGACGAGGCTGAACGAGTAATGCTTTCTTGGAAGACCGTGTCAAAACGCATCATGTCGACTTCTCCCATCTTCAACCTTCTGAGCACCATCAAAAAGGCGAGGAGTCGAAGCAAAATACAACTGTGATACTGGATGTGGCAGAGCTCGTGGCGCACCGGTTGCGCACACAAACGGTACACGCAATGAGACTGCTGAAGTCTCTATTCCTTTCGTACAACTGAATCCGACAACCAAGAACACGATGCTGCAAAATTAGTGTCGAATCTTCGCGTTTCCCATACCAAATCACGAACACGGAGTTGATCATTACTCATCCTGCTCGTTGATAGTCATGGAGTCATGATTTGATTTGTATCCATCCTGTAGTTCTGTATTGATCATGAGTGTTCACAGAATTGAAATCATCAACTTTTGGGTTTGAGATGTGTGAATCTGGAGTCGATTGTTACTCCGCTGCTTAATACTAGTCATGGAATCCTGGGTTTGAAGTGTATTCATGGTTCATTCCTTTATGAATCATGAAAATATTGTGCCTTTCGAGTCACAGCCCCCATGTTCTGAGGCACACTCATACCAACTAATTGTATTAATCATGAGGAAGTATGAACTTGACAGAAGAAAAATGGTCGATTCGGTACCTCGAAATGCGCTTAAATAGGTTAGGATGTCCTCCTTTGAGAGACCTTCCTTCTTCCTTGTGCATGCTCTACTTTGAAGAGAAAATCGTGATATCAGATACTTCCAAGGTTCTTTTGAATGGGACACACAGTTGGAGATCGTGCGGTTTAAGATCATACATATTGCCATCACATACTCGTACTCTCTCACGTCACTCTTGCTCTCGATTTTGATAACGTCATACAAGAACCGCTTTATCGCACCTCGATATTGCACCTTCAACAACTTCACCGTCACTTCCTTACACTTTTTCGTCGCATACTCTACTATCATACACTCGACACAAAATCATAAACACCACTCTCGACAAGCCATACAATCATTCCTTTTTGAGACCATTCTCAAGTCGTTTTTTATTGCGACGTCGAAAACATCTTATCATTCCTAATCAACATGATTGAAAATAATCGAGGGATTCGCTGTCAAATCAAAGCTTTACCCTTCATCACCGTCTTGGTATTCGCTTTGACTTTTTGAGCATTTCGACTTTTGGTTACTTGAAGGTCAGGATTTCTAGTGCTCGTCAATAATGGGTACCTCACGTTTCTCTCGTCATAGAGGCCGCCCTCGTCACCATAATCCTCCTCCCCCTACTTCCTCCTCCGCCCGCGTCCCAGTTCCCGATATTGCACCCCCAAAATATCGGACCTGGAATATAGAAATTCAAGACGTAGCGGTCTTCTTTGCATTTGGCTTGCGCCGCCAGGATTTCTTGAATCCTCATAAGGGTTGCGGCCGAATGTCGATCGGAGGATGGGAGGCTTTAACAGATTTGATGAATGAGCTGATCGCGATAAATAATTATCAGTATGAACCATTGCAAACTAGATTGTTGCGTAACAGGTTCGAGTCCTCATTTAAAAAAATAGCACTTAATCAGCTTAAAATGACTTCAGACTTACCAATAACACCATCTGAAAATTGGGTTCGCAAAGAATTCTTGGACATCGTTTTAAGCTACCCTACAAATGTTCCTGAATCCCCAGTCCTAGGAGCCTGCACATCGGCTTCAACGACGCCTGATAGGTGCAGGATGTGGGGAGGCCTAGAAATCCAAGGTATAAAGAAAGCAACACAAGCGATAAAACAGCACAACGATTATAATAATGGTATTACGTCTAGCCCGCCGCTCCCATCAGAGAATTTCTTGAAAAAGGCAAAATTTCTTCCCGAAAACCAAAGTACTTTGGAGACTTATAATAACTTTCGAGCACAAGGGCCAGATCATCGCCCAGCAACTCAACAACAGGTCGGTCAATCTCAAGCATCGGCTCTTCAACCATACGGTGCTCAACAGGCTGGTGGTTTCATGGGTGGCTATTCACATGGTTATGCAAGTGAACAGCCACCAATTTATCCTACAATTTATCCTGATTATCTTACTCAGTATCAAGAAAATCAGGGTAGTTATTCAGATAGTCAATCGTGGGCTATGCAACCTTCTACATCGGCTACTCAATCATACATAGGTCAACCGCCTGGTGGGAATACGGGCGCTCATTCATATGGTTATCAAAGTGGTCAAGCAAGTCAAGGTGGACAAGATGATCAGCATTATTATTACCAAGGAAGTGGTCGCTAGGTAAAATTTCCAACGCTACCATACATTTTACCCCTGATATCAATATCTTCTACACCCTCTAACTTTTCAATAGATTGTACGAGATTCAAGAATAGGGACGGCGCTTACAGTTTGGGAGCCATAGCGCCGTACTGCAAAGGGTAGCTTTAACAAACTTTCTTATCTTGTCAATTCATGATGGTTCACCAAAATACTGGCTCTAGACAGAGAAAACGGGGGCTTCTAGTCTGTCCATTTTTGTATGCCGATGGCTGTATCACTCTCAAAATCTTTCCTTATTATTTAATAGGTTGTATGGACCACAGCGAGGGACAAAGCACGTTACAGGTTTTAGAGTGTTTGGCGTTAGAGTTTCGGGAAGATACCCAAAAAGCAGTTGGCTTTTATAAATCGTTGAATTATACGCATCCAAGGTTTAACTTGCAAGTTTTCTACAAGTTAGTGATATGAATCCTAGAAATATAAACTCGATAAGGATTTCTAAGTTAGGTTGGTAAAGTGGTCGACTTGTCCCACTTTTTTGTTGTCATTTATTTTTTCAGATTCCAGTTATTTCCTGCACTTCTTGCTTTCCTGGAAAGCCATTTGGCGGAATCATGTACAGAGACATTTTTGAACCTTCGAATATGCCCCTTTTGCTTATATGCTTGTATCAAACAGATTTATTATATCCTGACGTCAAGGCCTGGAAAATGGAATGGAGAATAAAGGAAGAAGAGCTACTCGGTTAACTGATATCGAGTTTGACATGCAGAAGTTTAACAAAATGAGAGGCTAGACTCGAGAAGCGGACCGGCAGTAGCAAAGGTGATGGAAGGATTATGTTCATTTGGCAGTCATCTGCATTTTGATAGAGCACGAACTTCGCGCGATGTTTGAAGAAGAAAATTTTGTTATTGAGAGGGGGCTTAGAGGGTGATAACTATGACAGCGAGGACACAGTGTATATTACGATAGGCTTATCTTTGATAGTCAAATGCATGATTAGTCGAGGTGTTGGTACGGCGTCTATCAAAAGGAGAGAGTGTTTTGTATCAAGCCACGCTAGTCGAGACTAGCTTTGAGTATAGTTTACGATGATGCGGAAATCATCTCCATAGATCAAATTGGGTCGTATGATAAAGTACGAGGTGAGCGATTATCAGAGAGCTGAGAACAAGCTTGAACGTCGAGATTAGAGGACGATACACTAGCATTAATGTGGAATCTGATATCAGCAGTCTATTACTGGATTCAATTTCTCTATTTGTAGCCCTCTACTTAAAGTGCTTCATACTCCAGAACTCATCAACACATGCTGATAGTCAACAATCGGATTTTGTTAGCCCGTCTTCAATTTGACCTGAACGTTTCGATATTCATTCCCTTGCGGTCATTAACAACTAGTTAATCTGATGTTGAGCAAAAAAGACTGGAAATATTATATCTTTGCACTGATGCTAGACCGCGATCTGTTGGGATGGTAGCTGCTTTCTTATATATTCAAATAGTACGAAATTCTTTTCTTAGAACTAAAAGAAAAATAGGTAATCCAATTTCGGGGGCTAACAGACAAGTAAAGTACAGACGTTAATTACTAAATTCCTAATCTCATCCTTTGAGAAAGCAAATAAAACAAACCCAGACGCCAACCAACAAATCATCTATCTTCTACTAGATCCCCCTGCACGGCTTCTGGAACGTTCCTCACGAGTTTTTCCACCTGAAGGTTTCTTTTCCTTTTCCCTCGCCTCAAGTCCCTTTTTCTTTTCATGTCTCTCAATTCGATCTTTCAGAATTTGGTTATTAGCAAGATTAGGATGCTTGCTTATAAATTCACGAGTCAGTACTTTTGAGGCAGCTTCTGACCTTGTCCCAAGCTCCCTGCTCCATTTTTCTAGACGTTTCATCAAATCCTCAATTGTTTTTGCATCGCGTGACTGCAGACTCCATGATTTGATTTCATCTTTACTGATGTTACCGAGTCCCTCCATATCTGAACAATCCTTTCCGTCTCTGGCGAGGGCACCCTGATACTGAATTTCTAGGTCGATATGGTCTCTGACGCATATGGTCGCCGGTGGCGAACGTACTTTAACAGATGCCACCATGGTGAAAGAATGTGTTTTTTGGTGCTTGTTGATGGGTGAATGTGAATGCGATAATTGAAGATAGAGTGATAGATAAAGGAAGTTTGTCTGGTGTGTGGTGTTGAGGTAAATTGATTTGAGGAAGTTCAGTAGATGATTTCTTATCTCTTATATAGTTTCAGTTACATTCCCAGCGTCTAGGCATCAGGGTCTCGATGCTGGGCCCATTGCGAGTCTACAGAGGTTTGGGCATTGCAGCTATTCGGAGATTGTTCGAATGCCAAAATGTATTTGTCTGCCTTAACAGCACGTGATTATGATATTAAAATGTCGACAAATGTGTACTTAGGCCTGCCTAGATTGGGGTCTCTGCGGCGGCTTAGTGCCTATGTAGACGCCAGGAACTCAGATAATCCCGATCCTCTGACCCGTGTCTCCGTAGTTGAAAAAAAAACAGCTTGTATGGAATAATGTAAAAGCAATTGATGAAGACAAGAACTTTGAGGATCTAGTAGCTGATCGCAAGTTTAGTTAGCTTTCTAGTTTGCCCAACTCATCTACCCAGGTAGATAGATATCCACGTCGCATTAGGTTCGCTTAATGAATCTTTTCAAGTCTCATACAAGCTTACTTAGATACTTTCTTCTCAATAAGCTTTCTTACATTAGTCTTTCAACCCCCTATAAATCTATATATTTCATTGATATATAGGGATGCGAAGACTCAACACCTGTACGCAGTGCATCCTACGAACCTCCAGCTCTCTCTTGAGAGTCTGTAGAGCTAAGATTGAGTTACAAATGAAATTAAAAGAATTGAAAAGAGAAAGGTGTTAGAGATATAGCGAAGAATTATATTACGATTTTACAATAGCAATACCTACAAAGAGTTGAATACTAGTTTTAGATATAGATACAAAGATTATAAAAGCCTTGATCAGATTCAACATTTACCATTGATTATTACTTTATAGAAATAAGATATACAATAGATCTCTTTTCTTTAGAAAAATCTTTTTGATATAGAGCTTGTTATTGTTCTATTTATATTACAATTCCTTTTTTTATACCCTTTAACTTTTAGTTATTCAAATATTATAATGATACAATATAGAGAATGCCATCGCCTTCAAATTAATACTATACTCTGGGTATCGATACAATACAACGTTTTTCCTCTTAATTTTCGAATTTTCGAATTTTCCGAATTGATTTGTATATAGACTTAGGGCTTAGCTTTATTCTACTACTATTAATAGTTTCGATTATACACATCTAATAAGAACTGGAGGATATCAAGCTTATAAAAATATATAAGGGGTTAGTTTAAAAGAAATAAAGATAAAGAAAAGTAATACCTTCTACTACTACCTCATTAACAAGAGGATCCTTTGCTATATTGAAGGCAACTCAGAAAGGAAGAACTCTTGCCTTTTATAAAAAAGAAGGAATAGCAAATTGAATTTAGGATTTTAAAAAAAGAGAAATTGGATATTGGAATACTTTAATTGGATTAGGGGAAGGGAAAAGTCAAAAAGGAAGTATCTCAAAGGATAAAAACAATTATCTCTATTTGTATTCTGAATAGAGATTGGGCTTAATTCCCCAGCATTCGTTTTTACTCCTCTAAATTGAATATATCTATATCACGGAGGTAATAGCTATGTCTAATGGTCACTTTGATCAGGAGATAGGTATATAGAGTGATAATAAACTAGATTGACTTGAGGTGTGATCATAAGGATCATACCTGCTTTATATACCCTGATCAGGCGATGGAGTCGCCTAATTAGGTATATAGGGTACACAAATGAACTGAGTGAAATAGTTTTAGTAATCATGGGAATGAGTACTCCGGAGGAGTACTAGGATTAACACCGTAGGGTTACACTATACGGTGAATTCCGTGACACACCCCCCAGATCGCTCGGTGCTTTGATGGTTACACTGAGGGATCTGCATAGCAAACAAAGGAAAATTTTTTCTGGCCGTGAGCGGCGTAAGCGTTGGTGAGCGCCTTGTTCGGGTAGTTGCTGTGATTTTACCTGCCGGGCAGGCTTATTCATCAGATAAAGGAGCGTGAGGCGTATAAAGCGTATGATTTTTCAAGAAAAGAAAAGAGTGAGTTGTATCGTTGATCAGGAAAGCCTGTGAGAAAGTGACGATATTCGAGTGAGGGAATTAATCCTTCGGATTGTTGCATATCAGGAGGCTTGAGTCATTTTGATTGTTATGCGGTTGAGTGTTTGTATCAATTGATTCGATCGATCCGCGCATACGACGCTCTGTGGCGGAGATGGAATTGAGTGGAATTCGATGGATTTTGAGAGAACTTAGTGGATCGATATGATTATAAGAGGGAGACAGTTCCCCTTCCTTAGATTCATATTCGATAATTCCAATACGTTCTTTCATCATGCCTTCTCCTGTCAGAGAGTCCCCGGCCTTTATTGATCTTGTTGATCGATATACAACCGCCTCCCCGCATACCTCACCGAAGGGTGACATTCAATCTGGTGGATCTAATGCTCAGCGTTCTCCTGGTCAGTTATTGCCTGCAGCTGAGGTTCGATCGCCCTCCAACAAACAGTTTTCACGGACAAGACCATCCTTTGGTGAACATCACCAAGATCTCGATGATAGCTTTCTGAAGAAGGTTGAAGCTGTTCGAGATCGCCGGGCTGATGCAAACAAAGGTCGTACAGTGATAACTCCCGCGGATCGTGGTAATCCTTTTGTCGATAGCGAGGAAGAATATCATCTTCCTGACCTTCCTCCCGACGGCGAGAGTTCCTCATTGGAGTCACCTTTCTCTTCTTCCACCAATCCCACCCCCGCTCCTAGGTCAAGTAAGAGCCGGACACCTACTCGCAAAGCTCGTGATGAGCGCAAGCGGAAGGGCCCAAAGCGTGATCTTAGGAATAAGGGTGCGCAAAACGCTGTTCCCTGTACGGAGTGTGTTCGTTCTCTTCTCTCTGGTCGTCATGAGGAACATGGCAAGTGTTTCAAGCGGAGAAATGCGTCTTCTCTTCGGTGCTGGAAGTGCACCACGCACACTTGTACACCTCTCCCGGTGTATTTGAGACCTTTGGGTGTTCGACTGTTGGAGCTTTGCGATCCTGAGTTCGTGGTACTTCCTGGAAAGGTATGTTCTGATCTTTTTTATCTCGTTGTGATCTGCTGACATACTCTTTAGAGGACTGTCCCGAACCAGAAATCGGCCCGTATTGCGATGACGGTTATGTTGGCGATGACTAAAGAGGATAGCGAGTTCATCGATCTTGACTCTCTCTCATCACCAACACAGGTTATGTCTCCTCCCCCTGCTCGATCGTCGCGATCATCCGTTCGTCCTTCCCCCGCCACGAGATCATTACCTCCCTCTCCGACTAGGAAACGGAGATCCTCTCCTGCTCCTCAATCTCCTGCGGTAAAGCGTTCGAAGGTTAATACGAGGGCTCCTGCGGCAAGTCCTAAGACTCGGTCACAGCCTGCTCGTGCTGCTTCGAAGGGTAAAGAGAAGAAGGTTGAGTTTGATATGTATGATGATAGTGATCTTGATGACGAGTATAATGCTGTTGGTGAAGGGGACGTGGTTGACTCTGGTGACGAGCTTGCTGAGAAGAAGCGGAAGCTTGAATTGATGCAGCTCGAGATTGAATTCGCTACAAAGAAGCGTGCTCTTGAAGGAAAATATGTCGTTTGATCTTGTTGATCCTGGTGCTCACGTCTTGTAGGTTTAGGAGGGATATAAAGTGATTGAACTTTTGTCGTGATAAGTTCTTAGTTAATCCATCTGCTGTCATCTCTGCTGTGGGCAAATATGTGAGATGGAAACTCCCTTTTGAATATTCCTGACGTAGCCACATGTTCTGTATATCGACGTGTCTCAGCTTAGTAGTGATCCTTTCGTTCTCACCTACTACTAATCTGATCGTTTGCTGGTTGTCGCAGAAGATCGTGACTGGTTGCTTGACTACAAGATTGATCTCTTTGAGAAATCGAAGGGTAGCTAGTGTCTCTTTTGATGTGCGCTCGACACCAAGTAATTCGGCTTCGGTGGTGGAAGTAGTGATGGTATCTTGTCTTGAAGCTTTCCATACTACTGGTCCACCGAACAATGAGATCACGAAACCTTGAGATGATCTTCGTGATTCCTTGTCGTCGGCGAATGAGGCGTCTGAAAATGACAAAAGCTGTGGGATCTGTTCTCGACAGTATCCAATTGAGTAGTATCTCGTGTTCCAGAGATACCGAATACAGTGATCAACTGCTTTCATGTGATCCGGAGATGGGTTAGTTAGAAAGTGACTGAGTTGCGATGCTGCGAATGCGACATCTGCTCTAACTGTGATTGCGGTATATAGCACTGATCCTACCTTTTCTTGATAGATTCGTATGAATGTGATAGTAGCAGTTCCATCATATTTCACGAATTCCATGATTGGTAACGGTGTGCATGCGTTGCCATTATTGAGATTAAACTTCTGTGCAATCTTCTCAATGTAGGTATCATGTGCTAACCAAAGTTTTCCCATTTTCCGATCGCGAATGATCCGGATACCCAAAAACCACTCTGTATCGCCTAGATCTCTCAATTCATAGGCCGCCTTGATACCAGAGATGATACTATCAGCTGTTGATACATGCTTGCGATGATACACGATCTGTATATCGTCCACAAAGAATAGTACCAAAACAGTCTGATCTGGGTTTGTGAAAAGACAGGGTTCCTCCTTGCATTGGTTTAGACCTAGATTCTTTAGTGTCTTGCTAAAGTCCTTGAACCATAATGCAGGGGAATCTCGGAGACCATATAGTGCGCGATCAAGAACTACGCACTTATTTGGTTCCTTGAATCCATCCGGTAAGTAGCAAACTACAGGTACACCTGATGGATCCCTATGAGCATTGACAAATGCATTGACGACATCAAATTGCTTTGTTTCCAGATCGTATTTTGCTATCAGCGCCATTACGATCCTAAATGATCTTCCGGCGAGTGTCGCGGCGTAGGTTGATTCGATCGTGTCTTTAGCTTGAAGATCACCACGAACAACCAGCCTAGCTCGACATCGCGTTAAGAATCCCTGTTCATTGCATTTGTATGTGAATACCCATTGCAATGGTATAGGGGCAATTGGTGCGTCTTGTGCATTGATTTCATGCCATGTTTTGCGATCCTTCAGATTGTTGATCTCAATCTCACACTCGCGTTTAAACCATTTCCCCAAGAAGTGATCCTTGAGTTGGTGGTAACGCTGAGGTGGTTTGGGCAATCCTGATAGATGCAAGTTGGGTAGCTCCTCTAAGGCTCCATTTTCAGGTGCTTTAGGAGGGCTAGGTTTTGTTCGTACGGCGGAGGCGATCACGCTGTGTACGGTAACAAATGAGTGTTCTTCCCCCTGTATATTCATATTTGGGTGGCTAGGCCAAAATGTTGAATGGAAATCTTCGATACGGGAATCACCTTCGAGCGACAAGTTCGCAATAAGAGTGCCTATAAGCGTGTGGTCGCTTGTTGACGGATTGTTTTGCAGTCTCTTTTGTTGTCGAGTTTGATGGTGGTGATCCGTAGATGTGTTGATATCAGGAGTTGTATCATCAAAATCAAAGGATTGATACTCAGATGGATTGAGAGTTGGGCGAGGAATTTCGATCCTCATGATCCTTTGTCTTTTGGGTTCTCGATCAGGAAGAAATGAAAGTTGATCTTCCTTGAATTGATCGATTGTGCGTGTCGGAGGAGGTAATCTTTCCGGTGATGTTACTTCCTCTACGACGTAGGCGTCCATAGTATCAGTAGGATGAGTGTCTGGATCGCTCTCGTACTCCCCGCGTATGACTTGGGTAGCACTACCAGTGTGCTCATAATCCATACTTTCTGGTTGATTACTATGGTTGCTCGGTGATGTCGGAGTAGAACTTGTAGACTCCTGTGCCTGATCAGTGGTGGTTCGTTCTTGAATTCGGTCTTCTGCCTCTAGGGCCTCTTCAGAGTGCAGAACCTTGTGCGTA